>NC_037336.1:63149460-63493960 GCF_002263795.3 Bos taurus | reverse complement strand
TTTTAGAAAGCAATGGATATCGATATCTTTAAATTGCTTATGCTATTTGATGCAGTGATTCTACTTTTAAGGATTTATATAAAAGAAATTACCCTAAGTAATAATTGAAAAGAATGTCCCACATGCATTGTCATCATGTGCTGCTGTGCTCAGTCCCTCAGTCCTGTTGGACCCTTTGCGACCACAGGGACTGCAGTCTGCCTGGCTCCTCTGTCCATGGAATTCTCCAGGTAAGAATACTGAAGTGGGTTACCATGCCCTCCTCCGGGGGATATTCCCATCCCTGGATTGAAGCCAGTTTCCACATTGCAGGTGGGTTCTTTACTGACTGAGACTCCAGGGATGCCCAAGAATACTGGAGTGGGTAGCCTATCCCTTTTCCAGAGGATTGTCCCAACCCAGGAATTAAACCAGGGCCAGGAATCAAACTGGGCATTTTCATCATGATAAATGTAAGAAAGTTACAAGCAATCTTCTTTTCTGTTTTTTTTTGGCTGTGCTGTGAGGCCTGTGGGATCTAAGTTTCCTAAGCAGAGATTGAACCCAGGTCACAGCAGTGAAAGCACCGAGTTCTAAACATTAGACCATCAGGGAACTCCCAGAAGCAAACTTGATGTGCATCTATATGGGAACAACTGAGTAAACCATTGGACACCCAGTGCATGAAACATTATACCGCCATTTAAAAAGGAATACAGGAACACAGAAAAATGTTTATGACATTATATGAAAACAGATCAGTAAAACAATTGTATAAGTTGTGCAAGCACAGCTTGGTTAAAAAATAAAACCAAAATCTATGCACAAATCCCTGTAAAAAACATTGTATTGTTTATGTCCAGATGATAAGATCAAGAACAACCTTAAAATGTTTTCTTTATATATATTTTTAAAATTTTCTAGGAAAAGATAGATTTAAAAGATTGAATATAAATAAATAAAGTGATAGAGTAACTGATTTATGGGCTTTGAGCTTAACAGCTGCATAGAAATTGAGGAAGGAGGGAGTCGTCCTTTCCTTGTGGGTGAAGGATTGTCAGGAGAGATCACCAGGGTGAATACACAGGTTGTTTTGCAAATAATAAAGCACCCAGATATTTCTCAGTTTTCAGTCTTTGTGTCTTTGGGTTGTTCAATTGTGATGTTAAAATTTAACTAGAGACTTTTTCTTTAGAAGAAATGTCATACAGAAGCAGAGTTGCTTTGACTGGGGAGGCGGGCATGAGGGCTGGGCTCTGTTTACCCTACATCCTTCCCAGATCTCTTGCTGACTATAGAGAGGATGCTGGGGAACGCCTAAACTACTCAGTATGTTGAAGAAACCTCAGTAAATATATTTTTTGAGTGACTTTAAAGTATAACCCCTTATATATGCGTGTTCTCTTTATTACTTGCAGAAAAACTGAGTTAGGCATTACTAGGCCCAATTTACAGATGGGAGAACTGAGCCTTATAGGAGGGAGCTGAGGTGTTAGAGGTTACACATCTTAATGCCTGGAATTTGAGCCAGTTCCAGTCTGATTCCAAAATCTATGTTTTTTGCCACTATGTCATGCTGCTTTCATGGGCTTATGGACCAACACAGGAACTATATGTTCACAATACTGTAGCCTCAGAAATTGCAGAAATCAGAAAGAAATTTGACCGCTGACTAGATGTACCTGACTTCCTTCTTTATCTCCCTACTGCAATGAAAGAAACATGAGAAAATCTAGCTGTGATGGAGACTGAGTATGTGATTGATCATCTATTGGCCTTGAGCAGTACTTCCACCACCTGAAGCAGAACTGGGGTGTTGTGGTAGAAGTCATGGAAATGGTAGGGTCTTCTTGGTATTCCTACCTCAAAGATACAGTGTCTCCATAAGCTAAAGGAAGGAAGTTACCCCTTCCTACAAATGAGTTGCTTTTTAAATTCCAGAACCATTCTGCACTGCCCCCTCCCTGCTTTCCTCTGCTTGTCCTACATTTCTTTGGAAACCTCGGCCTAATACTGCAATTTGGTCAACAGGGAAGCAGAAATCCTCGCAGTTGGGATGAAGGCCAGCACTAGGCAGAGATGAGGATTGAAACACTCTGGGGGCTCTTTGTCTTGCACTGCTTGTACAGAAGGAAATGAGAGCCGCTTCTGGAGTTCTACCAACAAGCAGGTGGTGGGCACCAAGGGCAAGCTTCCCACCTGTTGTTAGCAAACATCTGGCTCTGGGAGGTCTCTTCTTGTTTAAGGCTGAAAAAACTAGATCTCTCTCCTTTATTCCCCAGTTATCCCCAAAGAAACCCAAATGGGAGTTAAAAAGGTATCATTTATATTTTATATCACTTGAAGATGAACATAAATAAGGAAATTGTGGTTCTTATGGCAAAAGATAAAGCTAAAATATAATAAGAAAAATAAAATTAGCTCATATAATTAATATCAGATGATTAATTTTGACAATTGGTGTGAATGAATTAAAACCCCCATCAAAAATATAAAAACTCTCAGATTGGGGAAAAACACAAAATGAAGCTATACTCTATAGAAATTTGAAAAGAAATGTGACCATTATGAGTAGGGGCTGCCAAGAAGACCCTGTTTTCTGGGTTCTCGGAAGACCTCAAACATGTAGGCTAAGAAGTTGGTGACGGACAGGGAGGCCTGGCGTGCTGTGATTCATGGGGTTGCAAAGAGTCGGACACGACTGAGCGACTGAACTGAACTAAACTGAAGAAACTCCTAAATGTACTATTTCTTGCATCTCACTTCTAACCAGAAGAGTCTGCTTCATGTGAACAAAGCTCTTCAGGTTTAACCCATACCCTTTCTCCCTTCCATAGCTAACATTTACTGAGGGGTACCTGTAGCTAGGGGATTCCCAGATGGCACAGTGGTAAATAGTCTGCTTGTAATACCAGAGATGTAGGTTTGATCCCTGGGTCAAGAAGAACCTCTGGAAAAGAAAATGACAATGCACTCCAGTATTCATGCCTGGGAAATCCCTTGGACAGAGGAACTAGTGGGCATGGAGTCACAACAAGTTGTATATGACTGAGAACACACCCACAGGCACTTACAACCAGACTTATGTGTATTTACTCCATTCAATCCTCAAACCCCTCCACGAAGTAGGTTTGATGAGTGTCTCTGTTTTACAGATGGGAAGCAAAGTAACACAACCTTTTGTGTTGAGTTACCCAAAGTCACACAGTGACCAGGTAGCTGGCAGACAGCTTGGTGATAATGAAATCAGAGCAGGTGGAGTTAGTTAAATGGTTCCAATGTTTAATGGCTTCAGGGTCTCAAAGCCTTGTGTTGTCCATCAGCAAAGCAGACATCCTGTAGTTGACCTGCCTAGGCCTTGCTGTCTAGACCAAGATGGATTGGACTTTGAATACTGTCACCTTTTCCCCCAATCACTTGTGACTGACATGTTCTTAAGACAAGATAGTACCTTCAATTAGGTTTTGGACAAATCATACAGGCTTGGGTGCATGGCTTGTTTTTTAAGGTGGCTTTGCTATCCCTGCTCTGCATGTAGGTATTGATTAATGGCTTAGCTGTCAAAGAGCAATCTCATTTCTCTCATTTTAGTCTGTTAATTAACAGGCCTACGTTGACCTGGAGGGCAGTCTCTAAAAATGCCTCAGAGGGCTCTGTTCTTGACCAAATAGTAGGTGGAGTTTTTGAATGAATGACTTCAATGAGAATGTAGAGAGAATATTGATCAGATCTGTGGATGACATAATTTGGAATAAAAGATAATATCAATATATTGGCTACTAAAATTAGAATCCCAAAAAATCTTAGTAGCATGGGACAGTGGAACAGATCTATTTATTCAATCATTTGTTTTCTTTAAAAAATGTATTAGGTGTTTATTATATGCCAAGAATTAAAGGGGAATTCAGTAGTCAGTTAGGCAGACAGGGACACTAACTTTACAGATTTATGGGTATTTCAGAAAAGATGAAAGTTAATAAGAATAAACATAAAAGCTTTTATTTAGGTCTAAGAAGGAATAAGTCTTCCCAGGTGGTGCTAGTAGTAAAGAACCTGCCTGCCAATGCAGGAGACGTAAGAGACACAAGTACGATCCCTGGGTTGGGAAGATTCCCTAGCAGAGGGCATTGTAACCCACTCCAGTATTCTTGCCTGGAGAATCCCAAGGAGAGAGGAGCCTCGAGGGTGTGCTATATAGTCCATGGGGTTGCAGAGAGCTGGACATGACTGAAGCTACTTAACACGCTCACAGCAAAGAATAAAGCAGAACAAATCCATGCCTTACCTGCCTCCAATAGCACAAAAGCTTATGGTGGATATTTGACTTAAAAGCTATAAGAATAAGAATTGGCATAAGAGTTTTAGTTGAAATTAAGCTTTATATAAGTCAATAGTGGGAGATGGCAAAAAGATGCTAAAGTACTCTAATTAGAATAATAGAAATATGATGCCTCAAGCACATGAGATTTTATTGTCATTATAGCCCTCGATGACCAGATCAAGCCTGAAGCATTGCCTTAACTTCTTTTGTAACACACTTTAACACTGACACATTTAACAAGGCCCTGAAGACAGAAAAAAAAAATGGTGAAGTCTAGAGCATTCTACAAAAAGAAACTGGCAGGTTCATACAGGAGAAGAGACCTCCGCAGGCTACACAATGGTGATTTTCAAATATGTGAAAGGCTGGAGGACAAAGTAGATTTACTCTGAATGACTGTGTGGTTCTCCATGGAGAAGGAGTAGGTTATTGGGCAGCCAAGGGACAGTGTCTATTGAACAGGATAAGGACCTGTGGTGGCCAAATCCCTTCTCTTCAGGCTTGTATGGGGAGAAGAAATACAAACCACAGGAAACCATGTTTTCCTGGCATTTTTGGAGAGTATATTGAAAAGAATAGCTTGATAGTAATGTTCATCTTGTTTCTAGACTAGTAAATTGCAGACCATACAGTTTGGATTTACTGTGGAGCAGCTGGATTTCTATGTGATAAACTGCTATATAATATGCAGACTTCCATTTTGATTGGCTCACTTGAACAAGTTATATTTCCCTATGGTGTAATGACAAGTTGGGCATCTGACAGTTGCTTCCTCTTGGTATGCCATAAAAATTGGGCGTTAGGATCTTTCATTTTGGCTTTCAAAAATGAGACTCACAATGAGGAGGGATGGCTTGAGAGAACATTTTGTGCTTTCAGCCTAGAATTAAATGCCAATTAGGGTGATCTCAGAAGAACTGCTGTGCTAACTGTGGAAGTAAAATGATCCTACAGAAATGGAGCAATTAATCGTTCAACATTTGGCTCTTTATGCATGACGTTATCTACCAAATAAGACTGTAATCTGGTAAAAATAAATATTATGAGTGACAGACAAAAATGTTCTCTTTTTGCTCTTTCCTTTAAAATATAAGGAGAGACTACCTCTTAGTCTTTACCAAATAAACTTGAATATATGAAAAGAGATAGTGAGTACAGGGAAGCCTGGCATGCTGCAGTCCATGGGGTTGAACGACTTAGCTATTGAACAACCATATGAAAAGAGAAATTGTGCTGTGTCCACCCCTACAGAAATTCAGTTGTAAAAAATCTCCTACATATTAAGACTTTATAAAAACAATTTCTTTAAATGTCACACAGTTCTTCAATTGGGTAAGAATTAAGAACTTAAATTATTTAGGGTGTGTTGGTCAACATGAAACTTTTATTCACTTACTATTATTTTCATTTCTAATGTTGTTGTTCAGTTGCTAAGTTGTATCTGACACTTTGTGACCCCATGGACTGCAGCACACCAGGCTACTCGGTCCTCCACAATCAAATTCATGTCTATTGAATCAGCGATGCTATATAACGATCTCATCCTCTTCTAATAACAGATAATATTTCTAGATGATATGATTATACTTTAGAAATGTAATCTGGCCAGGAATATTCCTAAAACTGGCAATACTGAATAAATTTATTATAATACTGAATAAAATTATTATAAACTCAATTGTAACAATATCAATAATAATTATTTATGCTATTCAGGGGTAGATAATGGTGACATATTTATATGGGGTTTCTTACTTTCCAAAACTTATCTCTTCTGATCCTATAAGCGCTGCCCTTTGAGATTTGCTTTTTATTGTTATTTTCTGCACTTTACTCATGAAGAAACTGATTCAGAGAGCTTATACAATATGTTCAAATTTGACTTAGAAACTTGCACAGGTAGAATTTAATTCAGAGCTCCAAATTCTAAGTTTATTCTCTTTTGCCAGGCTGCAAGGAAACACATCTTGAATGAGGAGTTCAGATTGCTGAGGCTCCTGGTCTCACAGGGAAAAATTCCATAAAAAGGAATCAAGAACATAATGTATGTCATAGAGCATAGAACACCCTGACGATGGTGATCTGAACTGGAAGATTCTATTTTCATCACTAACTACAGAAAGGAAGGCAGCATTCTCTTGTTAATTTCATAAACTGCACTTTTAGGGAGAGTCTGAGACTGCAGATTGTGAAACTGTGAAAAACATTGGGATATTGTTAAACTCTGAATGACTGGCCCAAATAATATTAGGAGGAGGAGTGTCCATTTGATTGCCGAGTTTGGAAGGAAAAACTAGATGAATGAATCTTCTTTCTAGACTCTTCTTCTCTTCTTTTTTCCTTGGGAGCTGGCCTCCTCACAAAGCTATGTCCTGATCTGCTCCTCCAGACTGCAAGTTTTACTGATGTGGGCACCACTCGTGGAGACTTACAGATGCCTACATCATACCTGGGCTCTACAGAGGCAGGTACCATGCATGGAGTTTTATGGATGCAGGCACCATACTTAGAGACTGCTGGTGACAGGTGTGCAGTTCTGCTTAATTCCAAGTCTTGCCCTACAGGTGGAAGCCACATTCTTCAATATCACTATACCAGTAATAAAGGTAATGTCTTATCTCTCTTCACATCTGCCTTATACTTTCATTTTATATCCCAATTGGTGAAAAACTTAGGAACTGGAGCTGATATTTATTGGAAACTTTCAAATTCCTATACTTAGGTTAGATATCAAGGGGGGGAGTTCCCTGAGCTTTGCTCTCTTGTGTTTATGGTGTTCTCTACCACAGTTAGAAATTATTTTATGAAGTGCTGTATTCCAGTATTTAAGAGCATGGACTCTGGAGCCAGTTTATGTTTCCAATGATCTGGAAAAAGGGAGGGATAATAGCGCTTGTCTCAAAGGATTGGCACGTGTAACTTAATGCATGTAAAGCACTTAGACCAATACTTGGAACGTAGTAAGCACACAACAAATGTTAACAATCGTTTGAGAAATCCATATCAGTGCCAAGAGATGGACTGGGTGGAAGTAATGAGCTTGTGGTGAAGGCACTTTTAATTTTTGGAGAAACACCCCAAGGCACAACAATGTCAGAAGCTTTGGATATTAACAATGTGGTTAAGATAAATTGTGTTTCAAATCAATCATTATTCATGTTTCATGTTCTTTTTGTTGTTGTTGTTTTTTGATTCTAAACCAAGCATTTCTCTCTCTCTCTCTCTCTTTTTTTTTTTTTGCCATTTCAAATGAGTTGGTTTAATTCCAGGTGGTACAGAACTCAGTCTAGAGCAAAGACTTAAGAACACACTTTGACAGGATTCTGGACTGAGTTTATGGAGATCTCATAGCTATGGTAGAGATGGCTGAAAAGAACCTAAGATGAGGCAGTGTATATATATATATATATATATATATATATATATATATTTTTTTTTTTTTGCAAAATTTATTCTTAAATGTATAGTAGATTCCAAGACAACACTTCATTCTAGCTATAGGTACAGATGTAATAGCAAGGAATCCAGGTGTTTAAACAAGAATGGAATGAAGGATCATTTTTGCCTCAGGCACAAGGAATAGCTTACATTTTGCCAGATTTCTTAATTCCACATATGGCTAGGGGGTGTTTGCTTTTTATTCCTTGAGTTTCTTCTGCTTCTCCTTCTGTTTCTGCTTGAATGTCTTATCTTCCTTATCCATCTCCTAGTAAGCCAAGTATTTCTTATTTTCAAATACTAACTTAATACATGGTCAAATGCTTACAGCTTATCTCTCAAATACTTCTAACTACACCTTGCATGTACTAAAAGGGAAATCTGTAGGTAAAGCTTTTTGTGGAATTGCAAAGGAAAAACGACAAATTAAAGAGCTGTTCATATGCTGTTCAAGGGGACTTATGAATCTTCATTGACAGAAATTTAAGATTTTGAGAAAAAGAATGTTCATTATTATTACTCAGTTACAAAAGAATAGTGAAATGAAAAGCTACATAAATTAACAAAGTTCAGGAGACATTATTTTTCTTTATAAAACATATGACAGCTGACAGCAAAGACACAAATCCTTCCTGTCAGACATTTGAGATTATCTAAAATGAGAGAAATGAAGCAGTTAAATATGCTACTTAAGGGCACACAGGACCTCAGTGGTGGACTAAGAGAGGACAAGTTTTGACTGGAGATTGCCCTGGGCAACCTGACTCCAGAGAAAGGAAGAAATTGCATTCTTTAAGAAGTCAGGCTTCAGATTAACCACTCATTCTCCAGAGTGGTTAATGAATACAGGTGAGACAGAAATTAGAAAGTAGTTTTGGGAACTCTGAACTCTTTAACTTTTCCTGGCTCACAGAAACAAATGGAGGGATGGACTCAGGTGGCTCAGAGGTAAAGACTCTGCCTGCCAATGCAGGAGACACAGAAGATGTGAGTTCAATCCCGGGCTTGGGAAGACCTCCTGGAGGAGGAAATAGCAACCCACTCCAGTATTCTTGCCTGGAAAATTCCTGTGGATAGAGGAGCATGGAGGGCTATAGCTCATGGGGTCACAAAAGCGTTGGACCTGACTGAGCGCAAACACACACACACACACACACACACACACACACACACATTTTAAAGATAAAAACAGTGAAACCAATTGTTATGCCTTACCCTTGATCTTGTCTGTTTGAAATTTATCTCTAAGAATTTTTTTTTTGATGTGAGCCATTTTTAAAGTTTTTATTGAATTTGTTACATATTGCTTCTGTTTTACATTCTGATTTTTCTGGCAACATGGCATGAGTGATCTTAGCTCCCCAACTAGGAATCCAATCTGTACCCCCTGCATTGGAAGGTGAAGTGTTAACCACTGGCTCTCCAGGGAAGTCCTGAAATTTATCTCTTCAAGAAGAAACCATCATACAGTTTAGAAAGATGTGCAGGCAGCTCATGTTACTAATTTACCCATCACTCATTCTTAATCTTGAGGTTGAAAACAGTAGCAGGACGATAGTACCTAGGAGTTTATTTCTGTTTATTTTATCTTTGCCTCTTGATCCAGTTTCTAGTTTTCTGACTGCATATTCTGTGCATCAAATCTATGAGTAGAATAAATTAAGATTATTGAAAACTCACCAAATAATTCAGCCTAATGAAGAATTAAGAAGTCTGAATAGTTTGGCATGACAGTGTGAGGAAGTTGTACTGACCCATTCTCCAGTGTGAAACAGGTGAAAGTAACTTTTAAAAGCCTACTCATTTAAAGTCCTTGAAAATATCCTTAATAGCATGCAGCAAGTAAAAAAAATTATTAAAGAAAATCTGCTAGACTTGATAAGACTAGTGAAAATCTGTAGTACTTAAATCAAGACTCTCGCCCATCTCCCCTTTCTTGCTCAGGGAGACAGAAACTCCACTCCAAACTGATGCAGCTGAGAATGCAGAGCTCCTGCCTCAAAGCTCCGGCTTCTCTTTGGAAGGACAGGAGTTCAGCATTTGCCATCTTGTCCTTATCTACCTGTTTCGAATAAGTTCTGGGTGACTACAGTAAGTCCCCTACATATGAGTTCCATTCCGAGTTCAAGTTTATAAGTTCAGTTTGTTCATAAGTTCAACAAAATTAGCCTAAGCACCCAACTAACACAATCGGCTATTTAGTACTGTGCTGTAATAGGTTTATAATACTTTTCACACAAATAATACATAAAAACAAACACTAAAAATAAAGAAAACTTTTTTTAAATTTTATTTTATTTTTAAACTTTAAAATATTGTATTAGTTTTGCCAAATATCGAAATGAATCCGCCACAGGTATACATGTGTTCCCCATCCTGAACCCTCCTCCCTCCTCCCTCCCCATACCATCCTTCTGGGTCGTCCCAGTGCACCAGCCCCAAGCATCCAGCATCGTGCGTTGAACCTGGACTGGCGACTCGTTTCATACATGATATTATACATGTTTCAATGCCATTCTCCCAAATCTTCCCACCCTCTCCCTCTCCCACAGAGTCCATAAGACTGATCTATACATCAGTGTCTCTTTTGCTGTCTCGTACACAGGGTTATTGTTACCATCTTTCTAAATTCCATATATATGCGTTAGTATACTGTATTGGTGTTTTTCTTTCTGGCTTAGTTCACTCTGTATAATAGGCTCCAGTTTTATCCACCTCATTAGAACTGATTCGAGCAACTAACACTTTCACCTTGGAAAATGCAGTAGTACAGCACAACAGCTGGCATATAGGGCACATTCGCATCTTTGAAATTTCGAAACTTGAAGATTTGTTTGACTTACTGTATTGCCAAGAGTTGCTGACTCCCTTTTTCCCACTGCACTGGTGAAATGGAGGGTCTACCTTGAGCAAGACACTGCTAAAAACGGTGGGGGTTTGACTCCATTGTCCCATATTTGACTGAACAGTCCATGGAATAATTTATGCCCCAGGGCACTGTTGAAAACAGTAGAACAACCAGCCAGCAATGACTGGAAAGAGACAAAGGGAACCCCATAAAGCCATTGTCATCCGAGGGGGACTGTGAGCATACCCAGTGCTGTACCCTGTGAAAATCAACATCAGAGTCTTCATTCTGTGAAAGGAAAAGTACTTCACTTAAGTAACCCAGCCAGTCACTAAACAAGTAAATAAGAAAGTAACAACAAGTCCTGGAAGGTAGAAAAAGTACCCAGAGTTGGTACAACATATTATCTAAAATGACCAGTTTCCAATAAAAGTTATGAGACATGCAAGGAAACTGGAAATTTGACTCATACACTAGAAAAAAGCTGGCAACCAAAACTACCTGTAAGAACTACCAGATGCTGATTTAAGAAAAGACTGCAAAATAACCACTATAAGTATATGCAAAGAATGAAAGGAAACCATGATTTAAAAAGTAAAGGAAGGTATGAAGGCAATGCCACATCCAATAGAGAATATCAATGAAGAGAAATAATTACAAGAAAGAACAAAATGCAAATGCTAGAAATTCTGATTTATTCTACTCAGATTTTATCTTTGGGGTTTACAGATAGTAGGAGATCAATGTAAATGAATTTATTCACTGCTTTGCTAATGCATATGCTCTAATCACTAATACCCATATGGATGGCTTCTCTTAGACATGGTGACACTAAGTAATGTTGATGTCTTCCTAGATACAAATGTTGCAGATCCAACTGGAACAATATATTTTACCTGTGATTATGCCTCATGGTTCCAGACATTATCGACTAAACTACCCTTCTGACACATAATACGAGTTTAATCACCATTTCCTCTTTTCCTTTCTCCTTCCCTGTTAATGAAGACTAAAAAGGCACACGCTGTCTTTTTGCATAATCTTGAAAAATAGCAAGTAATATATATTTATGGTAGAAAAATAGGAAAAGAGGGCTTTCAGAATTTGATAAGTTGAGTTTCTGGCTTTCTCTTCAAAATGTGCACCAGAGAAACTAGAGGAGTGAGACAGAAGCAGAGATCCAAAGAACTAAGCAGAAAGGCAGAGAAACCCTGTGGTGGAGTAAGAGTGGGGCCAGTCTGGGGTTAAGGGCAGCTGCAATAGCAGCGGGAGCCAGGTGGGAGATAGATGACTTCATGCTTCTGCCCTGGGAGAGTTGTTATCTCCCTAGGGCCACTGCAGTCAGAATTGACAGCAGCAACACAGACTGCCCAGGGGCTACTGATGAATAATCCAAGGCATGAAAAAGTCTTGCTAATGGCAAGAGGCTGATAGAAATGGTGTGGGTGCCTGGCTATCCTTGGGCATCAGTTCTTTACCCACTCACTTCCCCTACAAATCTGCAGGGCTGGTGAGTAACAGATGAAGAAGCCTGTTTCCTCCAAGTGGGATTTCTTTCAAAGAATTAAAGTGAATTCCTGAATAGAGCAGTCTGATGGGGAGTGATGCAAATAAGAGGGTTCATTCTTTCTCTGTCTTTATACTTATTAGAAGGGACCTAAACAAACATCTCATCTTTGCCTTCCCTGTAGAATATGACCAGATAGAGGAATTGATACCTTTTAAGAACTGCAATCTTCCCAGCCCGTGTAACCAGATACCCACAGGGGTCTAAACAATGAAAACAAACCTAATATCCTCAGAGAGATATGGAGAAACATCGATAATGAGAAGCAAGATCAGGAAGAAGTCATTAAAAAGTCCCAGTAATGTTGCAGAAACCAGTACTCAAGAAACCAAGCACCACACTTGGAGATTTGGAGAACTCAGGTTTATTAAGCCAGCGGGCCCAGAGGGTTAACACTCCAAGCTCTGAGCCCCAAACAAAGGGATTACAGGGTTTTTATAGACAGGCTGTAGTGGGCAACATTAGCTGTTAACAGGCTGGTTTAAACTAAGGGGTTTTGCACGTGTGGGAACAGCAGTCAAGATGGGGAGGGGGATGCCTGGCCTGGACAGGCATGATTAAGCAGGTTTGCAGGGGCTGGGCAATTGCAAAGAGCAGGACAAGGGTGAGTGAGATAAACTCCAGTTCCTAGTATTGCAAGTCCCCACTTTCTGGGACTACGTGACCTACGTGATCTAGACTTTGCAAGAGGCAAGCTGAGTTACAGAGGCAGAAGGAGAAGGAGGTTATGTAAAATTTTAACTTTTCCTCTTCAGTAAGAGTGAAAAATGGAAGAGTTGAAGAACACAAGAGTAAGTAGCAGGATAAATACAAATAAGGAAGAAATTAGTAACCTGGAAGGTGTGATTGAGGAATTTATTCTGAAGAGAACAGGAAAGGGTAAAGAGATAAAAAAAATAAGTAATAATAACAAAAAACAAGAAGGAAAGAAGTAGAAATGCCAACATGTGGAACATAGTCCAAGAAGAAAAGAAAATATGGAGGAGAGGAAATATTTGAGAAAAGAATGACAATAAATTTCTCAAAAAAATTCAGATTGAATGTGCCTAATGAATAGGGAAGGGAAAAATCTACACCTTTTGACTTTAAAGTGAAATTTGATAAATCACAGATTATAGGAGAATCCTGAGTGTTTCCATGTAGAAAGTGGAGAGTAGCTATTCAAGAAAAAATAAGACTACAAGTGACTCAGGGAGAGAGAAAATAAGGCAATGAGCAGTAGAGATTCACTTACTGTATAGCAGAGACTTACACAACATTGTAAAGAAATTATATTCCAAAAAGAAAAAAATAAATAAACCATAATGGAAAAGAATATGAAAAAGAATATATATATATATATATATATATATATATGAATAACTGAGTCACTTTTATATACAGCAGAAATCAGCACAAATTTGTAAATCAGGACTTCCTTGGTGGTGCAGTGAGTGGGACTCCATTTGCTAACGCAGGGGATAGAGGTCAATCCTTGGTCCTGGAAGATTCCGTATGCCCCAGAGCAACTAAGATTGTGTGCCACAACTACTGATTCCGTGCTCTAGAGCCTGGAAGGTGCAACTACTGAGCCTCTGTGGTGTAACTGCTGAAGCCCATGTGCCCTAGAGCCTGTGCTCCGCAACAAGAGAAGCCACCACAATGAGACGCCCACACACCACAGTGAAGAGCAGCCCCTGCTCACCGCAACTAGAGAATGCCCTCACAGAAATGAAGATCCAGTGGAACCAAAAACATAATAAAAAAATGAAGCAACATTTAAAAACTTTGTAAGTCAACTATACTTAGAAAAACTTAAAAAAGGAGGAACACGTTCTGAGCTCCAAGCAATGTGAGGCTGGGAACCCCGTGCTGAAGCTGCTGGGACTGGTCTCAGGAATATCAAGATAATTGCTGTTGGAGGGCATTTAATGTTTTATTAGGCTTGGAAAAAAGCTGAGTGCTGGAGAATTGATGCTTTTGAACTGTGGGTGTTGGAAAAGACTCTTGAGAGTTCTTTGGACTGCAAGGAGATCAAAGCAGTCAATCCTAAAGGAAATCAGCCCTGAATAGTCATTGGAAAGACTGATGCTGAAGCTGAAGCTCAAATACTTTGGCCACCTGATGTGAAGAACTGATTTCTTAGAAAAGACCCTGATGCTGGGAAAGGTTGAAGGCAAAAGGAAAAGGGGACAACAAAGATGAGATGGTTGGATGGCATCACCAACTTGATGGACATGAGTCTGAGCAAGCTTTGGGAGTGGGTGATGGACAGGGAAGCATGGTATGCTGCAGTTCATGGGGTTGCAAAGAGTCGGACATGACTGAGTAGCTGAACAACAACTGATTATCGGAGCACATAGAACAATGTTACTTTTTAAGATGACCGTTGAACATATATTCACAACTGCAGTTTTTGGCTGGCTTTGGGCATTTTATAAGCTTTAACTAAATTTCCTTAATCTCTTCTTCCTGTTTTTGAGAGACTATAGTTGTAAAACCAAAAACTCCAAATTTTAATTTCTCTCAAGAAACCTCTAAACTTTTTCAATATGATTGTACCATTCTACATTTTACTTAGTGAATTAGTCTAGGTTGTCCACAGCACAAGAATAGATAGGATATGTGTCTGCGTATGTGTGTGTGTGTGTGTGTGTATGTTTAGAGATTCATCATAAGATATTGGCTCTCATGCTTATGAAGGCTGAGAAATCCTGAGATATGCTGTGGGCAAGCTGGAGACCCAGGAGAACTGTATAAGGTTCCAGTCCAACACCGAAGGCCTGAGAACCAGGAGAATCAAATGTGTCAGTAGGAACTGACAAAACCAGGAAACTTGAAACCCCAGAAGAGCTGATGTTTCAGTTTGAGTCCAAGGGCAGGAGAAGCCCAATGTCTCAGATCAGTCAGGCAGGCCTTATTCAAGGAGGATCAGCTCTTTTTGTTCAATTCATGCCTTCAACTGATTGAATGAGGGCCACCCACATTAGGGAGGGCAATCTTACACAGTCTACCAATTCAAATGTTAACTCATCTAAAACACCTGCATCACAGACACACTCAGATTTGTTTGGACCAAATCTCTGGGCACCCTGTGGCCCAGTCACACTGACACATAAAATCAATCATCATATCTAGTATCAACAATCTACGAGAGTTCCAGCTGCTTTACTCTAACACTTGGCAATATCAGTATTTTTACTTTTAGTCATTCTGGTGGGTATGTGCTGCTATCTCCTTGGGTTTTCATTAGCACTTTTCCTGGGAACCACTGATGTTGAGCATTAGCCATTCATATACTTTCATTTGTGAAGTATCTGTTCAAGTCTTTTGTTCATTTTCATTAGGTTTAATTAAGGTGCAAGGGTTCTTTATATTTTCTGAATGTAAGACCTTTGTCAGATACGCACATTCTGAACATTTTCTTGTCATACCTATATATGTGTCTGTGTGTATATGTTTCTTAATATTCGTGTGTATGTATATCTATGAGTGTATGCATATCTGTGTTTATATAGCTCTTTTCCTATCATTTTAGTGGCATTTTGGGAGGTGGCAGTGAATAAATGCATATGTTATTTGACATATCTTGTTCCAATCTGTAATTGATTCTTTATCTCTGCTCTTTAGTGCTTATCACACTCTATGTAGAGCATATGTCACATTACATTACTGTGATTTACATGTTTACTGGGCTCTGGGCTCGTAAAGGGTAAGACTGGATCTTTATCTTTGTATTCCCGGTGACTAGCATAGACCTTGGCAGTTATTCTGCAACTTAGTAAATTGAAACATGGACACCCCTTATCTTGGGAGAAGATGGGATTTTGATGGTGCACTCTAGGACCCTTTTTCTTTCCCTTTGTCATTGAATTAGAATATATATTTTTTGGAAACTTTAATTGGAAATATAAAGTGTGAAAAGTCTGAGTGTATTTTGCAAAGCCTTCTCTAATTAAACAGAAATGAGCTTCCAATTACAGTAGCAGTCTGCAAACTCTCTGTAAAGGGGTGGAGGATAAATATTTTCAGCTTCTTGCTCAAGCAGTCTCTGTCACAACTCTGCGACTCTGCTGTCATAGTGTGCGGGCAGTCACAGATGATACAGAAATGAAGGAATGGGTGAGGCTGTGTTTGAATAAAACCTTATTTGTAAAACAGGCAGCATGTTGAGTCTGGCCCACAGTCTGTAGTTTCAGTCAGTTCAGTTCAGCCTCTCAGTTGTGTCCTACTCTTTGCGACCCCATGAACTGCAGCACGCCAGGCCTCCCTGTCCATCACCAACTCCCAGAGTCCACCCAAACCCATGTCCATTGTGTCAGTGATGCCATCCAACCAAATCATCCTCTGTCGTCCCTTCTCTTCCTGCCCTCAATCTTTCCCAGCATCAGGGTCTTTTCCAATGAGTTGGCTCTTTGCATCAGGTGGCCAAAGTATTGGAGCCTCAGCTTCAACATCAGTCCCTCCAATGAACACCCAGGACTGATCTCCTTTGGATCTCCTCGTAGTCCAAGGGACTCTCAAGAGTCTTCTCCAACACCACAGTTCAAAAGCATCAATTCTTCTGCGTTTAGCCCTCTTTATAGCCCAACTCTCACATTAATACATGACTACTGGAAAAACCATAGCCTTGACTAGACAGACCTTTGTTGGCAAAGTAATGTCTCTGCTTTTTAATTTGCTGTCTAGGTTGATCATAACTTTCCTTCCAAGGAGCAAGCATCTTTTAATTTCATGGCTGCAGTCACCATCTGCTCCACCATCTGGAGCCCCCCAAAATAAAGTCTGACACTGTTTCAACTGTTTCCCCCTCTATTTCCCATGAAGTGATGGGACTGGATGCCATGATCTTAGTTTTCTGAATGTTGAGCTTTAAGCCAACTTTTTCACCCTCCTCTTTCACTTTCATCAAGAGGCTATTTAGTTCTTCTTCACTTTCTGCCATAAGTGTGGTGTCATCTGCATATCTGAGGTTATTAATATTTCTCCCTGCAATCTTGATTCCAGCTTGTGCTTCTTCCAGCCCAGTTTCTCATGATGTACTCTGCATATAAGTTAAATAAGCAGGGTGACAATATACAGCCTTGACGGACTCCTTTTCCTATATGGAACCAGTCTGTTGTTCCATGTCCAGTTCTAACTGTTGCTTCCTGACCTGTATACAGGTTTCTCAAGAGGCAGATTAGGTTGTCTGGTATTCCCATCTCTTTCAGAATTTTCCAGTTTATTATGATCCATATACAGTCTGTAGTTTACTGACCCCCAAACCAGAGGAACATTGGGTGAACCTTAACATTCAGGCATGAATGATCCTTGAGGTGTTCATACCTCCAATAGGTACTTAGTTTAACTACTTCTCCAATCCTTTTTCCAGTGGTAGAATATATTTTCCCTGTATATTTTGCAATTTTTGTCTGGTCATGAAAATGTGCCTCTTAGATCTCCAGAGAGTGTTATCAACCAGTGGCCCTAGATGCCACCTTCTGATATCCACTCCCATGTTGTTTGCAATGGGCTAATCCCAGACAGAGACTGAGCCCAGCAGAGGTAGTGGGACAAGCTCATACCCTGGAAATACAGGACTCTATTGACTGGTGAATGAAGAACTTCTCTGACAGCCCAGCTGAACTTCCTTAACTGTCACTGCCTTGTAAGATTTTTCCAACCAAACTTCTTTCCAACCATTCCCCTTCACCTCCATTGCAGTTCAATGACTGCCCCCCATTTCCAGCTCTGTCTCTGTTTCATCTCACAGGTATGTTCCTGAATTTGGTTTCTTCATTTTCAAGCACCCCTGACCAAATTAAACTGTTTATTTTGTGCTTTGCAGACTCAATTATCACAGAATGGGTTGATATTTGCTACAATGTCATAAAGAGAATTTGAAAGAAAGAGAGGGTGGAGAAGGAATGTAAAAAAAATATTTAAAGATGAAAAGTGGACAGTGAGATGTCAATTGACTGGGTAGACCGGGGCATTAGGAGGGCATTTCCTCCTAAATGTCTACAGATAGGGTTCGTGAAGATAAGCAAGTTAACACTTTGCACAGACTCTGAGAAAGACTGAGACTCAGGGGTGAGTGGAAGGCAAGATTGAAGTTAAAATTCAAGGAAATAATACCCCAGAGTCTCTGGCCACAGGAACTCCCAGGCACAGTGGAGGGTGGGTGTCAAGTGATGAATTCAAGGTTGTCCAGGGAGGGTGTACACTGAGTGGTGAGACTTCCAGCCTCCTCTTTGTTTTGCTCCCAGACCACCAGCTGCCAAGCATTAACCTGCAGACTAGATAAAGCTAGAGAATTCTCTTAGTCCTGGAAGGATACTGATATTTTAAGGTTATTCAACTGAAGTCTGAGTTGGTGCCCTTCACTCCAAAGACATTCAAAGGGTCTGTCCATGCACCTAGAGTTTCTGACCCACTTTTTCATTCCTTATTTGGACATAAGACTTGACAGACAAAGACCAGTCAACATTTTGGGAAAGCTTCCTACAAGAAAGGCAAAGACAAAGGCAACTAATTATATAACTAAACAGAAGACTTCATAGGAAACCAAGAAATAAAAGAGTAGAAGAGACTTTATAAAAGGGAACACATTGCTTCTGTGAAACAAGAACAAGATGATACAGGAAAAGAATAATCAGAACATAAGAGAGAGACTTTGAGATTTAATAATATGATCTTCCACCTTCAAAACAACAAATAAAAAATCAAAAAGAGGAGTGGCAGGTAATAATAAGGAAATTATCCAGAAAATAAAATGAAAAATTAAATGAAAGATGATCAGGTGTTTGAGTATCTAACTAAGTGGAATTTTGGAAAGAAAGAGCCAGTAAAACTATGGATAGAAAATTATCTAAAAAATGATATAAGACATTTCCAATAATGGAAAGCCCGAGTCTAGCATCAAGAGTAAAAAAGACACTGAGATATCTATCATGAAATTTCAGAACACCAAGGATGAAGAAAAGATCCATCAGGTGCCCCAAAGAGAGAAACTAGATCACCATCAATGGGTTGGAACTCACATGAGACTGGAATTTGCAACTGTGTTTGCTTGAAGAGAGTGGAACAATGTTCCAGGAAGGCATTTCGCCAAAATAAACCTCCAAACACTTAAAATTGATTATGAAACCCTTGCTAAAGTTTTTCAATTATTTCCCATCACAAGGGGTCAGAGTCTATGATCCTGGGAAGGGTGTATCAGATCATCTAGAATCTGAATCCAGGTGTCTTCCACATGTTTCTCATTACCTGTTAAACACAGGAAACTGAGGTTATTACAGAAGACAAGTTATTTGTCCAACATTTCCCTGAATATCTTGTTCATGTCCATATCTGTTGGTGTTGTTGTTCAGTTGCTCTGTCATGCCCAGTTCTCTGATACCCCATGGATTGTAGTACGCCAGGCTTCCCTGTCCTTCGCCATCTCCTGGAGCTTGCTCAAACTCAAGGCCTTTGAATCGGTAATGCCATCCAACATCTCGTCCTTTGTCATCCCCTTCTCTTCTTGCCTTCAATCTTTCCCAGCATCAGAGTCTTTTCTAATGAGTCAGCTCTTCACATCAAGTGGCCAAAGGATTGGAGCTTCAGCTTCAGCATCAGTCCTTCCAATCAATAGTGAAAAAAGTGAAAGTGAAAGTTGTTCAGTCATGCCCTACTCTTTGCGACCCCATGGACTATACAGCCCATGGAATTCTCCAGGCCGGAATACTGGTGTGGGTATCCTTTCCCTTCTTCAGCAGATCTTCCCAACCTAGGGATTGAACCCAGGTCTCCTACATTGCAGACAGATTCTTTACCAGCTGAGCCACAAGGGAAGCACAAGCATACTTGGGGGGGTAGCCTATCCCTTTTCCAGCAGATCTTCCTGACCCAGGAATTGAACCAGGGTCTCCTGCATTGCAGGTGGATTCTTTACCAACTGAGATATCAAGGAAGCCTACCAATGAATAATACTCAGGACTTATTTCCTTTAGGATTGATTCCTTTTGATCTCCTTGCAGTCCAAGGGACTCTCAAGAGTTTTCTCCAGCACCACAATTCAAAGGCATCAATTCTTTGAAGCTTAGCTTTCTTTATAGTCCAACTCTCACACCCATACACGACTGCTGGGAAAACCACAGCTTTGACTATACGAACCTTTGTCAGCAAAGCATCCATATCCATATCTTTAGGTCCATATCTTTTTTTTTTTTTTTAAACTTTACATAATTGTATTAGTTTTGCCAAATATCGAAATGAATCCGCCACAGGTATACATGTGTTCCCCATCCTGAACCCTCCTCCCTCCCCCCTCCCCATACCATCCCTCTGGGTCGTCCCAGTGCACTAGCCCCAAGCATCCAGTATCGTGCATCGACCCTGGACTGGCAACTCGTTTCTTACATGATATTTTACATGTTTCAATGTCATTCTCCCAAATCTTCCCACCCTCTCCCTCTCCCACAGAGTCCATAAGACTGTTCTATACATCAGTGTCTCGTACACTTTTGCTGTCTCGTACACCGGGTTATTGTTACCATCTTTCTAAATTCCATATATATGTCTTAGTATACTGTATTTATGTCTTTCCTTCTGGCTTACTTCACTCTGTATAATAGGCTCCAGTTTCATCCACCTCATTAGAACTGATTCAAATGTATTCTTTTTAATGGCTGAGTAATACTCCATTGTGTATATGTACCATAGCTTTCTTATCCATTCATCTGCTGATGGACATCTAGGTTGCTTCCATGTCCTGGCTATTATAAACAGTGCTGCAATGAACATTGGGGTACATGTGTCTCTTTCCCTTCTGGTTTCCTCACTGTGTATGCCCAGCAGTGGGATTGCTGGATCATAAGGCAGTTCTATTTCCAGTTTTTAAGTAATCTCCACACTGTTCTCCATAGTGGCTGTACTAGTTTGCATTCCCACCAACAGTGTAAGAGGGTTCCCTTTTCTCCACACCCTCTCCAGCATTTATTATTTGTAGACTTTTGGATCGCAGCCATTCTGACTGGTGTGAAATGGTACCTCATAGTGGTTTTGATTTGCATTTCTCTGATAATGAGTGATGTTGAGCATCTTTTCATGTGTTTGTTAGCCATCTGTATGTCTTCTTTGGAGAAATGTCTATTTAGTTCTTTGGCCCATTTTTTGATTGGGTCGTTTATTTTTCTGGAGTTGAGCTGTAGGAGTTGCTTGTATATTTTTGAGATTAGTTGTTTGTCGGTTGCTTCATTTGCTATTATTTTCTCCCATTCTGAAGGCTGTCTTTTCACCTTGCTAATAGTTTCCTTTGATGTGCAGAAGCTTAAAATGAACTGAACCCACAACACCCACAACAAAACCAAGAAAGTCCTAGATATATTTTTATTATTTTTATGATCATTCTTCCTTTTTTTTTAATTAAAAAAATTTTAAGTCCTCTATTGTTCCTTTAATTTTCACTTTTATAACCTATTACTTTGCCAAAAAAAAGACCCTATTTTTTTCTTCTTCAGCAAACTTCATATATATATATTTTATAATTTTTTGACCTTTTTTTTTTTTTTTTCTTCTTTTCTTTAACATTGTATTTTTGAAATTCCAAACTCTACTCTAGATTTTTAATTTTCGCTTTTTGGTATATGTTATCAATTTTGTACCTATAGATTTTTTTATATAATTTCTGTGACTTTTTTTTTTCTTCTTCTCTGTTTCTTTCTCTTCTTCTTTTATATAACATTGTATATCTGAAATTCCAAACTCTACTCTAGATTTTTAATTTATGCTTTTTGGTATTTGATATCAATTTTGTACCTGTATTTTCTTTATAATTTTTGTGACATTGTTTGTTTTTGTTTGTTTGTTTTCTCTCTTTATTTTTCTTCTTCTTCTTCTTTTTAACATTGTATTTTTGAAATTCCAAACTCTACTCTAGATTTTTAATTTATGCTTTTTGGTATTTGATATCAATTTTGTACCTGTATTTTCTTTATTTTTGTGACATTGTTTGTTTTGTTTGTTTGTTTTCTCTCTTTATTTTTCTTCTTCTCCTTTTTTTTTTTTTTAACATTGTATTTTTGAAATTCCAAACTTTACTCTAGATTTTTAATTTTTGCTTTTTGGTATTAGTTATCAATTTTGTACCTGTACTTTCTTTATAATTTTTGCGACCTTGTTTGTTTTTGTTTGTTCGTTTTTTCTCTCTTTCTTTTCCTTCTTCTTTTCTTTAACATCATATTTTTGAAATTCCAAACTCTACTCTAGATTTTTAATTTTTGCTTTTATGTATTTGTTACCAATTTTGTACCTTTAAGAACCCAATCTTCAGGACCCATTTTTCACTAGGGAGCGAGATTACTGGCTTGACTGCTCTCTCTCCCTTTGGACTCTCCTTTTTCTCCACCAGGTCGCCTGTGTCTCCTCCCTAACCCCTCTCTACTCTACCCAACTCTGTGAATTTCTGTGTGTTCCAGACGGTGGAGAACACTTAGGGAACTGATTACTGGCTGGATCTGTCTCCCTCCTTTTCATTCCCCCCTTTTATCCTTCTGGCCACCTCTGTCACCTTCCTCCTTCTTCTCTTCTCTGTATAACTCCGTGAACATCTCTCAGTGGTCCAGTTGTGGAGTGCACATAAGGAAGTGATTACTGGCTAGCCCACTCTCTCCACTATTGATTCACCTCATCTCATTTGGGTCACCTCTAACTCCCTCCTCCCTCTTCTCTTCTCCATGTAACCCTGTGAACCTCTCTGAGTGACCCTCACCATAGAGAAACTTTTCATCTTTAATGTAGATATTTTATCAATGGTGCTGTATAGAAGGAGAAGTTTTGAAACTACTGTAAAAATAGGTCCATATCTTTATCCTTTTTTTAAGCCTGAGGAAAGGCTTGGAGTGTTGTAGACCTTTTCTTGTTGTCTAATGCCCAGTTCAAATGTCACCACCTCTTTCTTGAAGCTTTCCCTTCACATTCAGTAACAGAAAAAGGGTATATGGATGAAATCAATTAGATGAAAATAGGATTAGCTTGTGGAATTTGTGCCCCTCTTCCTATCCAAATTAGGCAGAATTAATCACTCTGCCATGCTTCCATTGTGTGAAAAATCAGATCAGATCAGTCGCTCAGTCGTGTCCGACTCTTTGCGACACCATGAATCGCAGCACGCCAGGCCTCCCTGTCCATCACCAACTCCCGGAGTTCACTCAGACTCACGTCCATTGAGTCAGTGATGCCATCCAGCCATCTCATCCTCTGTCGTCCCCTTCTCCTCCTGCCCCCAATCCCTCCCAGCATCAGAGTCTTTTCCAATGAGTCAACTCTTCGCATGAAGTGGCCAAAGTACTGGAGTTTCAGCTTCAGCATCATTCCCTCCAAAGAAATCCCAAGGCTGATCTCCTTCAGAATGGACTGGTTGGATCTCCTTGCAGTCCAAGGGACTCTCAAGAGT
Organism: Bos taurus; assembly: GCF_002263795.3. Taxonomy (NCBI): domain Eukaryota; kingdom Metazoa; phylum Chordata; class Mammalia; order Artiodactyla; family Bovidae; genus Bos; species Bos taurus. Next base: position 63,470,409 of record NC_037336.1, on the reverse strand, counting down.
CTTCTCCAACACCACAGTTCAAAAGCATCAATTCTTTGGTGCTCAGCCTTCTTCACAGTCCAACTCTCACATCCATACATGACCACAGGAAAAACCATAGCCTTGACTAGATGAACCTTTGTTGGCAAAGTAATGTCTCTGCTTTTGAATATGCTATCTAGGTTGGTCATAACTTTCCTTCCAAGGAGTAAGCGTCTTTTAATTTCATGGCTGCAGTCACCATCTGTAGTTATTTTGGAGCCTGGAAAAATAAAGTCTGACACTGTTTCCACTGTTTCCCCATCTATTTCCCATGAAGTGGTGGGACCGGATGCCATGATCTTCGTTTTCTGAATGTTAAGCTTTAAGCCAACTTTTTCACTCTCCACTTTCACTTTTATCAAGAGGCTTTTGAGTTCCTCTTCACTTTCTGCCATAAGGGTGGTGTCATCTGCATATCTGAGGCTATTGATATTTCTCCCGGCAATCTTGATTCCAGCTTGTGTTTCTTCCAGTCCAGCGTTTCTCATGATGTACTCTGCATAGAAGTTAAATAAACAGGGTGACAATATACAGCCTTGACGAACTCCTTTTCCTATTTGGAACCAGTCTGTTGTTCCATGTCCAGTTCTAACTGTTGCTTCCTGACCTGCATATAGGTTTCTTAAGAGGCAGATCAGGTGGTCTGGTATTCCCATCCCTTGAAGAATTTTCCATAGTTTATTGTGAACCTAATGTCTAATATCATCACAGTATAGTAATTTGGAGCCTGATGGGCTGCCGTCTCTGGGTCATACAGAGTCAGACACGACTGAAGTGACTTAGCAATAGTAATTTGAATATGATTTTTATCTTCCTCACACCATTTTAAACTCCTTGAAGGCACGGTCCATGTTTAGTCAGTTTTGTATCACAATCCCTAGCTTTGTGCATGCATGAATTGGTACTCAGTAAATATTCCTTAAATTGTAATAAACTCGTAAGCATCTAAAGTGAAAAACAGAACAAAACAGCCACAGTAGGGCTTATAGGTCGTCTCTGAAATCTTTCCCAGTATGGTCACTGGTACACGGTTGCTTGGGCTTCCCAGGGGGCACAGTGGTAAAGAATCTGCCTGCCAATGAAAGAGACACAGGAGATGCAGTTTCCATTCTTGGGTGGGGAAGATTCCCTGAAGTAGGAAATGACAATCTGCTCCAGTAATTTTGCTTGGAGAATCTCATGGACAGAGGAGCCTGGTGGGCTACAGTCCATGGGGTCACAAGGAGTCGGACTCGACTGAGTGACTAAGCATGCACACAGGTAGTTGGTTGGTAGATTGATGTGGAAATTCTCTGATCCGTGAACACTACCTGTTCCTTGTGTATATGTGTTAGTCACTTGTGTCCAACTCTTTGTGACCCCAGGGTCTGTCCATGGAATTCTCTAGGCAAGAATACTGGAGAGGGTTGCCATTTCCTTCTCCAACATGTCCTTTATTTATTAACCAATGTGCTACATCAACTAACCGGGATGAGGTGAAGGGATCTACAAACCTTTCAAAAGATGTGCATGTATTCCCTTCAATACAGAGTGCTAGAGATGGATCACATTTTCCCCTTGTGCTTATCCTACCAAAAGTATTGCTGTAGGAAGGAAAATGTTCAGTATGAGAACAAGGGTATAAGCATGAGATCAGTTAAATGAAAACGTGGTCAACTTATGGAATTTTATAAATATTATGTATCTTTATAAAAACAGTATAATTTCCTCCTGCTTGGCATAGTTATAATTCAAGCATCACAGATATTAAAGAATTTACAAAACAACAGGTACATTTATTTTGGGGGCAGTTGCTCTGAAATTTCAAATGATAGGGAACGTGACAACTTCTAACAAGAATAAACTTTGATAAAATGCAAATGAAAAATGAATTCCGTTTTCTAAATACAGATTTTTTTTTTTAAACATGGGCTATTTTCTTCAACTGTTGAACAGCACCATGTTTGAGAAAAGACAGTTAATTTAAAACATAAAGGGAAAATTGATAGAATTGTTAATGGAAAATGGAAGATTATAGCTTTCAGTGACATGTTAGACAAGCGTATTTAAACAATTTCAAAGTACTTTTCCCCCCACAGGATCGCTCATGTCTCATTCCTGAGTCATCAGTATGTTTAATTCATTCCAGAGGCTTCTGATTAGTTGTTCATCTTTTTGCAGCCACGTAGCTTTATTGTGATAAGTGAAATGTATCTTTTCTAATGACATGAAAAACAGCTCTCAGTAACGCCCATATGATGATGTATATCACAGTGATTAATCTAAGCTACATTTCAGGAGATGAGAGTCTGACCGAGTAGCCAGGACACCAGGGATGAGCTTTTCAAATAGCCAAGCGTTAGTGTCTATGTCTGTATCACTTCAGTTCAGTTCAGTTGCTCAGTTGTGTCCAACTCTTTGTGATTCCATGGACTGCAGCATACCAGGCCTCCCTGTCCCTCACCATCTCCTGGAACTTACTCAAACTCATATCCATTGAGTTGGTAATGCCATCCAACCACCTCATCCTCTGTTGTCCCCTTCTCTTCCTGCCTTCAATCTTTCCCAGCATCAGGGTCTTTTCACATGAGTCAGTTCTTTCAAATGAGTCAGTTCTTCACATCAGGTTGTCAAAGTATTGGAGTTTCAGCTTCAGCATCAATCCTTCCAATAACACTCAGGACTGCTTTCCTTTAGGATGGACTGGTTGGATCTCCTTGCAGTCCAAGGCACTCTCAAGAGTCTTCTCCAACACCACAGTTCAAAAGCATCAATTCTTCCGCGCTCAGCCTTCTTCACAGTCCAACTCTCACATCCATACATGACCACAGGAAAAACCATAGCCTTGACTAGACGGACTTTTGTTGGCAAAGTAATGTCTCTGCTTTTGAATATGCTGTCTAGCTTGGTCATAACTTTCCTTCCAAGGAGCAAGTGTCTTTTAATTTCAAGGCTGCAGTCACCATCTGCAGTGATTTTGGAGCCCCCCCAAAATACAGTTTGACACTGTTTCCACTATTTCACCATCTATTTGCTATGAAGTGATGGGACCAGATGCCATGATCTTAGTTTTCTGAATGTTGAGCTTTAAGCCAACCTTTTCACTCTCCTCTTTAAAGAGGCTCTTTAGTTCTTTGCTTTCTGCCATAAGGGTGGTGTCATCTGAATATCTGAGGTTATTGATATTTCTCCTGGCAATCTTGATTCCAGCTTGTGCTTCATCCAGCCCAGCATTTCTCATGATGTACTCTGAATATAAGTTAAATAAGCAGAATGACAATATATAACCTTGATGTACTCCTTTCCCGATTTGGAATCAGTCTGTTGTTCCATGGCCAGTTCTAACTGTTGCTTCCTGACCTGCATACAGATTTCTCAGGAGGCAGGTCAGGTGGTGTGGTATGCCCATATCTTTCAGAATTTTCTACAGTTTATTGTGATCCACACAGTCAAAGGCTTTGGCATAGTCAACAAAGCAGAAATAGATATTTTTCTGGAACTCTCTTGCTTTTTCAATAATTCAGCAGATGTTGGCAATTAGATCTCTGGTTCCTTTGCCTTTTCTAAATCCATCTTGAGCATCTGGAAGTTCATGGTTCACGTATTATTCAAGCCTGGCTTGGAGAATTTTGAGCATTACTTTCCTAGCGTGTGAGATGAATGCAATTGTGCAGTAGTTTGAGCATTCTTTGGCATTGCCTTTCTTTGGGATTGGAATGAAAACTGACCTTTTCCAGTCCTGTGTGAAAACCACTGCTGAATTTTCCAAATTTGCTGGTATATTGAGTGCAGCACTTTCACAGCATCATCTTTTAGGATTTGAAATAGCCTACTGGAATTCTATCACCTCCACTAGCTTTGTTCTTAGTGATGCTTGCTACGGCCCACTTGACTTCATATTCCAGGATGTCTAGCTCTAGGTGAGTGATCACACCATCATGGTTATCTGGGTCAGGAATATCCATTTTGTATAGTTCTTCTGTGTATTCTTGCCACTTCTTCTTAATACCTTCTGCTTCTGTTAGGTCCACACCCTTTCTGTCCTTTATTGTGCCCATCTTTGCATTAAATGTTCCCTTGGTATCTCTAATTTTCTTGAAGATATCTCTGGTCTTTCCCATTCTATTGTTTTCCTCTATTTCTTTGCACCAATCACTGCAATATGTATATACTTGTGTTTTAAAGCAGGGAATACGTGCCCTATAATATATAAAACATACCTTGTTTTACACAAGTACCATGTCCCTCCAATGAGTGAAGAATTGCACCAAGTGGCTGGAGTAGACCCAGGCAAGGCATCTAAGTGGCAGGGATACTTATCAGTTAGAAATAACTTGCTGAAGGCAGTGAGAATTTCTGCTTTGAGGACCCAAGGGTTGTGCTGTGTGAGTTCTAGGGTTTTACTGGATGAGTTTGTCAGTATCATCTTTACAGGATCCTTCCTTTAGGAGGTCAACAGGTGGCTTCCAGGAGGTGGTTGACTTCCTGCACTGTACCACATGGAATTTTAGAGGAAGGTTGGATTGCCTCTGGAGAAGAAAGGTGGATCCAGGAGTGATTCCCAAAGCTGGTGGGAGTACCAAAAGCAACATCAAATCCTCTGAAATTGATCCAAATCATTGTCCCAGTCTGTCCATCTTTAGTGCTGCTGTCCTAGCCAAAAACTGTCCCTTCACATCCAAATAATCAAAAACAGCCTCTCGATCACGTTTCTATACTTCCTTTCTGGATTCCTTATGATCTTTTCTCCTCAGAGTAACCAGAGTGATAGTCTTAAAAATAAATAAAATGAATGATACTTAAAAATAGATAAAAGCACTTCCTTACTTAAAATCTCCCAGTGCCTTCCCATTTCACCAATAATAAAATCCAAATGCCTTGTGATGGCCTTCAAGACCCCAAGGGTTCTGGCCTCTTGTACCTCTCAACATCATCTGTGACACTATTCTGTGACCACAGGGACTTTCCTGTGGGTCCTCCCCAGGGCTTCATGACGTGTTGTTCCCTTTGACTGGAATGTGCTTCTTGCAGGCTTGCCTTATATTCAAGTCCTTCCTCCTTCCTGTTATTTAGGGTTTAGCTCATATATCTTTCTTATTGTTGTTTATTTATTTTTGGCTGTGTTGGGTCTCTGTTGCTGCTGGATTTTTCTCTAGTTGCAGTCCACAGGCTTCTCATGGCTGTGGCTTCTCTTGTTATGCAGCACAGACTCTACGGCACTTGGGCTTCAATAGTTTCAGCTCCCAGGCTCTAGAGCACAGGCTCAATAGTTGTGGCGCATGGGTTCAGTTGCTCCTTGGCATGTGGGATCTTCCCAGATCAGGGATTGAAACTGTGTCTCCTACATTGGCAGGTAAATTCTTTACCACTGAGTCACCAGGGAAGCCCTAGCCCAGATATCTTGATCTAATCTAAATCACAACCCCACCCCCCACCAACACTCCCTCCATCACATCACCTTTCTAATTTTTTTCAAATATTTGCTATTACATTGTCTATCTATCTTAGTTGCTATTTATTTAGTTCAAGTTCAAGTGAAAGTTTCAAGTTTCAAGTGAAACTTGAACTCAAGAGTGTTTGACTTCCTGAGCCCATATTTTGCCCCCTGTGTCCTGCCTCAGATTTCTGGGATAGAGAGCAGCTGAAAGGTTTTGGCAAAATGTGCCGTCTTTATCCTTTGCTAAGACTTCCTGTGTATAATTTCTATCTACTCACCTGTCATAATGAGGTGAGCAAGGGAATGAATGCCCTTCAGGAATATTCTTTTCTCTTTTCTTTACAGTCTAGGAAAGAGCTGGCTTAAGTAGTCCATGATGCATCCTTTTACAAGGACTATAATCTGACCCAACTCAATCATTAAAGCTGAGAGGATCTTCCAAATGAGAGGCTTAGCCCAGCTTTTTTGTACTGTGCTGGTGAAAGAAAATGGATAGGCTGGTTACAGGAGCTGGGAAGGAGTTTTTAAGGCTTTGCTCTTTCTAACAAAGGCTCCCTCCATCTGTCAGGTGGCCTGAACACGTTCCACTAGGAATTCCCTCGTGTCCTTGGTGCACACTGGGACCCTCCTTCTGGGGAGATAGGAAGGAGAACAGGAAAGGCACCTGTGCATATAAAAGGAGCTGAGATGCAGGCGTAGACTACGGACACCAAGGGGGGAAAAGGGAGTGGGATGTGTTGGGAAATTGGAATTAATGTATATTCACTATTGATACTATGTATAAAATAGATGGGCTTCCCAGGTGGCTCGGTAGTAAAGAATCCACCTGTTTCTGTTGTAAGTTCATTGGTGTCTTACTTTAGATTCCACATATAAGTGGTATCATGTGTTATTTGTCTTTCTCTTTCTAACTTATTCCGCTTAGTATGGTCATCTAGGTCCATCCATGTTGCTGCAAAGGGCATTATTTCATTCTTTTTTTTTTTTAATGGCTGAGTAACATTCCATTCCATTGTATATATGTACCACATCTTCTTCATACATTCATCTGTCAGTAGACATGTAAGTTGCTTCCCTGTCTTGGCTATTGTAAATAGTGCTGCTATGGACATTGGAGTGTATGTATGTTCTCAAACTAGATTTTTGGAATGATTTGTTATGCCGCTACAGTAGACAGTGGAAAAAGCTGTACCTGACAAGCAGTTTGATTCTGGCCAGTATCAAGATATCATATCAGCCTACCAGTAAACCATAGGCATCATTCCTCCTCAGTCAGCTGTCACAGGAAATAAGGGGACCTACATGTCATTTGAGAAAAGAATGTTATGGAAACAGAGGTAGTCACATGTGAGTCTGGGTCAACTGCTAATGCTAGTCACCTGTGCTTTCTGAGCCCACCTGGACCTGATCTCAAATATATCCTCTAAGTGAACAACACCTAGCTCAAAATTATACCTGCTCACATCTGAACCAGTGGTTCAGATATTCAGAATCTACTGTGAAACTGTTTCGTAACAGTTCTTTGTCCCCAAGGAAATGGCATTGTTCCAGAATCTTAGAGTCTACTCAGAAACTGACCTATTGCAGTTTTCCAGAGGTTCCACATAGCAGCTCCTTGTCAGCTGTGGTCACCCTCTAGGAAGCTGGAATCTGCTGGGTCACACTGTCTGAGAGTGAAGCTTGGGCCTGTTGCCAATCTCTCTTCAGCTCTGGGCACTACTTGAAACTGACAGCTTTTCAAGTCACCCATTAATGAACTGGAGAGTAATCCCAAATGAAGTATATATTGCCTCTGAAATCCAAAGAAGTGCACCAAGTTATGAGCGTCAAAATTAGTAGGAGAAGATGTAAGGTCCAACAGCTTGTTCTTTCAGTTTTGAGATGTCCTGGCTTGTCCCAGACCACTGAACTTCTCCAAACGTCACCACTGTGGCACATCTTAGACATTTGGGAGGTTTACGTCTTATACTATGGAATGTATGTGTTTTGCCGGGGAATCCAAGGCACTCTCCACTTCCTGCTCCTGCTTAGGTCTGATTGGCATGATCACCCATCTATGGGTCAGTGGGACTTCCTGTGGCATGCCTAGATGACCTGAGCATCTGTAGATTTTATTACAAACAGAGCAGGAGAGATCAACATAGCCTGTGGCAAGACAGTGAATGTGTTCAAACTCCTGGTTTCAATTGACAGAGTTGGTATAATATGTTTTAGAGACATTGTCATCAACATGGCCAACATTTTAATGATGGTACTCAGTTTCAATGTTGTGAGAAATTCACACACTATGTGGAATGTCTTATTTTCTAATGAAGTCAGCTATATAAAATGTATAAGTAAATTTATTGATGAATTTTTATCTTTTATAAGTGGAATAGTCCATGGAACATACTGTTTCAAGAACTGTGCCTTGAAACATTTTCCAAAGATAAATAGTTTACATAAATACTTAAATGTTTTAAATATATTTATTTCCAAAGATAAACAGCTTTGATATAAATGTATTTTCAGGTTAAGGGAGAACAAAACCTCAGAAGATGGCTGAAACACGTGTTTATCAGATAAGAACCATATAAATTCTCCACAAAAGTAGTATAAATTCTTGCTATGGTTTTGGTATAGCTGAGAGGAAGGACACACAGGTATTTCTCCCACCTTAAAGAAGATGAAATTGAGGCTATGATTAGCTTAGCCAGCTTAGTAAGGCAGTGACAAAATCCAGATCAGAAATGGGATCCTTATTTAATGCTCTTAATGAATGTTAAACAGAAAAACAAAATAATGCAATCTTGGTCCTAGACTTGTCATAAGGAAAATCTAAATTTGACCTTTGAGTACAGGCACCTAGACTGTTGATAATTAGATGCCTGATAGCTGACATGGGTTGACTGGCAGGTGTAACAGTCTTATATTTCTTTATTCAATTTCACCTCTAACTCCAAGAGCTTTCATTTGGAAATAGCTTGGCTGGTCAATGAGATGAGGATGGATTGGATTGCAAATCAGGCAGTACAGCCTCTGGATTTAAAAATACTGCTCTAAAGATCATCTTTGTGAGGCTTCTTTCCTGAGGCAGTGGTAGAGATTTCAATTCTAGGCAGTGCCTTGTGGAACCCACAGAGCATTTTGGGGATGAATTTGACCTTGTCCCTGGGGAAGCCATCGTCACATAGGAGGCAATCCTCTAATTCAGTCGTAGCTGCTTGCAAAGCACCGGCATCGACCGGTTAGATAGCTTGAGTGTTTGTGCTTGTGCTAAGAAGGGCTTTGCCTTAAGGTCATTGGTCTTTTTTTTTTTTTTTTTTAAGGGAAAGCTAGACAAAAATTGCATTATGTTTAAATACATCACTCAGTCTAGAGAAAGTAAATGACAGAAAGGAAAAAGCTTAATGACTAAGGAACTAGATCTGAATCCAGAGGCCCTTGCCTAGGCTTCAATTCATGCTCTGCCAGTTTTCGGCTGAATGACTCCGAGCTCTCTGGTTCTCTAAACTCGGTTTCCTCATCAGTAAATCAGGGATAATAACAGCATCCATCGGACAGTGCTGCTTTGGGAACCGAGCAAGATCACCCATGGAAGAGCAAAGCTGGTTACTCGACTGCTTTAAGAGCTCGGCAAGCATTTATTAGGCACAAACTGTGTTCTAAGCACGGGGTTCACAGACAGATAAATGAAAATCAGTATCTAGAAGAAAATGTGGGCAAATGAGTAGAAGGTGTGGCAATTATAGTGGGTGGTTTCTTGGGCCCCATGAAGCCTCACTGCCTCTGGAAGGATGAGCAGAGTTTCCTAGATGAAGGAGGTAGAGAAAGACATTTGGGGCGGAGAAACATTAAATGGCTCACATAATTTTTAAGGGGAATAAAACTCACCCTAAGTGTGGCTCTTCTACTTTAAAAACATTAATTTAACCAAAATCAATCAACCCACAATCTAGCTATGCTGTGTCCTGAGAATGAGGGGTGAGTGGAGAGAAAAGCTTCAGTGAGAAAAGACCTCATTCCACTAGACCAGGGTCTGGTTCAGTTCAGTTCAGTTCAGTTCAGTCACTCAGTCGTGTCCAACTCTTTGCGACCCCGTGAATCGCAGCACGCCAGGCCTCCCTGTACATCAACAACTCCCGGAGTTTACTCAGACTCACGTCCAAGGAGTCAGTGATGCCATCCAGCTATCTCATCCTCTGTCGTTCCCTTCTCCTCCTGCCCCCAATCCCTCCCAGCATCAGAGTCTTTTCCAATGAGTCAACTCTTCACATGAGGTGGCCAAAGTACTGGAGTTTCAGCTTCAGCATCATTCCCTCCAAAGAAATCCCAGGGCTGATCTCCTTCAGAATGGACTGGTTGGATCTCCTTGCAGTCCAAGGAACTCTCAAGAGTCTTCCCCAGCACTACAGTTCAAAAGCATCAATTCTTTGGTGCTCAGCTTTCTTCACAGTCCAACTCTCACATCCATACATGACCACTGGAAAAACCATAGCCTTGACTAGACGAACCTTTGTTGACAAAGTAATGTCTCTGCTTTTGAATATGCTATCTAGGTTGGTCATAACTTTCCTTCTAAGGATAAAGAATCTTTTAATTTCATGGCTGCAGTCACCATCTGCAGTGATTTTGGAGCCCAGAAAAATAAAGTCTCACACTGTTTCCACTGTTTCCCCATCTATTTCCCATGAAGTGATGGGACCAGATGCCATGATCTTCGTTTTCTGAATGTTGAACTTTAAGCCAACTTTTTCACTCTCCACTTTCGCTTTCATCAAGAGGCTTTTTAGTTCCTCTTCACTTTCTGCCATAAAGGTGGTGTCATCTGCATATCTGGGCTTATTGATATTTCTCCCAGCAATCTTGATTCCAGCTTGTGCTTCATCCAGCCCAGTTTCTCATGATGTACTCTGCATAGAAGTTAAATAAACTAGGTGACAATATACAGCCTTGATGGACTCCTTTTCCTATTTGGAACCAGTCTGTTGTTCCGTGTCCAGTTCTAACTGTTGCTTCCTGACCTGCATATAGGTTTCTCAAGAGGCAGGTCAGGTGGTCTGGTATTGCCATCTCTTTCAGAATTTTCCACAGTTTATTGTGATCCACACAGTCAAAGGCTTTGGCATAGTCAAGAAAGCAGAAATAGATGTTTTTCTGGAACTCTCTTGCTTTTTCCATGATCCAGCAGATGTTGGCAATTTGATCTCTGGTTCCTCTGCCTTTTCTAAAACTAGCTTGAACATCAGGAAGTTCACGGTTCACATATTGCTGAAGCCTGGCTTGGAGAATTTTGAGCATTACTTTACTAGCGTGTGAGATGAGTGCAATTGTGTGGTAGTTTGAGCATTCTTTGGCATTGCCTTTCTTTGGGATTGGAATGAAAACTGACCTTTTCCAGTCCTGTGGCCACTGCTGAGTTTTCCGAATTTGCTGGCATGTTGAGTGCAGCACTTTCACAGCATCATCTTTCAGGATTTGAAAGAGCTCAACTGGAATTCCATCACCTCCACTAGCTTTGTTTGTAGTGATGCTTTCTAAGGCCCACTTGACTTCACATTCCAGGATGTCTGGCTTTAGGTCAGTGATCATCGTGATTATCTTTGTCATGAAGATCTTTTTTGTACTGTTCCGTGTATTCTTGCCACCTCTTCTTAATATCTTCTGCTTCTGTTAGGTCCATACCATTTCTGTCCTTTATCGAGCCCATTTTTCTTGAAATGTTCCCTTGGTATCTCTAATTTTCTTGAAGAGATCTCTAGTCTTTCCCATCCTGTTGTTTTCCTCTATTTCTTTGCATTGATCGCTAAGGAAGGCTTTCTTATCTTTTCTTGCTATTCTTTGGAACTCTGCATTCAGATGTTTATATCTTTCCTTTTCTCCTTTGCTTTTCGCTTCTCTTCTTTTCACAGCTATTTGTAAGGCTGCCCCAGACAGCCATTTTGCTTTTTTGCATTTCTTTTCCATGGGGATGGTCTTGATCCCTATCTCCTGTACAATGTCACGAACCTCAGTCCATAGTTCATCAGGCACTCTATCTATCAGATCTAGGCCCTTAAATATATTTCTCACTTCCACTGTATAATCATAAGGGATTTGATTTAAGTCATACCTGAATGGTCTAGTGGTTTTCCCTACTTTCTTCAATTTAATTCTGAATTTGGTAATAAGGAGTTCATGATCTGAGCCACAGTCAGCTCCCGGTCTTGTTTTTGTTGACTGTATAGAGCTTCTCCATCTTTGGCTGCAAAGAATATAATCAATCTGATTTCAGTGTTGACCATCTGGTGATGTCCATGTGTAGAGTCTTCTCTTGTGTTGTTGGAAGAGGGTATTTGCTATGACCAGTGCATTTTCTTGGCAAAAGTCTATTAGTCTTTGCCCTGCTTCATTCCATATTCCAAGGCCAAATTTGCCTGTTACTCCAGGTGTTTCTTGACTTCTTACTTTTTCATTCCAGTCCCCTATAATGAAAAGGACATCTTTTTTGGGTGTTAGTTCTAAAAGGTCTTGTAGGTCTTCATAGAACCGTTCAACTTCAGCTTCTTCAGTGTTACTGGTTGGGGCATAGACTTGGATTATTACTGTGATATTGAATGGTTTTGCTTGGAAAAGAACAGAGATCATTCTGTCATTTTTGAGATTGCATCCAAGTACTGCATTTCGGACTCTTTAGTTGACCATGATGGCTACTCCATTTCTTCTAAGGGATTCCTGAGGGGTGGTTCAACTGTCTTCATTCAGCATCCTCCCCTCTGTGGAAACTGATGTGATCTTTATAGCATCCTTTCTGCTTTCTTCTGCAAGCTTCTTCCCACCCCTCTGATGTTCTGTCCCCTTGGGTGCATCCCTGCTTCTAGTTTAGTCTCTCCCATCTCACCCCTATTCTTTCCTCTGGTCTAATCTACATCCTTCGTCATTAATGTTGGCTCATCTCTAATGACTTTAATCTCATTTTCAGCCATTTGTCAGATTTCCTTTAAGTTGTCACTTGAAATGATGCTATCTACAACTTTGATTCTAGGAAGAATTCAATAACCTAAAAAGTGTGTTTGGAAGGTAATCCTGGAAGCCCTGAGTGGAGGGAGCAAGTGCCATAGGGAAGGGAAGGAAAGGAAGCCAGGGAAGGAAGCAGACGGAGCAGTGGCCACTGGGTGACTCAGGCTTGACCCCACTAGGACCTCTGGAGACAGTGTGGAACAGGTTTCAGGGTGTTTCCTGAGGAGTGAGGAAACTTTTTGCAGGTTCTTTTTGCACCAAATCCAGCCTGGCATTGCTTGGGGCCACATACAGAGTCTTAACTCCCCAGGACCTGTGGCCACTGGAAGGAGCCCTCAGGCAGCAAAGGGCAGGTGCCATCACAAAGAAGCTATCCATGCCCAGTGCACGGAGAGGTGAGTCCTAAGGACACTGACAGCACTTGTTGCACTAAACTTTGCTCATCTGGCCTTTCTTCTTGCCTCTAATAGCTTCCCTTCCTCACACTCAACCTACTTTTGTTGCAGCCACCACATCAATCCATGTAATCACAAATGCATGTACAAATAGGAGCTGATGGTTTAATATAGTAAGTCCCCTACATATGAACAAGTTCTGTTCTGAGAGCACGTTCATAAGTCCGAAAGTTAGCCTCGGTACCCAATTAAGACAATCAGTTATATAGTACTGTACTGTAAAAGGTTTATAATGGTTTTCACACAAATGATACATTAAAAACAAATGACAAAAAATAAACATTTGTAATCTTACAGTACAGTACCTTGAGAAGTACAGGAGCACAGTATAACCGCTGGCATACAGGGGCTGACATAAGTGAATGGGCAAGAAGTTACTGACCAGAGAAGGGAGACGAGGTGGGAGATGGTAGAAGTGAAAGCTCATCAGCAATAGGAGATTGAGGGCAAGCCACAATTTCACTCAGGCTTGATGTTGATGGAAGGTGGCTTTGCCTCTTCGGAAGTTCGAAACTTCAAGGTTTGTATGTAGGGGATTTACTTTACCTGGATTTCACCTTTGCAATGTCTCATGCACCACTCCCCTTGGCTCTTCCCTTCTCGATTCAACTTCATCACCTCTTTCTGGTCCACAGCTGTAGCCTACGAATTAGTCTCCCTGCTCCTGGTCTCTCTGTCTCTGCCTCATCTGCAACATTACTGTTGCCAGAGTAATGTTCTGAATGCAGAGTTAACACTAGTATTCCTGCTGCTCCTTTAGAAAAAAAAAATCTTCTGGAAGTATGGAATGACTGCTCAGCCTAGCATTTCAGATTCTTTAAAATATGAGCCATATTTATATTTACAGCTCTGCTTTTCTATTGGTGCCTTAAAAGTTATATGCATTCCCTACCACTCCCTGCTGCCAAATTTGCCCAGTATTTCCCCATCTGTGTGACTTTGTCCCCTTGAAATGCCTGCCCCACCTGCCACCGTCTGTTTGCTGAAATTGTAACCATTTTCATAGTTTAACCTGAAGGACAACTCCTCCATGGAGCTCTCCTGAGTTCTCCCTTCTTTGCCCCTTGTATTCAACCTGTGCCCCACGGGCCTTGCCCAATTTTGCCAGATAACTGTTGTCATTCTCTCACTGTGTTGTAAGGCCCCAGAGGAAGAGAGTAACTAAAACACAGCACTTTGCACATGGACAATATTTCTTGGAAATAATACATGTATATAAACTCTGTTGCTGGAGGGTATATTTTCAAGTGGGCTTCCCTGGGTGGCTCAGCAGTAAAGAATCCACTTGCAATGCAGGAGACATGGTTTTGATCTGAGTTGGGAAGATCCCCTGGAGGAGGGCATGGCAACCCACTCCAGTATTCTTGTCTGGAACATTCCATGGACAGAGGAGCCTGGCAGGTTACAGTCCACGCGGTTGCAAAGAGTCGGACACAACTGACGTGACTTAGCACACACATATGCATACTTAAAAGTATAGTTTCACCTTATCAATAAATTTTAAATGCACACACATGAAATATATTTTGCCCAAATATAAATGGGATTGTCTAACTTGTCTTACTTGGATGACAGACACTCACACAATGGGTGTTATTGTAAAGCACTAAGCAGGAGTCATAACATTATCAAATATGCTACAGATTCCAGGTGCTGTATCAAATGTGTCACAGACAGGATTAGCTCAGGGATAGGTAAAGGCTAATTTGCTTCTTCTGAGTATAATTGCAGGAATGAAAATACAGAACATCTGGTACATACAAACCCTTCTCCCTCACCCACAGTGATCACAACCTTTAGCTGCCAGCTGGAATCATATCCCCAAGAAAGAGCTATCTTACTTCAAGGACCTGGCCAGGGGCAGCCCTAGGAGGTGAGCTGGGTATGCCTCGGGCACCCATGCCCTTTTATGACTGCTATGTGGGCATCCTTCTCCCCCACCAGGCTTGTTTTCTGGTGTCCCATCCCACATGACTGGTCCTCATTGACTGATGCTCTGTTTCTCACCAACAACTTGACTGCCCAGGTGCTTATCACTGCAAGCTGCCTCCCTTCCCCAAGAATGGTAAATTAAGAAGGTGTTTGATATCTCTTGAGCAAAAAGAGCTACCTCCTGTCCAACATTCCTTATACGATGAGTTTCTTTCTTTCTTTCTGTGCTGGGTCTTCGTTGCTTTGTGTGGGCTTCTCATCACAGTGGCTTCCTTGTTGCGGGGCACAGGTCCTAGGTCCATGGGCTCAGTAGTGGCAGCTCACAGGCTCTGGAGCACAGTCTCAATAGTTGTGACATATGGGCTCAGTTGCTCCACAGCATGTGGAATCTTCCCAGACCAGGGATCGAACCTGTGTCCCCCTGCATTGGAAGGAGGATTCTTATCCCCTGCACCACCAGCGAAGTGCCTTATATGCATTTCTTAATGTGTAGTGCACGGACCACCAACATCAAAATCACTTTATTTGGAGGAGTACTCATTAAATATTCAGCTTCCAAGCCTCTACTACCATGACTATGAAATAAAAATCTTTGGTGGTAGAATCCTTTTTTTTTTTTTTTTTGCAGATATTTATGCACACTAAAATTAGAAAACCCTTGCTTTAAAGTGTCTTACTTTGGGAATGGGAAAAGTATATGCCTGTTTCTTTCCTGGCTGGTTGAACTCCTACATGTGACTGTGAGCAAGGTCTGTGATAAGTATATCGTCACTTTAAGAAAATCTTGCAGACATTTATAAAGGAATTTTGACCACCTACATGATTATATAGGTTCAGAATGGAAACAAAATAACTAATACTTGAAATAGTAAATATTAAATTGGAGGTATCTGGGGGAGAAGTTAAAAGGAGCAAAAAATAAAAGTAGACAGGTCAACAATAAAAAGCCTACCATTTTCTTTTTTTTTGTTCTAATTGTTTTATTTTTTTTAATTTAATTTTATTTTATTTTTAAACTTTACATAATTGTATTAGCTTTGCCAAATATCAAAATGAATCCGCCACAGGTATACATGTGTTCCCCATCCTGAACCCTCCTCCCTCCTCCATCCCCATACCATCCCTCTGGGTTGTCCCACTGCACTAGCCCCAGGCATCCAGTATCATGCATCGAACCTGGACTGGCATCTCGTTTCTTACATGATATTTTACATGTTTCAATGTCATTCTCCCAAATCTTCCCACCCTCTCCCTCTCCCACAGAGTCCATAAGACTGTACTATACATCAGTGTCTCTTTTGCTGTCTCGTACACCGGGTTATTGTTACCATCTTTCTAAATTCCATATATATGCGTTAGTATACTGTATTTATGTTTTTCCTTCTGGGAAGCCTACCATTTTCAATGGTCTCAGGGTATGTCCATCGACCAATCTGGGGATCCATTAATTCATAATACTGGGGGCTTCCTTGATGGATCAGTAGGAGGCATGGATTCCATCTCTGGATCTGGAAGATCCTGGAGAAGGAAATGGCAACCCACTCCAGTATTCTTGTCTAGAAAATGTCATGGACAGAAGGAGTCTGGCAGACTATAGTTTATGGGATTGCAAAAGAGTTGGACATGACTTAGCAACTAAACAACAATTCATAATATTAGCTTGAACTCACAGGCAGCCTCTTATCACCATTTGAGTTACATATGCTCTTTTATGTAAATGGCCTCGCCTTTACAAATCATAAGCTGTGTTTTTATCAGCCTTTGAAGAGACCCTTGTTAGCCACTGATGCTCAGAAGCCAGAGCTATTGTTGGCTGACAGCTCTACCGCCTTCTGCCTCCGTAAGCTTCCTTGTCCTGGCTCCCACACAGATTCTGCAGACCCTTGCAGAGCCCTTCTCATCTGATACTGCCTCTGTCCTTTGTACATGGTAGGACTGGTCACTATGATTCTTGTATTGTAGAGCCTGATTCTTGTATATTTCACCCCTTATCATAAAGCATAGTCCCTTAGAAACTGCTAGAGGTTCTAGCTTTTTGTTTTTATTGAAACTCTTCCTTTCTTCTACTATCTTTCATCCCTGTGTCTTACTAGAGGTAATCTGGGAATAAAGGCATTGCGGGATCAGGAAGGTGAGTTGGGGGAAATGATTTTGGTTTTAGAGCTTGGCTAAGGAAAATGCATCATCTGCACACCTAGCTTATGTTAGAACATGTGGTTCTAGAAAAACAACCATCAATACTTGGAGAGCATCTATATATAGTTTAGACTGGCCACAGAATATGTCATTCTTCCTGTGGGAAATACAGTCTAGGTTCTAGAGCAATGCGTCTCGGAATTTAACATGTACATATTGATTAGATGTGCGCTGTGCCAAGTCACTTCAGTCGTGTCTGACTCTTTGCAACACCATGGACTGTGGCCCACCAGGCTCTTCTGTCCATGGGATTTTCCAGGCAAGAACAATGGAGTGGGTTGCCCTGCCCTTCTCCAGAGGATCTTCCTGATCCAGGGATAAAACCCATGTCTCTCACATTGCAGGCATATTCTTTACCGTTGAGCCACCTGGGAAGATCAATTGACCAAGGGATCTTGCTAAATATAGATCTTGATTCAGTCATTCTGGAGAAGAACCTGAGATTCTGGAGTGTTAACAACCTTTCATGCTAGTAAGTGAAGTTCTAGATAAGACATATAAAAAACCTTTACAGTAATTTGGTCACCAAAATATTTTTGTGACTAGTAGTCTTTTCTTGGTCTTCCCAGGTGGCTCAGTGGTAAAGAATTTGGCTGCCAATGCAGGAGCTGCAGGAGAGGCAGATTTGATCCCTGGAGGAGGAAATGGCAACCCACTCCAGTATTCTTGCTGGGATAATCCTATGTACAGAGGAGCCTAGTGGGCTACATTGCATGGGGTTGCAAAGAATCAGACACGACTGAGTGACTGAGCATGATCTATCTGTACTTCTCAGACCACTCATTTGAAATCTGCTTTTAGCATCTTCTTAGAGAATACCCTTAAATGTTGGCCTTTTATGGGGTTCTGTTTCAGACATTTTTCCAGTCATATACACCCTAACCACCAAAGCAGAGGCTCTGTCCTCCTGACAACCTCTTGAATGTAGCATCATGCACAGGCCTCTCCCTAGATGTCCCACACAGATCCTCAAAACCAAGGCATTCAGAAGTGAACTCATGTTTCTTTCCTTCTAAAACATAAAATAATTTTCAAAAGAACCTCCAAGCTTCCTATCACCCATTGAGTCATCCTGGCCAGATGATTTCTGGAACCTCCACTCTCATATCTTGTGAGTGGCCAAGATGAATTCTATCTCCTAAATATCTCATCCACACATGTTTTCTTCTTCATCTCCACTGTCACCACCTGTGATAGCAGAAGGGTTAAAGAGTCGTTCAGTCATAGGCTGGAACTTGGTTATTCTAGAGATTCTCGAGATAATAGGAAGACAGAGGACACAGGGGAAGTTCTTTGATAAATCAGTGGCAGAATAAAAGTGAACGTTTTGGGAAATACATTGACAGTCTGGAAGAGTGTGCTAAAGCGGGTAGGGTAAATGTTACTAAATAATGTTACCTGTCTGTAATGGGCCATACTCTGTTCTGGGATATTTCATGTATTTTATTCTGTTTCTTAAAGTAATCCTGGGAAAAAAGGATAATGTTCCTATTTTACAGAAAGTTTTATAGACGTTACAGCAGTAACTTCTCCCAGATCAAATGCTTAGAAAATGACCAAGCTGGGGTTTTGCTCAGTTTTCTAATTTATATCCAGAGGTCTTTCCACTAGAGAAAAGAAGGAAAACTGAGTTATGACTCTTATTAACAAGTGTATGAAATGAATTCTTTCTCCACTTTTCTAACATGTAAATTGTTTGGCTTAATTGCAGGTCATCTACTTTTCCCAGTATTTCATGGTACAAAAATAGTCATTATATCTGCTACTCAATCCATCCAGCGTATGCTAACCATCAAATGTTTGTCAAATAGATGAATGAATGAATGAATGTTCTCAATGACATAGAAGACATTCTTCCTTTGGGCACTTAACTTAGTTAAGAGGATATCTGAAGGGCTAGGAATAATCATAAAATACTGAAGAGGACATACCCCTAGGTCTGTAATATCCCTCAGGGGTTCCTCCTTGACAAGAAGGATAAAACTTACTGTGACAGAAAGCAAAGACTTTATCATTATATAAAAATACTTCTCTTCAATTTATATGTAGCAGTATGCATGCTAGTGTATAATTGCTAGTGTAATTAGTGTTTCTTGTATAGCAGGTCTAGTTGTTCAGTTGCTAAGTTGTCTCTATTCTATTTAACTCTTTGCAACCTCATGGACTGCAGCATGCCACACTTCCCTGTCCTTCACTGTCTCCTGGAATTTGCTCAAACTCATGTCCATTGGGTCGGTGATGCCATCCATACATCTCATCCTCTGTCAGTGAGCTCAGTCTTTTGGTCTCTTCTTGTCTGAGAAATGAAATGGATGAGTGAACAAGCCATTCCAATATCTGGGCTGCACCCAAGAATGTTGTGATCTCTGTTGAGAAGTAAAACCCATTGAATAGTAGTCTCCAGGCCTCCCATTTCAGAGCCCGCATATCTTTACCCAAGTGAAACTCAAGCCCCTGCTGTTATGGCTTCTGAATCCCAGTCACCAGCAGAGCAGGTTTCTATGTTTTTGGAGCTGCTTAACGGTCTCCACGTGTCTCCTCCTATTAATCCCTTCTTGCCCCTCCATTGAGTCTCCAGTAAGTCGTCCATTAGACCTCAAATAAGTCAAAAAGACCTGAGACTTTCTTTTCAGGAAGGAAGAATCAAGCACTGGATCTAACATGTTCTGAGCTGGGTTTAAACCATCTTGGTAAGCAAATTATTCAAGAAGCTTCTGAGAAGCTAGAGGTATTCTCTAGCTGAGTAACCCCTGTTTAAAATAAATACTCTTCAAAAAAACAAAACAACAACAACAAAATTATTTGTTGGAAGGATCAAATACTATACCTTTTTTTTTTTTTTTTTTTTTAGTGTTTTTCACTTTATGGGAGCAATGTCTTCTTTTTTTTTAAGAGCAGTGTCTTTTGTAGGATCATTTTGCTATTTCACATTGTGAACATTTATTTAGAAATGTTCTAGATAGAGCCTGCACAACCCAATGGAATTCTATGGCTCATGAGAACTTTGTTCTAATCAACATCTTTCATCAGCTTCACATAAACAGAGGAAAAAGATAATTCATCAGATTCTGACTATATGTCCACGTACAATTCATAAAGGAGCTTGGATATTGCCATGGTTCTTACGGCTCAGACTTGTCCTAAGAGTTGCACAGACTGGATGATAGACAGTTAGGCTGTATAGTCTCTAAGAGCCTTCCATCTCTGAACTTGAGCCTTTTCTGCTCTATTATGGCTTACCTTTCCATGCTCAGACACACTCATGCACAAAGCTTGAACACCAGCTTGTCTGATTGCTAAAACACTTTCAATGAAGTAAATGAGAAAAAAGGACATAAGATGCAAAGACCCAGGACTCTCAGAACACGGGATATGGAACTTTTTCATTTTTGCTGGTGTGGAAAGTTTAGAAACTGGAGGGCACTTAGTCTCTGATGAAACAGGAAGAGTAAAGGGACACCCCTGGAAAAGAAATGAGGAAAGTGGGGAGCCTCACAACTCTGAGTCCAGCTGTTTATCCTCCTTTGTGCCGAATGGGCTGTGTGGCCAGAAAGGGGCTGCTTTGGTCTCATGATTCAAGACTTCAACAGTACGTGAAACGTGAACTTCCAGATGCTCAAGCTTGTTTTAGAAAAGGCAGCGGAACCAGAGATCAAACTGCCAGCCTCCGCTGGATCATCAAAAAAGCAAGAGAGTTCCAGAAAAACATCTATTTCTGCTTTATTGACTATGCCAAAGCCTTTGACTGTGTGGATCACAACAAACTGTGGAAAATTCTGAAAGAGATGGGAATACCAGACCACCTGACCTGCCTCTTGAGAAATCTATATGCAGGTCAGGAAGCAACAGTTAGAACTGGACATGGAACAACAGACTGATTCCAAATCGGGAAAGGAGTAGGTCAAGGCTATATATTGTCACCCTGTTATTTAACTTATATGCATAGTACATCATGAGAAACGCTGGGCTGGATGAAGCACAAGCTGGAATCAAGACTGCCGGGAGAAATATCAGGAAGCTCAGATATGCAGATGACACCACCCTTATGGCAGAAAGTGAAGAGGAACTAAAGAGCCTCTTGATGAAAGTGAAAGAGGAGAGTGAAAAAGTTGACTTAAAACTCAACATTCAGAAAACTAAGATCATGGCATCTGGTCCCATCACTTCATGGAAATAGATGGGGAAACAGTGGAAACAGTATCAGACTTTATTTTTTTTTTTGGCTCCAAAATCACTGCAGATGGTGATTGCAGCCATGAAATTAAAAGAAGCTTATTCCTTGGAAGGAAAGTTATGACCAACCTACACAGATATTAAAAAGCAGAGACATTACTTTGTCACCAAAGGTCCATCTAGTCAAGGCTATGGTTTTTCCAGTGGTCATGTATGGATGTGAGAATTGGACTATAAAGAAAGGTGAGTGCCGAAGAATTGATGCTTTTGAACTGTGGTGTTGGACACTCTTGAGAGTCCCTTGGACTGCAAGGAGATCCAACCAGTCCATCCTAAAGGAGATTAATCCTGAGTGTTAATTGGAAAGACTGATGTTGAAGCTGAAACTCCAATACTTTGGCCACCTGATGCAAAGAACTGACCCATTGGAAAAGACCCTGATGCTGGGAAAGATTGAGGGCAGGAAAAGGGGATGACAGAGGATGAGATGGTTGGATGGCATCACTGACTCAATGGACATGAATTTGAGTATGCTCTGGGAGTTGGTGATGGACAGGGAGGCCTGGCACACTGCAGTCCATTGGGTTGCAAAGAGTTGGACACGACTGAGCGACTAAACTGGACTGAACTGCAGGATGGTCTGACTGCAATTGGACCTAAGTGAGAACCCTGACAGTCCAGTTTTGTAGGTCTTTTCTTCACTAATTGTTATTTCTGGGGTGGATTTGGAGCTTATAGCATTTCCATCAATTGAGCAATAGATCAAGCATTTATTCCTTTTTAAAATATTATTACACAACGTTTTAAGTATATGAAGTGAAGTGAAAGTTGCTCAGTTGTGTCCAATTCTTTGCTACCCCATGGAGGGTAGTCTGCCAGGCTCCTCTGTCCATGGAATTCTCTAGTCAAGTTGTCCACTACCTACTGGAGTGGATAGCCTATCCCTTCTCCAGGGGAGCTTCCCAACCTAGGGATTGAATCCAGGTCTCCCACACTGCAGGTGGATTCTTTAGCATCTGAGCTATCAGGGAAGCCATATGGCATCTATATCTATATCTATATCTATATCTTTTTTTCAGTGTTCCAGTGATTAAGAACCTGCCTGCCAGTGCAGAGGACACAATTTCAAGCCGTGGTTGGGGAAGATCCGACATGCCGTGGAGCTACTAAGCCTGTGCCACACAACTACTGAAGCCCTTGGGGCTAGAGCGCATGCTCCACAACAGGAGAAGCCACCACAGTGAGAAGCCCACGCACCGCAACTAGAGGGTGGCCTCTGCTCACCAGAGCTGGGGAAAGCCTGTGAGCAGCAATGAAGACCCAGCGGAGCTGAGATAATTAAAGAAAATGTAAAAGGTTTACAGTGAGTATTGTTATACCTATCTCCTGGATTTCACTGTTAACACATTAACTCATTAACTTATGAGAGAGTTATTCCTGGCTGCCAGAACCTGGGACCTACTGGCCAGCCAACTGTGGTGCTAGTGGTAAAGAACCTGTCTGCCAATGCAGGAGACATAAGAGATGAAAGTTCTATCCTTGGGTGCCGGGAGCCGGCATATTGCATATTGAGTGCAGCACTTTCCACAGCATCATCTTTCAGGATCTGGAATAGCTCAACTGGAATTCTATCCCTGCCGGGAGCCAGCGTGAGGAGCTCCACCCATGACAAAGGTCATGAGGAAGGAGGCTCAGCATACACAAAGGCGGGATCGAGCCTCAGGGTCCCCCTGGAAATTCTCGAGCATCTACCCCCAAAACCAGAGTCTGCCTACTTTCTGCTTTGTGCTTTCACCTACACCTCAGACTTTACGGGGGGCTGTCCCCCCACTACCTCTCTCTGAAAAAAGAGTTAGCTTACAGCTCCAGTTAATAATTCCTGGGTGTGACAGTGTTTCAACCTACAAACTCCTTTGGAAATCCTCTAGCCTGCCTGAATAGGTTTTTCCGGCCACATGTGATTGCTCAGAGCCTCCCAACTGTGAGAGGCATGAGATGTTCTAAACTGTCTAAATACAGATTCCTTTGAGCAGTTAAAAGATTGATTAGAAATTGTATTGGTGAAGGGATTTTCACTTATTGGGCCAATGTTTGCTGCTAAGTTTCCATATCCCTTACCTGCTGTGTCCCTGGCAGTGTATTGATTAATATAATTGGTGTAAGTAGTAGCTTTAATGTTTGTAACCTGGGATCCTTGAGTTAATTCTTTTTCTTGTTATAGCCCACCACACCTTTGCTCTGTAGAAATGCAACTTTATCTAATGCTTTTGGAGGGTGGCTCCTGACCAATCACCTTTAGAGAAAAATAAGTTTTCTGAAGAAAGGGTCTTAAAATGTTAACAGGCCTCCGGGCCAGAAGATGATGCAAATCACCTAAGCTTTTGCATATGATAAGTTTGCAGGAAGAAAGCCTGGCTTACTGCATGACTCTACCCCTTCCCCCGTTATCCTCTATGCATAACTTAAGGTATAAAAACTACTTTGGAAAATAAAGTGTGGGCCTTGTTCACCGAAACTTGGTCTCCCCATGTCGTTCTTTCTCTCACCTTCTTGCTGAATTATTCAGCCTCTTTTCTTCACTGAATTTTCCTACTGAGCTATCCTTATTCTATTACTCTTTATATCCTTAATTAACGTTTAATTAAGCAGTTGTTTCCTGATCCTCGCCAACGCCGTCCCCGCTTCGAATTCCCTGGATCCACCGGGGCTGGACCCCGGCGCCTGGGTAGGGAAGATCTCCTGGAGAAGGAAATGGCAACCCACTCCAGTATTCCTGCCTGGGAAATCCCATGGACAGAGGAGCCTGGCAAGGCTACAGTCCATGGGGTTGCAAAGAACTGGACCCGACTGAAGCAACTTCGCACCACACAACACCAAACCTGGGACCTACTAGCCAGCCAACTAGTTCTCTTTTTCTTTCTGCAGAGGTTTCTCTTTCTCACCACGGAACTGACAATGTATGTTACATGCAGGGAATCTGAATATAGCCAGAGTGGGAGGGAGGAGAGCTCACTGAGTCACACTAATAGAGTCCAAGCTTTAAAAAGAACATATAGAGATATTTGAATGCCCAGAAAGGAACCAGTCTGACTTTTATGAGGGCGGGAGAGCTATCTGTTTTCAACAGTGGGGGGGAGATGACATGAGAAGCAGCAAGGTTTTTTCTGAGCTTCAAAACGTGTTTTGCTTTTTCTATTAAAACCGTTTATCTTCTCAGGATAAAACCTTAATAAAAACTTATTTCCAGAGAAAAAAGTTTCCAAAATGGGTGAAAAATCTGATTCAAACTAGCCAGATATCTTAAATAAAGCACTACTGCCATTCCTTAGTGGGCTTTGTATTAGTAAGTCAATTCAGAAGTAAAAACTTCTCACTATATTGCAATCCTGTCTGTAAATCACAAGATTAGTTTGGGATAGTGATATATGTCATGTATGTATTATCATATTAACCTTGCTGTGTGTGTGTGAGTGTTCATTGCCCATTGAGACCTGCTGGTTGAGATGGCCCCCTTCTGCACACATAGCTTAGCAGAGACCAGCACAGGACCCAGTGGTTTCTTCCACAGGGTGTCCAAGTATGGCTCAGCCTGCCAGTGGTAGGAGGAGGGTGACAAAGCAATGACCACTCCCAGGATAACAAAGGGTGTTCTGAGTTTATTAATGTTTACTTGCCAGCTGAGAAAACAAGGCCTACTAAACCTTCACTGCAGCATTATTTACAATAGTCAGAAAATGGAAGCAACCTAAATGTCCATCGATAGAGGAATGGATAAAGAAGATGTAGTACATATATACAGTAGAATATTACTCAGCCATAAAAACGAACAAAATAATGCCATTTGTAGTGTTGTGGATGGACCTAGATATTGTCATACTAAGTGAAGTAAATCAGACAGAGAAAGACATATATCGTAATATTGCTTATATGTGAAGTAAAAAAAAATTGTATAAATGAACCTATTTACAAAACAGAAATAGAGTCATGGATGTAGAAAACAAACATGTGGCTACCAAGGGGGAAAAGATGGAGGGATAAATTGGGAGATTGGTATTGGTGTATACACACTACTATGTATAAAATAGATTACTAATAAGAACCTACTGTATAGCACAGGGAGCTCTATTCAATGCTTTGTAATAGCCTATTTGGGAATAGAATCTAAAAAAGAGTGGATATATGCATATGTATAATTGATTCACTTTGTTGTATAGTGGAAACTAACACAACATTGTAAATCGACTATACTCCAATATAGAGACACAGATGTATAGAACAGATGGTGGACACAGCGGGGAAGGGAAGGGTGAGATGAACTGGGAGAGTGACGTTGACATGTATATACTACCATATGTAAAATAGAAAGCTAGTGGGAAGCTGCTGCACAGCACAGGGAGCTCGGCTTGCTCTGTGATGACCTAGAAGGGCAGACTGGGAGGGTGGGAGAGAGGCTTAAGAGGGAGGGGATGTATATACATATACAGCTGATTCACTTGGTTGTACAGCAGAAACTAACACAACATTATAAAGCAATAATACTCCAATAAAAATTGTTTTAAAAAATTGAAGAACTGTACTCCAATAGAAGAAATTTTTAAAAACAACAAAAAGAATTTTCTGAGTTTTTTACTGAGAGGGAACAAACAGGACAATTTGCAAGCTAGAAAATGATCGAAAGTTTACACTTTGGACAGGGCAGAATGAGTCCTTGAGTCTGTACATGACTGATTCAATGAGGTCCATTCCAATCTGGTAAAACTCTTCACTGGGATCCAGGAAGATTCGGCATATTCAAAGGGCATTCAAAGCTCTTAATCATTTATCAGCTTAGGCCAGTGAATGGCTCAAAGTTTTTGGTTGTTTTAACAACTCTAGCTGTCATGAAACAAAGCATTCCATTTTGTTATTGCCTGGACAAGTTCTGGGCTTCCCTGGTGGCTCAGCAGTGAAGAATCTGCCAGAAATGCAGGATTCACAGGAGATACGGGATTGATTCCTGGATCAGAAAGATCCCCTGGAGGAGGGCATGGAAACTCCAGCATTCTTGCCTGGAGAATCCCCATGGACAGAGGAGCTTGATGGACTACAGTCCAGGGGGGTCCAAAGAGTCAGACGTGACTGAGCATGCATGGGCAAGTTCTGCTTTAAGTGGAAAGTTTTTCTTTTAAAAGTGTATAACCGGTCTAATGATTCTTGATCTGACTTACGAATTTACTTTCCCCAAACTCCCTTGAATGTATCAATCCAAAAATGTTCTTTACTTTCAACACCACCTCTCCCTATCCTTCCTACTGACTGAGCACATGGCTGCAGCCAGTATCCTTGATCTTAGAAAGAACAATTAAGGCTGGAGTGGCTCTGTCTGGTCTTTGAGCCAAAACAAAGTTCACATGTGGCTGTTTGGGATCTACACGAAGGCCTCCGCTTCTTCCTATGAGCCCACAGGCTGCCACCTGACCTGCCTCTCTTCTTTCCCGCTGCCATTACCTTATTCTATTTTCTGAATGTCTCCTCTACCCAGCCTTGCTACAAAAGTGAACTCTTTTCACTCTTCCCTGCTGTTTCTGAAATAAGCAAAGAAACCCCATTTTGACAATGAGCATTCTTACTGCTGGTCACATCAGGGAAGCCAATAGGGTTAGCTAAAATGACAAACATTGATGGTGAGGGTTTGCAATATTTACAAATTCTGAAATCGTTTCAGTATTCCTCTGAGATTTAAAGATCCTGAAAAAATAGTTTTGCCTTCTTTCCTAAGAAATCATCTCATTTCTTTTCTTATATCACATAACCATTTCTACATTTTTAATTATATTTTAAAAGCATTTAAAATTATTCATGTATATGCTCTTTCTAGAGGAATACCTTTCAGACTCTCTGCCTCAGAAATTAGCCCACTTGATCCCATTTGGTTTATCTTGGTCTATGAGAAATGCTGGGCTGGAAGAAGCACAGGCTGGAATCAAGATTGCAGGGAGAAATATCAATAACCTCAGATATGCAGATGATACCACCCTTATGGCAGAAAGTGAAGAGAAACTAAAAAGCCTCTTGATGAAGGTGAAAGAAGAGAGTGAAAAAGTTGGCTTAAAACTCAACATTCAGAAAATGAAGATCATGGCATCCGGTCCCACCACTTCATGGGAAATAGATGGGGAAACAGTGGAAACAGTGTCAGACTTTATTTTTTTGGGCTCCAAAATCATTGCAGATGGTGATTGCAGCCATGAAATTAAAAGATGCTTACTCCTTGGAAGGAAAGTTATGACCAACCTAGATAGCATATTAAAAAGCAGAGACATTACTTTGCCAACAAAGGTCCGTCTAGTCACGGCTATGGTTTTTCCAGTGGTCATGTATGGATGTGAGAGTTGGACTGTGAAGAAGGCTGAGCGCCAAAGAATTGATGCTTTTGAACTGTGGTGTTGGAGAAGACTCTTGAGAGTCCCTTGGGCTGCAAGAAGATCCAACCAGTCCATTCTGAAGATCAGCCCTGGGATTTCTTTGGAAGGAATGATGCTAAAGCTGAAACTCCAGTACTTTGGCCACCTCATGCGAAGAGTTGACTCATTGGAAAAGTCTCTGATGCTGGGAGGGATTGGGGGCAGGAGGAAAAGGGGAAGACAGAGGATGAGATGGCTGGATGGCATCACTGACTCGATGCATGTGAGTCTGAGTGAACTCTGGGAGTTGGTGATGGACAGGGAGGCCTGGCGTGCTGCGATTCATGGCGTCGCAAAGAGTTGGACACGACTGAGCGACTGAACTGAACTGAAGTGACTTAGTCCTTAGACCAAAGTAGGCTTTTGCTATGACCACTTTCTTTGTGTGTATGTGTGTGTTTTCTGGTTCCCTTTCAGAATCTACTTCCCCATACCCTGTGATGACTTGGCTGTGAAAGGCTCGCCCTCATCTGACCTCCTACAGTCTTTTCTGGGGCATCAGGTCTGGGTGTCCACCTCACAGTCCGTGTTGCCTGTCCTGTCTACCTCTGTCCCTTTGTTCCTCTTTCTCTGCTTCTCTCATGAAGTGAACAGTTACCAATTTGAGTGTCAAGGTGACCTGCAATGACCAAGTATAGCTTTCTTTCTCATTCATGATAGTTTCTAGCATGTGAAGACCCTGACTCTTATCCTTGGTTTATGTTGATTCTTCTTTTGTTTTTGCTGATAGCCAGGATCCAGTTTCAAAGCTATCTTTTTTTTTTTTTATCTTCTGTTTTTCCACATGTTATTCTAGTAATTTTTTGTGTGCTTCTTCTGATGTCCCTTTAATATCATTTTAGTGTCTGCTTTTATGTAAATGACTCTGCCATGTGTTCATCTACCCCTCTTTCTGTTTCTTCTTTCTTTCTCCTCTTCGAGAGCCTCCATATTCCCTATTACTCTCACCTTCCCACCCACTGCTGGGGACCCAGGAGTCTCAGGACAGAGGGATACCTGGGGTCTCTAAATGACTGCAGAGAAAAGACTTCCCCTCTTCACCCCACTGACCACCCACTGGGGACTGTAATGTGAGAAATAAACTGTTATTTTGTAAACTACTGAGTTTGTTGTTTTAGCTGTTAGACTGATTAACACAGCCTCCAGGAACTCCAGCCAGCTTCTACCTCTCCCCCTGCTTTCCAGTAAGTGCCCACTGGTGTTAGTTGCTCAGTTGTGTCTGACTCTTTGCAACCCCATGGAGTGTAGCCCACCAGGCTCCTCTGTCCATGGAATTTTCCAGGCAAGAATCCTGGAGTGGGTAGCCATTCCCTTCTCCAGGGGATCTTCCCGACCCAGGGATTGAACTTGGGTCTCCTGCATTGCAGGCAGATTCTTTACCCACTGAGTCACCAGGGAAGCCCGCTGGTGAGTCTCTAACAAATTCCTGTTTCTGCTCTGGGTGAGTGCTCTAGCTCTCAGCTTTTCTGGAGCAGAGGTGGTGGCCCACCAATCGCAGGGAGACAAGCATGTGCCAGCTCCACCACTTCCTGGCTTGGTTTCTCTGTTACCACTGCAGACTCTCCAGTTTAGTCCTGCCTCCCCAGCTTTCCATCTCCCTGGACTCATCCTTCACAGAGCCTAGCTGCCATGATAGCAGAGGAAACACTAATGCCACGACTTCTAAACAGAGAAGCAGGCACTGGTTCTTATTCTTTTATCCACACTGAGAGAAATTTTAGCTTTTCCCCAGCTCTTCACTATCAGTCCTTAACAAGTCTATTCTATTTTTTAAATACAATTTTTTATTAATTTTTGGTCACACTTTGTGGCATGTGAGATCTTCATTCCCTAACCAGGGATTGAACCCATGTCCCCTGCAATGGAAACAGGGAGTCCTAATCACTGGACTACCAGGGAAGTGCCAACAAGTCGATTCTTTGTCCTCCTTTACATCCTAATGGTTCCTTCAGCGCCATAAGTGACTTTCATGTGACAAGTACTATTCCTGATTTTCATTATCCTAGTTTGTTCTCCCAACAATCTGGACATGTCAATATATCTATCTTGATTTTATAAAGAGTTAAGTAACTTGCCTAAAGTCACACAGCCTGCAAGCGATAAAACCGAAGTTACACCCTGGAAGGAGCCAGATCTTTTGCTCCATTTTCAACACTGTATTGTTTATTGTTCATTTTACCATTTACTTTATGACATTGTACAGGAGACAAGGATCAAGACCATCCCCATGGAAAAGAAATGCAAAAAAGCAAAATGGCTGTCTGGGGAGGCCTTACAAATAGCTGTGAAAAGAAGAGAAGCGAAAAGCAAAGGAGAAAAGGAAAGATATAAGCATCTGAATGCAGAGTTCCAAAGAATAGCAAGGAGAGATAAGAAAGCCTTCTTCAGCGATCAATGCAAAGAAATAGAGGAAAACAACAGGATGGGAATGACTAGAGATCTCTTCAAGAAAATTAGAGATACCAAGGGAACATTTCATGCAAAGATGGGCTCTATAAAGGACAGAAATGGTATGGACCTAACAGAAGCAGAAGATATTAAGAAAAGGTGGCAAGAATACACAGAAGAACTGTACAAAAAAGATCTTCACAACCCAGATAATCACAATGGTATGATCACTGACCTAGAGCCAGACATCCTGGAATGTGAAGTCAAGTGGGCCTTAGAAAGCATCACTACAAACAAAGCTAGTGGAGGTGATGGAATTCCAGTTGAGCGCTTTCAAATCCTGAAAGATGATGCTGTGAAAGTGCTGCACTCAATATGCCACCAAATTTGGAAAACTCAGCAGTGGCCACAGGACTGGAAAAGGTCAGTTTTCATTCCAATCCCAAAGAAAGGCAATGCCAAAGAATGCTCAAACTACCACACAATTGCACTCATCTCACATGCTAGTAAAGTAATGCTCAAAATTCTCCAAGCCAGGCTCCAGCAATACATGAACCATGAACTTCCAGATGTTCAAGCTGGTTTTAGAAAAGGCAGAGGAACCAGAGATCAAATTGCCAACATCCACTGGATCAGGGAAAAAGCAAGAGAGTTCCAGAAAAACATCTATTTCTGCTTTATTGACTATGCCAAAGCCTTTGACTGTGTGGATCACAATAAACTGTGGAAAATTCTGAAAGAGATGAGAATACCAGACCATCTGACCTGCCTCTTGAGAAACCTATATGCAGGTCAGGAAGCAACAGTTAGAAGTGGACATGGAACAACAGACTGGTTCCAAATAGGAAAAGGAGTCCGTCAAGGCTGTATATTGTCACCCTGCTTATTTAACTTCTATGCAGAGTACATCATGAGAAACGCTGGGCTGGATGAAACACAAGCTGGAATCAAGATTTCCAGGAGAAATATCAATAACCTCAGATATGCAGATGACACCACCCTTATGGCAGAAAGTGAAGAGGAACTAAATAGCCTCTTGATGAAGGTGAAAGAGGAGAGTGAAAAAGTTGGCTTAAAGCTTAACATTCAGAAAACGAAGATCATGGCATCTTGTCCCATCACCTCATGGAAATAGATGGGAAAATGGTGGAAACAGTGTGAGACTTTATTTTTTTGGGCTCCAAAATCACTGCAGATGGTGATTGCAGCCATGAAATTAAAAGATGCTTACTCCTTGGAAGGAAAGTTATGACCAACCTAGATAGCATATTCAAAAGCAGAGACATTACTTTGCCAACAAAGGTCTGTCTAGTCAAGTCTATGGTTTTTCCAGTGGTCATGTATGGGTGTGAGAGTTGAACTGTGAAGAAAGCTGAGCACCGAAGAATTGATGCTTTTGAACTGTGGTGTTGGAGAAGAGTCTTGAGAGTCCCTTGGACTGCAAGGAGATCCAACCAGTCCATTCTAAAGGAGGTCAGCCCTGGATGTTCTTTGGAAGGAATGATTCTAAAGCTGAAAGTCCAGTATTTTGGCCACCTCATGCGAAGAGTTGACTCATTGGAAAAGACTCTGATGCTGGGGGGATTGGGGGCAGGAGGAGAAGGGGATGACAGAGGATGAGATGGCTAGATGGCATCACCGACTCAATGGACGTGAGTTTGAGTGAACTCCGGGAGATGGTGATGGACAGGGAGGCCTGGTGTGCTGCGATTCATGGGGTCACAGAGTCGGACATGACTGAGAGACTGAACTGAACTGAACTGAACTCTGCTGGCATTGGAGTCTTTTTATTTGTGTAGTCTCTAACAGCCACTAGGGATAAAAAGCCTAACAGAGATGAAACAAAACAAAAAAAAAGTTTGGTATCAATAACTCTCTAAAGCTCTTAAAAAGCAATGTATAAACAGAAAAAAAAATTGGCTATATATTTAAGCTAATAGTTTTCAAAATTGAGAATGGCTTAGTTAATATATGTGTATACAACTTGTTATCATGTCCCACTTGAATTTTTTGCTGCAAGATTGGTTCTGAAAGATCTCTCTAAAGTGTAATTTTTAAGAAAAATGATATTTTTTTCTTAAAAATTACATTTTATTGAATTTAGAAAGATGGTAATGATAACCGTGTATGCGAGACAGCAAAAGAGACACAGATGTATAGAACAGTCTTTTGGACTCTGTGGGAGAGGGAGAGGATGGGATGATTTGGGAGAATGGAATTGAAACATGTATAATATCATATAAGAAACGAATCGCCAGTCTAGGTTTGATGCAGGATACAGGAAGCTTGGGGCTGGTGCACTGGGATGACCCAGAGGGATGGTATGGGGAGGGGGGTGGGAGGGGGGTTCAGGATTGGGAACACGTGTACACCCATGGTTGATTCATGTTGATATATGGCAAAACCAATACAATATTGTAAAGTAATTAGCCTCTAATTAAAATAAATAAATTTAAATTAAAAAAATAAAAATAAACAGAAAAAAAAGAAAAAACGATTTTAGATTAATAAGCTGTTAGGTAGAGTTTCAGTAGGCTTTGTTTAATGGCCTGACTGAGCCAAAAAAGGGCACCATTTTATCACTTTTGGCTTGACCATAAGGTCTTCAGTTTGGGGATCAGTAGTGGCTAGAAGATGAGCATATTTCAGCAAGAAAAGCTTACTCACTGCTAGAAATAACTGAATTCATGCTCTACTTTCTTGTAGTTTATGGCTGTCAAAAACTCAAAGGCACAAATACCAGTTCAGAAACAGAATCCTCTGGCATAAGTAATAATCATTCTTGTTTAGTCAACATAATCTTACATATACATGCTGTGCTGTGCTTAGTCATTCAGTTGTGTCTGACTCTTTGTGACCCATGGACTATAGCCCACCAGGCTCCTCTGTACATGGGGATTCTCCAGGCAAGAATACTGGAATGGGTTGCCATGCCCTCCTCCAGGGGATCTTCCCAACCCAGTAATTGAACCCAGTTCTCTCACACTGCAGGCAGATTTTTTACCACCTGAGCCACCTGGGAAGCCCCTATATATACATATATATAACATATTTTTTATCCATTCATCAGTTGATGGGCATATAGGTTGTTTCCATATCTTGGCTATTGTAAACAGTGCTATGATGAAGATAATGGTACATCTATCTTTTCAAACTAGTGTTTTCATATTCTTTGGATACATACCCTGAAATGGAATAGCTAAATTATATGGTAGTTTTGTTCTAAATTTTTTGAGAAACTTACACTGTTTTCCATATCAGTTGCACCAATTTACATTCCCACCAATAGAGTATGAGAATTTCGTTTTCTCCACATTCTGTCCAACATTTTTTATTTCTGGCCTTTTTGATAATAGCCATTCTAACAATGTGAACCATTCCATCTCATCGTGGCTTTGATTTGCATTTCACCAATAATCAGTGATGCAGATCTTTTCATATGCCTATTGGGCATCCATATGTCTTCTTTTGAACTATCTCACATCATATACAAAAATCAACTCAAAATAGATTAAAGATTTCAATGTAAGACCTGAAACCACAAAGCTCCTAAAAAGAATGTTAGGCGGTGTGTTCTTTGATGTTGGCCAATATATATCATTCTGAATATGTCTCCTCAGGCAAGGGAAACAAAGCAAACAAATATGATCACGCCAAACTAAAAAGGAAATATCAGCAAAACAAAAAGACAACCTACAGAATGGGAGAAGAAATTTGTGAATTTGGTTAATATCCAAAATATATAGTAAACACATACAACTCAACAACAAAGAATCCCAAACAACCTGATTTAAAAGTTTGCACAGGGGGATTCCCAGGTGGCTCAGTGGTAAAGAATCTGCAGGTTCCATCCCTGGTCTGGGAGGATCCCACATCCACGACTACTGAGCCCACGTGCTGAAACTACTGAAACCTGTGCACTCTTGAGCCCATGCTCCACAGTAAAGAGAAGCCACCCCACTGAGAAGCCCATACACCCCAGCTAGGAGGTAGCCCCAATTGCTGCAACTAGAGAATAGCCCAAGCAGCAAAACAGGCCCAGCACAGCCAAAAATTAACTGGAAATTTGTCTTAGTCTTACTAGTGACAAATGATCAGTATACACATTACAAAATACAGTTGAAGCAAAGACTGGCCTTTTGCCAGAGGATGTCAGGTAATCAATCCAACTGTTCACATGACAGTGTAGGGCTTTGATTGTGGCGCCTGATGTTTAATATCTGGGCAAAGTCTGTTTGAGGTAAGTTCAGAAGAATCCTTCAAAATTGGTATGGATTCCTGACTGAACTATCTTTCACCTCTACTTTTAGTGAAACAAAGTGCTGGGGGAAGCATATGCAGAGCTATTAGACCATCAGTTATAACTCCTGGCTAGTATTTCTTGGGGGAAGAGTCCCAGGTGGGCTTTGAACTAAGATGGCAGCCCAGACTTCACAGAAAAAAGAAACTAAATCAATTTGATGCTTTGTGAAAAGCTAGAATTCTTTGAGCAGTTTATTTTTTAAAAATTTTATTTTTAATTGAAGGATAATTGCTTTACAATATTGTGTTGGTTTCTGCCATACATCAACATGAATCAGCCATAGGTATACATATATCCCTTCCCTCTGGAACCTCCCTCCCACCTCATTCCACCCCTCTAGATTGTCACACAGCACCGGTTTGAGCTCCCTGAGTCATACAGCAAATTTCCACTGGCTATCTATCTTACATGTGAAATGAAAGTGTGGTTGCTCAGTTGTGTCCGACTCTTTGCGACCCCACTGACTGTACTTCTGTGCATGGAATTCTCCAGGCCAGAATACTGGAGTGGGTTGCTATTCCCTTCTCCAGGGGATCTTCCTGACTCAGGGACTGATCCTGGGTCTCCCACATTATAGGCAGATTCTTTTCCATCTGAGCCACCAGGTGATCCCTATCTATTTTGCAAATGGTAGTGTATATGTTTCCATGCTCCTTTCTCTCAGTTCATCCATTCTCTCCTTCCCCTCTGTGTCCATAAGTCTGTTCTCTATGTCTGTGTTTGTTTCCACTGCTGCCCTATAAATAGGTTCATAAGTACCATCTATCTAGATTCTTTTTATATGTGTTAATATATATGATATTTGTTTTTCTCTTTCTGACTTACTTCACTCTGTATAATAGGTTCTAAGTTCATCCACCTCATTAGAACTGACTCAAATGTGTTCCTTTTTATGGCCAAGTAACATTCCATTGCATATATGTACCACAGCTTCTTTATACATTCATCTGTTAATGGACATCTAGGTTTCTTCCATATCCTAGCTATTGTAAATAGTGCTACAGTGAACATTGGGGTACATGTGTCTTTTTTCAATTATGGTTTTCTCAGGGTATATGCCCACTAGTGGGGTTGTTGGGTCATATGCGAGTTTTATTCCTAGTTTTTAAAAGAAACTCCATACTGTCCTCCATAGTGGTTATATAAATTTACATTCCCATCCCTTGAGTAGTTTCTTTATTGTCTATCTTCTCTGAATCAACTGTAAGGCATCAGCCAGTCTTGATGTTTACACATCTATTGCATAATTTTATCAGGTTGAAGAAATCTTTTACAGGGAAGCTTCCCAGCAAAGACATTTCAAATAAACTTAGATCTCCAGTGGGAAACTGTTCAGGACATCAACTTTGATACTGCACTTCAAAGTTTGAAGATAAGTATTTAGAGACGGTCGATGGACAAAGATGACATTAGTGAGGTGTAAGTGTTCTTCCAGTGGTCATGTATGGATGTGAGAGTTGGACTGTGAAGAAGGCTGAGCGCCAAAGAATTGATGCTTTTGAACTGTGGTGTTGGAGAAGACTCTTGAGAGTCCCTTGGACTGCAAGGAGATCCAACCAGTTCATTCTGAAGGAGATCAGCCCTGGGATTTCTTCGGAAGGAATGATGCTAAAGCTGAAACTCCAGTACTTTGGCCACCTCATGAGAAGAGTTGACTCATTGAAAAAGACTCTGATGCTGGGAGGGATTGGGGGCAGGAGGAGAAGGGGAAGAAAGAGGATGAGATGGCTGGATGGCATCACTGACTCGATGGACATGAGTCTGAGTGAACTCCGGGAGTTGTTGATGGACAGGGAGGCCTGGCGTGCTGCGATTCATGGGGTCGCAAAGAGTCGGACACGACTGAGCGACTGAACTGAACTGAACTGAACTGTTCTTCAGAAATGGTACTCACCTTGTAATTAGCTTGGGTACTGGCTTTCTACTGCAATGGATGGGGCAGAAAGTATTATCAATTTCTCTGTATTTTTGTATCATTCCAATCAATGCAGAAATAATATTAATTTTCCATTAAAAACCAAATTGACATAGTTTTCCTTGACCTCATCTTTGCTGATTGATTTCCCCATTTCTCTGCTCCCTTTAATAGGTAAGTTTATCTTGTGAATCGACTGTACATACTATCTCTATATCCTCACTTGCAATTTATTTAAATTTTTTATAACTTGAAAAATTATTCATGTACATAATTTCACAATAATTTAGAGTAGAAGGACTTATACTAATAAAAAAGCATCTTTATTTTGTCTTCCCACTCCTTTCCTACCCCATTCTTTTTAACTTTCTCTAGCTTGAATTATTTTGATACTTGTATTTATATCACTACATACTGACTTCCTGGAATTATGGTTGATTTAATTCACTTATAACATCATCTCATCCTTCTCTTCTTCCAACATAGTTGTATTACTACATTTAATTACTTAATTACTTACTTTTGTAACTTCACATAATAAAGTACATATTATCTCTTATTCCATCAATTATAATTAATTACAGACTATGTCTTTTGACTAACTTCCTAATTAAAGGGTGTGTGGGAGATAACTGCATCTTTGCATATCTGGGTATGTCTTTACTCTTTCTTCTCATTTCCTTTTTGTCTTTATTTTCACATTCAATATATTCATAAAATTATTGGGAAATGACTTTTAGGTTGTAAATCCTGTCTCTCAGACTTTTGAAGATACTGTTCTCTTCTAGCATTAAATGTTGTGGAGGAGAAGATGCCATTTTCATTTCACAGATTGTTTTTCATTTATTTTGCTGTTTCCACATACAAAAGCAGGAGTTTGTTGTTTGTCCTTGGTGGTGGTCCCCCAAATACCATCATGTGGGAAATTCTCACAGTGGTGCTGACACCCACAAAAGCTGTTCTGATTTTCCTTTAAAATTGTGTTCAATTTTTATATAGAATATCCTTACTTTTCCCCCCATGATAGAGTAGAAATACCTGCCTTTTGGCACTTTGTGTCATAGGTGTAGAGTGATGTTGAGTGGGTTTATATGACATTGTATATTGACTTCTAACTAATTGATTTGTTTTCCAGCCATGTTTCTTACTCAATCTCCATTGCATTTATTTTCCCCAAGTTTTGGGTTTCCTCTTTCTTTTTCTTTTTGCCTTTATAGTCACCACTTCTTCATGCTT
Organism: Bos taurus; assembly: GCF_002263795.3. Taxonomy (NCBI): domain Eukaryota; kingdom Metazoa; phylum Chordata; class Mammalia; order Artiodactyla; family Bovidae; genus Bos; species Bos taurus. Next base: position 63,432,953 of record NC_037336.1, on the reverse strand, counting down.
TCATACAGATCCTCTTTCACTCTACTTTTCTTAATCCACCAAAATTTATTGATACCTCTTGTATCCTGGAGGACCCTCTCCTATTCTTTTCATTCCCTAAAGTGAATTATTATGTTCTTAAGAGTTAAAACTCAAGCACAACTAAGAAAAGTCAGTTGCTTCCTGGAAGGAAAAATCACTTGGAGTTAGTGGAAATAAGGAAATATTAATTGAAAGAAATTCTAGGGATTCCCACACCCTACCCCCCACTGGAAACCCAAATCAAAAATAGAGCAAAAAACAGGAATTTGAAGAAAAATGTACTAAATTACTGGTAACAATTTTTGTGCAAATGGGTAACTTCACATTTTCTTCTGTTCATTTTCTCAAAGTTTTACATCAGGTCATTTGGCTGCTTATCCAGCATCTAAAACAAAAACAAAACTCATTGAATCAAAGAGTTTATGGTCTTTGTAGAGTATTTGGAAGATGCATAACAGTGCCAAGTTAACAAAAATTGAGCACACATCATCCGTGTGAACATTTTGGCAAATTTTCTTCAATTTAAGTACATTTATAGGTATATCTCTATTAGCCTTTGCTCTGCTTCATTCCGTATTCCAAGGCCAAATTTGCCTGTTACTCCAGGTGTTTCTTGACTTCCTACTTTTGCATTTCAGTCCCCTATAATGAAAAGGACATCTCGTTTGGGTGTTAGTTCTAAAAGGTCTTGTAGGTCTTCATAGAACCATTCAACTTCAGCTTCTTCAGCGCTACTGGTTGGGGCATAGGCTTGGATCACCATGATACTGAATGGTTTGCCTTGGAAATGAACAGAGATCATTTTGTCGTTTTTGAGATTGCATCCAAGTACTGCATTTTGGACTCTTTTGTTGACCATGATGGCTACTCCATTTCTTCTAAGGGATTCCTGCCCACAGTAGTAGATATACTGGTCATCTGAGTTAAATTCACCCATTCTATTTCATTTTAGTTTGCTGATTCCTAGAATGTCGATGTTCACTCTTGCCATCTCCTGTTTGACCACTTCCAATTTGCCTTGATTCATGGACCTAACATTCCAGGTTCCTATGCAATATTGCTCTTTACAGCATCAAACCTTGCTTCTATCATCAGTCCCACACACGACTGGGTATTGTTTTTGCTTTGGCTCCATCCCTTCATTCTTTCTGGAGTTATTTCTCCACTGATCTGTAGCATATTGGGCACCTACTGACCTGGGGAGTTCCTCTTTCAGTATCCTATCATTTTGCCTTTTCACACTGTTCATGGGGTTCTCAAGACAAGAATACTGAAGTGGTTTGCCATTCCCTTCTCCAGTGGACCACATTCTGTCAGACCTCTCCACCATAACCCATCCGTCTTGGGTGGCCCCACACGGCATGGCTTGGTTTCATTGAGTTAGACAAGGCAGTGGTCCATGTGATCAGACTGGCTAGTATTCTGTGATTATGGTTTCAGTGTGTCTGCCCTCTGACGCTCTCTTGCAACACCTACCGTCTTACTTGGGTTTCTCTTACCTTGGACGTGGGGTATCCCTTCATGGCTGCTCCAGCAAAGAGCAGCCACTGCTCCTACCTTGGACAAGGTTGCCCCTCCTGACCTTGAACGTGGAGTAGCTCTTCTTGGCCCTCCTGCGCCCACGCAGCTACCACTCCTTGAATGTAGGGTTGCTCCTCTCGGCCGCTGCCCCTGACCTCGGACGTGGATCATCGAAAAAGCAAGCGAGTTCCAGAAAAACATCTATTTCTGCTTTATTGACTATGCCAAAGCCTTTGACTCTGGGGATCACAATAAACTATGGAAAATTATGAAAGAGATGGCAATACCAGACCACCTGACCTGCCTCTTGAGAAACCTATATGCAGGTCAGGAAGCAACAGTTAGAACTGGACATGGAACCACAGACTGGTTCCAAATCAGGAAAAGAGTACGTCAAGGCTGTATATTGTCACCCCGCTTATTTAACTTATATGTAGAGTACATCATGAGAAACGCTGGGCTGGAAGAAGTACAAACTGGAATCAAGATTGCCAGGAGAAATATCAATAACCTCAGATATGCAGATGACACCACTCTTATGGCAGAAAGGGAAGAGGAACTAAAAAACCTCTTGATGAAAGTGAAAGAGGAGAGTGAAAAAGTTGGCTTAAAGCTCAACATTCAGAAAACGAAGATCATGGCATCCGGTCCCATCACTTCATGGGAAATAGATGGAGAAACAGTGGAAACAGTGTCAGACTTTATTTTTCTGGGCTCCAAATCACTGCAGATGGTGATTGCAGCCATGAAATTAAAGGACTCTTGCTCCTTGGCAGAAAAGCTATGACCAACCTAGACAGCATATTAAAAAGAAGAAACATTACTTGGCTGACAAAAGTTTGCCTAGTCAAAGCCATGGTTTTTCCAGTAGTCATGTATGGATGTGAGAGTTGGACCATAAAGAAAGCTGCAAGTGAAAATCGCTCAGTCCTGTCTGACTCTTTGTGACACCATGGACTGTATTTACAGTCCATGGAATTCTCCAGGCCAGAATACTGGAGAGGGTAGCCTTTCCGTTCCACAGGGGATCTTCCTAACCCAGGGATTGAACCCAGGTCTCCCAGATTGCAGGTGGATTCTTTACTAGCTGAGCCACAAGGAAGCCCAAGAAGACAGGAGTGAGAAGCCTATCCCTTCTCCAGCAGATCTTCCCCACCCAGGATTCAAACTGGGGTCTCCTGCATTGCAAGCGGATTCCTTAACCAACTGAGCTATCAGGGAAGCTGAAAGAAAGCTGAGCACCGAAAATTGATGCTTTTGAACTGCAGTGTTGGAGAAGACTCTTGAGAGTCAATTGGACTGCAAAGAGATCAAAGCAGTCAATCCTAAAGGAAATCAGTCCTGAATATTCATTGGCAGGACTGATGCTGAAGCTGAGGCTCCAATCCTTTGGCCACCTAATGTGAAGAACTGACTCATTTGAAAAGACCCTGATGCTGGGAAACATTGAAGGCAGGAGGAGAAGGGGATGACTGAGGATGAGATGATTGGATGGCATCACCGACTGTATGGACATGAATTTGAGTAAGCTCTGGGAGTTGGTGATGGACAGGGAAGCCTGGCGTGCCGCAGTCCATGGAGTCGCAAAGAGTGAGACATGACTGAGTGATTGAACTGAACTGAACTGAACCGATAGGTATGTTTCCCTGGTGGCTCAGATGGCAAAGAATCTGCCTGCAATGCAGGAGATCCAGTTTCTATCCCTGGGTCACAAAGATCCCCTGGATAAAGAATGGCAACCCACTCCAGCATTCTTCTCTGAAGAACTCCATGGACAGAGGAACCTGGCAGACTACAGTCCATGGGTCGCAAGGAGTCATACATGACTAAGCAGCTAACTCTTTCACAATGTGCTGTGCTTAGTTTCTCAGTCGTGTCTGACTCTTTGTGACTGCATGGACTGCAGCACACCACGCTTTTCTGTCCTGGGATTCTCTAGGCAAGAATACTGCAGTGGGTTGCTATGCCCTCTTGCAGGGGATCTTTCCAACCCAGAGACTGAACCCAAGTCTCCCACACTGCAGGCGGATTCTTTACCATCTGAGCCATCAGGGAAGGCCACTTTCACCATCAGTTCAGTTCAGTTCAGTCACTCACTCAGTCTTGTCTGACTCTTTGAGACCCCATGAATCGCAGCATGCCAGGCCTCCCTGTCCATCACCAGCTCCCGGAGTTCACTCAGACTCATGTCCATCGAGTCAGTGATGCCATCCAGCCATCTCATCCTCTTTCTTCCCCTTCTCCTCCTGCCCCCAATCCCTCCCAGCATCAGAGTCTTTTCCAATGAGTCAACTCTTTGTATCAGGTGGCCAAAGTATTGGAGTTTCAGCTTCAGCCATCATAGGTATGTTTATTTTAAATTACATATTTTAATTTCATATTGCAATTTTGCCTTCTATTTTTAATTAGAATTATGTATTTAGCATTTTGACATTATTAATTAATTTTACAAGTCATAATTTTTAATAGCTGTATAATAGTCCACAATGTGGATAAATGACAATTTGTTTCACTTATTCTCTATTATTGGACATAAAGAAATGTCTAGGTTTTCTGTATCAAAATAGTGTTTCAACAAAACTAATTGCTATTTGTCTATATCTTGTTATACTAATTATGATGATTTTCAAGAACTTAATTTAGTTGGTCACAGACTGTAAACTTATATCAGACCCCTAATGTGTGTGGAAAAAATTTTCTAGTAGCACTTCACAAATTATGAGAATTTCTGACTCATCACACTCCTCCCAAGTCTAGTATGAGTTTTTAAAACATTAATCAGTTTTATAAGTGCAAAGTAATATTCCACTTTTAATGCCTTTAATATTAGAATGTCTCATAAATAATTTATAGTTGAGTATTACATTTTTATTCTTTTATTGAAGGAGCTAAGTCTCTTTTTAAAAATTGTCGTACATTTAGCATTTCTTTGTTTTCTTCTTTGTGTTTTTTTTTTTTTTTTACTTTAACTTTTGTTTTCTTTCTTGGAGATTTGAAACTTTTAAAATTATTTTTGAAAAAAAAAAATTTATTTTTGGACTTCCCTGGTGGCTCAGACAGTAAAGCATCTGCCTACAGTGCGGGAGACCTGGGTTCAATCCCTGGGTCAGAAAGATCCTCTGGAGAAGGAAATGACCTTTAACTTTATCACTAGATTACCTTGATAATGTTTTAAAAGTATATTTATTTACATCTTTAGTACTCAAAAAATGAAGGATAAACATTTGAACTCCTCTTTCTTACCTTTGTAGGATGAGGAATTTAGTGTATTTTCCTTAGCCTAATTTCTCCTTATCCTTGTCATTTTAGCTTTTGTTAATATCCTGGAGTTTTTTCCTTTAAAATGATAATTGAAAATTACTATTTTTACACTACCTATCTTCTCTTTCAGGAATCATTTCAGCATATGAATTTAATTTTTATTGTCATTGTTACAACAGGCAGTTAGATTTAACTTTATGTTTTCAGTGTTTCTTGGTGGGCTTATTATTTATTTATACTTTAGACAGAAGTATAGTTGACTTAAAATATTATAGTTTCAGGTGTATAACATAGTAACTTGATATTTTTATAAATTATACTTCATGCAAAGTTGTTTTTGAATATTGAGTATATCCTTATGCTGTATATAACATTCTTATATTCTTAACCTTCTTTGCCTAGTTTGCCTCTCCTCTTTTCCACTATTGTCTTCTAGTAACCACTAGTTTGTTTTCTGTATCTGAGTCTGTTTCTGTTTTGTTATATTCATTTGCTTTATTTTTTAGATTCTATGTATAAGTGAAAACATATATATTTGTCTTTTTCTGACTTATTTCACTATATTTAATACCCTCCACGACTAACTGTGTTAAGTAAATGGCAAAATTTCATTCTTTTTAATGGTTGAGTAATATTCCATTGTCTATGTGTATCACATCTTCTAAGATAAGATGTTCTAAGATGTGATGTGTCCTAAGTTGATGGACACTTAGGTTGTCTTGATTATTGTATATAAAGTTTCTATGAACATTGGGGTACATATATCTTTTCAAATTAATATTTTTGTTTTCCTTGGATCTATACCAGAAGTGGGACTGCTGGATAGAATGTGGAAGGCTTATTAAAAGTATAATTTCTATATTGGGTTCTTAATTTTTAATCCATACCTTAGCTGGAAAATAACTTCAAGTAATTAAAGAAAAGTCCTGTCAGTGGTTTATATTTTGTGGCTGTGCACATATGAGAAGGACTTTGCTGTCTTTATGTATATGAATAACAAATTATTTGGGATTTGTTATAAGGGCTCTTTAAAAAAGGTTTTTTAAAAAGCCTCTTTAAAAAAGCGTTTTCACCTAAAACCTCTGTTTATATTGCTTCACAGTTCTCTGACATTTAGCAGTAGAGAGAACACTCTGATGCGTTTTGTATAAAAGTTGTAGAAATTTTCCCTATATCTTTTCAATTCGATAGTATCGTTGGAGACATTTTGTGGATGTCTTCCAATATCTTGCCTGGTACTTTGATCTTGCCTGTTGTAGTGATTTATTATGTAGGTATATGTATAATTCTCATGTGCGATTTACCTTCTCTTTTATTTCTTTCTTCCTTATCATAATTTGAATACCTTTGTCTTTCCTCCTTACATTCTTGGCAAGCTTTTCAGGTCTGCCCTTCATAATCAAAGATCGTGCTTTCATCCAGTGCTAACCCTTTCTTTTTACCTTCAGTGCAGATTTTAATTCTGCTATCGCCTTTTGGCTTTCTTGCAATCTTTTCCCTCTCACAACCAGTCTTAATCTCGTGACATTTAAAAATCTCATTATTTCAATTTTTTTCTCCACAGAGGCACTTCTGCTTGTTCATTTCTCATTTCTGGTGAATACAGAGGGAACTCTTGCCCCAGTATAATTTGCAGGAGCATGTTTTTCCTGGTGGGATACCAGGAGCTTCTTCAGGTGAATTTTAGTTGCATGTTTCGAAATTACTGGTTTGAATCTTATTTTGATCACTTTGAACAAGATCATTATCACCTTTGACCCCTGTTCTGAAACAGCATTTCTCAATCTTGGTACTCTGAACGTTTGGACAGGATAATTCTTTGTGGCAGGGGCTGTCCTATGTCTTGAAAGAGATTTAGCAGTGCCCTGGGGCCCCACTCACCAGATGCCAGTATGCCAGTAGCATGTCCTGGACCACTCCCTGATGCTTCCCTCCTCCCACCCCCAGCATATCTCCAGACATTATCACATGTCCCCTTGTACCTGATGAGAACCACTGCTTTAAAGGAAATTTACAAAGTTAAACTCAGTTCTAGAAAGACAAAAGAAAGTTGTTAAGTAGGTCAGAGGTCAAAATAAGTCGAGAAGTCATGAAAAGATACACTTAAAATGACTTTAAAGCAGCACTTATATTCATAGAAACAATTTTTTGTTTTCTACAATGGCAGTAGACCATGAATGCTCAAAGTAGTGACTTGTTTTGTGAATACTGCCATTAGTCAGATAATAACATGACAGTAAATACAGCAAGAGCTATGAAGTGACAGCCACGCCACTGTTTCCATCTTCACTATGGGAATGACATGGACCCAAAACCAAATGGTCAACCTTCCAATAGATAAATCAATATTCTATCCCAGAACATCAGTTTCAAGAGTAAGATAGCACATTTTAGTGTCTCTAGATGGAGAAGGAAATGGCAACCCACTCCAGTGTTCTTGCCTGGAGAATCCCAGAGATGGGGGAGCCTGGTGGGCTGCCGTCTATGGGGTCGCACAGAGTTGGACACGACTGAAGCAACTTAGCAGCAGCAGCAGATGAGGCTCAGTAGTAAAGAATCTGCCTGCAATGCAGGAGACCTGGGTTCTATCTCTGGCATGGGATGATCCCCTGGAGTAGGAAATGGCTGCTGCTACTGCTGCTAAGTCTCTTCAGTTGTATCCGACTCTGTGCAACCCCATAGACGGAAGCCCACCAGGATCCCCCATCCCTGGGATTCTCCAGGAAAGAACACTGGAGTGGGTTGCCATTTCCATGGCAACCCACTCCAATATTCTTGCTTGGGAAATCCCATGGACAGAGGATCCTGGTGGACTACACTCTATGGGGTCGCAAAGAATCAGATATGACTCAGCAACTGAACACACACACACACACACACACACACACACACACACAGAGTAATGCAAAGTGATGTGAGTCATTTAATAGTCTGATACAAGTTGATATTTTTTCTAGGCAGCAGTTTTATGTCCTTGTAGCAATGTAATCTGAAGTTCATCCCATTTGAAATAGTTTTCATTGTCTGGAAAAATGTTCATTGTTTTAATTCAACCAGACATACTATATGGCACAAGTAATATGATTATATAATTTTTTTGGCAAGTATCTTATATTTTCTCCTTTTAAATTTAAAGGCAATAATCCACACCAACTTAATTATACTGTCATTTAAATGAATTTATATCTGTTTTGGAATCAGTTCAATGACTATGAGATTCATTTTGCCACTTTTTTTTTTTTACTGTTCTGCTTCAGAAGGAAAATGACTAATGTCTTCTGCTAATAGCAATTACAGGAAAATATGTAGCAACAGAACCCTTCATGAGCAACATTCAACTTTTTATGCCAGAACCTTTTTTCCTTCCAAAGTCTGTGTTGCTTGAATAGTTTAATTGTGCGTAAAATGTTGTCCAAATCTTAGATTTCAGGGAAAATAATCAAAACACTGCACACTGGCTGCTATTTTGATAAGTGTCTATGTACTCATCATCAGCCAAAATGTATCTGGGAATGCAAAGAAACCATGACTTAAAAGGCTAAAAGTGAGTTGAGAGAAAACTTTTTCCCCCATGTGAAACTGTATGTTGCATAATGTAACCTATCAACACTCTCAGAGTGAACAAAAGCCTTTGCATTTGGGGCAGGCTGTAAGATACAGGCCATGAACCTGAGGAAGAATTCTCTGGCTTCCCTCTTCCACTTCCATCCCTCAGGATGCAAAGCCAGGTAGTGCAGAATCCAGGCATCCACCATGAAGGTTCTTTTGGCCTCTGCTTTCTGCAAAGTATTCTGGGCTTTGACAAAAGGTACATTAAATAGCAGTTTTCCCCTCCCCAGTCCTCTGGGCAGGAGTTGGCCAGCAGACAAAAACTCTCCAGTGTACAGTCAATTTCTAGCCTGTATGTTCTCTTCTACCCAAGTCCTCATGGAAGAGCCCACAGCCCTCTGCATACCTGGGGAGAGGTAAGGAGATCTATCAACAGTGAATGCTTTAGTTTGAAAGATTAAATAAATTTAAAAAAATCAACAAACAAAAATAGAGAATGCAGCCTCCCATGTGCCTTTGGCTTTTCAAAAGCTCTGCAATGACCGGGTTTGCATGGTTGAAAGGCCATCTTAATTTCTTATCATTGGGAGATTCTTTTCTCAGAAGAGCTAGATTCCTATTGCAAAGACAAAGATTTTCTTCTGTCTTGGTTTCTTCAGTCGCCAAACAGAAGAATTATTCATAAGTGAAAAGTAGTCATTCATGAAACCTCGGAAGATTCCAGGAGAAGAGAACAGAAAGTGAGGTGGGAGGAGTGTCCTTTCCTTTTTCACGAAGGACTCCCACAGGTGGATAGTAAAACCAGTGACTGAAGCCTTTGACTAAACCATTACCTTTTAGGCTTTTCTGAAACTATTACAACTATGAAAACACTCTTTATTGATTTTACAGTCCTTTTAACATTTAAAAGAATCAAAGCTATACAAATACATAGTTTAAAAAGCTGATTAGTTCTATGAGGTTTATAATGAAAATCAACATTTTCTTCCCTACCATTTATCATTCCCAATTCAATAATTTTAACCATTCTTAGCTTCTTTTAAATGCTCGTCCACATTTTCAGAGACAAGATTATATTTTCTGATGTTGAAAATGGACTTGGTAGATTTTTTCCCCTTCTGTTTGGCTTGATTGCTTTTGTATATTATCCAGAAGTTGAAAAACCCATAGAAGAAGCTGATAATTTTTACTAACTAATAATTTTTACTAACACCTGGAAAAGTGCTAAACCAAAAAGTTACAGGTCAATACATTGTCACAAAGTGACCATGTAAGCAGCATCAGAAATAGAAAGTTGTATCTCAAAAACTCCCTTAATGGTCCTCTCAATTATTATCCCCATCTGCATTTTTAAGTGTAGCCATAATTTTAGTTAAAATTAATTAAGAAGTAAAGGAGTAGTTGGAAGAAAAGTTATGACCAAACTAGACAGCATATTAAAAAGCAGAGACATTACTTTGCCAACAAAGGTCTGTCTAGTCAAAGCTATAGTTTTTCCAGTGGTCACGTATGGATGTGAGAGCTGGACTATAAAGAAAGCTGAGCACTGAAGAATTGATGCTTTTGTACTGTGGTGTTGGAGAAGATTCTTGAGAGTCCCTTGGACTGCAAGATCCAACCAGTCAATCCTAAAGGAAATCAGTCCTGAATATTCATTGAAAGGCTCATAGTGAAGCTGAAACTCCAATACTCTGGCCACCTGATGCTAAGAACTGACTCATTTGAAAAGACCCTGATGCTGGGAAAGATTGAAGATGGGAGGAGGTGACAACAGAAGGTTAGAGAGTTGGATGGCAATACCAACTCTATGGACATGAGTTTGAGTAAGCTCCAGAAGTTGGTGATGGACAAGGAAGCCTGGCATGCTGAAGTCCATGGGGTTGCAAAGAGTTGGACATGACTGAATGACTGAACTGAACTGAACTGAAGAGGTACAGATTTTTATTCATGATTTTCTTGATTAAAAAATATTTTTGCTCTTTGATCAAGCATTCCAAAACACCACTGATTTACCATCTCTCTCTCTCTTTTTTTTTCACTGTATTGCATGCATGTGGGATTTTAGTTCCCCACCCAAGGATCTAACCCACATCCCCCAGCATGGGAAGGCAAAGTCTTAACCACTGGACCTCCAGGGAAGTCCCAGGAATTTTTAATATATTGTGTATATGGATATAGATATAGATATAGAGGGTGTCCATATATATTGCAAGTTTTCTTCCAGTCTATGACTGGTCTTCTAAGAAATCATACCTCTTCATAATGTTCTTGTCAAGTTTTTCAATATGGGGAGGGAGGAGGGAGGAGGGTTCGGGATGGGGAACGCATGTATACCTGTGGCGGATTCATTTTGATATTTGGCAAAACTAATACAATTATGTAAAGTTTAAAAATAAAATTAAAAAAAATAATACACTCAGAAAAAAATTGAGAAATATTAGCAGTTAAAAGTTGATTTTAACTGCTATCCAACATTAGATGGAATCTGGCCGTATTAATTTTAGTTAAACTTCCCCTTTTTTCATATATTATATTTCATCCAGATGACTTATGGAGGGTCTTTTGGGATATATTATGACTATTGTTATACTTTCAACATAGATTCACTATGTGATTAATTAACCAAAAACTCTTGCCATATTTGAAGACATCTAAACCTACTAATATAAAAGGATCTGCCCTTTAGAGCCCTATGGAGATTGCACCATAAACAAAGCACTTCACATGAATGTTCAATGACAAATGATATGATAATGACATGAAAAATAATCAGTCAAGAAGGTAATGAGGTTATGAAGCAAGGGAGAAAAATTTTTGATTGGAACATGATGCCAAATCATTTTTTTAAATTTATTTTTAATTGGAGGTTAATTTCTGTACTATATTGTGTTCGTTTCTGCCATATATTATGAATCATCCATAGGTATACATATGTCCTCTCCCTCTTGAACCTCTCTCCCACCTCCCACTCCATCACACCCCTCTAGGTTGTCACAGAGCACCAGGTTTGAGCTCCCACATCATATAATAAATTCTCACTGGCTAGTACATATGATAATGTGTATGATTCAATGCTACTCTCTCAGTTCGTCCCACCTGCTCATTTTTAAGCTTGTTAGAAACATCCTTATTACAAGTCTTCTTAAACACTTCACTCTATGCACTACAGAATGGGTATCACCTCCATTCACTGAATGAACAGTACATTGAATGCAGCTTTTAAGTGGCTTGTAAAAGTGGAAACTATTACAACCATGTATTACAAAATGGATATCACTTTCATTCACTTAAAGAAATCTGTACAAAACACAGCTTGCAAATAGGTTGTTAGAAACTAATTTATTACAAGGCTGGTGAAACACTTCACTCCATGCATTATGGAAGGAGTATCACTTCCACCCACTGAAAGCGCACTGTGCTGAACTCAGCTTGCAAGTAGCTTTTCAGAAACACCTTTTAACAAGTCTCCTTAAAGCCTTGTCATTTTCTTTTTTTTTAATTTTATTTTATTTTTAAACTTTACAATATTGTATTAGTTTTGCCAAATATAGAAATGAATCTGCCACAGGTATACCTGTGTCCCCTATCCTGAACCCTCTTCCCTCCTCCCTCCCCATACCCTCCCTCTGGGTCGTCCCAGTGCACCAGCCCCAAGCATCCAGTATCGTGCATCGAACCTGGACTGGTGACTCGTTTCATACATGATATTATACATGTTTCAATGCTATTCTCCCAAATCTCCCCACCCTCTCCCTCTCCCACAGAGTCCATAAGACTGATCTATACATCAGTGTCTCTTTTGCTGTCTTGTACACAGGGTTATTGTTACCATCTTTCTAAATTCCATATATATGCGTTAGTATACTATATTGGTGTTTTTCTTTCTGGCTTACTTCACTCTGTATAATAGGTTCCAGTTTCATCCACCTCATTAGAACTGATTCAAATGTATTCTTTTTAATGGCTGAATAATACTCCATTGTGTATATGTACCATAGCTTTCTTATCCATTCATCTGCTGATGGGCATCTAGGTTGCTTCCATGTCCTGGCTATTATAAACAGTGCTGCGATGAACATTGGGGTACACGTGTCTCTTTCCCTTCTGGTTTCCTCAGTGTGTATGCCCAGCAGTGGGATTGCTGGATCATAAGGCAGTTCTATTTCCAGTTTTTTAAGGCGTCTCCACATTGTTCTCCATAGTGGCTGTACTAGTTTGCATTCCCACCAACAGTGTAAGAGGGTTCCCTTTTCTCCACACCCTCTCCAGCATTTATTGCTTGTAGACTTTTGGATCGAAGCCATTCTGACTGGTGTGAAATGGTACCTCATTGTGGTTTTGATTTGCATTTCTCTGATAATGAGTGATGTTGAGCATCTTTTCATGTGTTTGTTAGCCATCTGTATGTCTTCTTTGGTGTCATTTTCAATCAGTAAAGAAGTTTTGGGCTACCTCAAAGGAACCCTCTTACACTGTTGGTTGGAATGCAAACTAGTACAGCCACTATGGAGAACAGTGTGGAGACGCCTTAAAAAACTGGAAATAAAACTGCCTTATGATCCAGCAATCCCACTGCTGGGCATACACACTGAGGAAACCAGAAGGGAAAGAGACACGTGTACCCCAATGTTCATCGCAGCACTGTTTATAATAGCCAGGACATGGAAGCAACCTAGATGCCCATCAGCAGATGAATGGATAAGAAAGCTGTGGTACATATACACAATGGAGTATTACTCAGCCATTAAAATGAATACATTTGAATAAGTTCTAATGAGGTGGATGAAACTGGAGCCTATTATACAGAGTGAAGTAAGCCAGAAAGAAAAACACCAATACAGTATACTAATGCATATATATGGAATTTAGAAAGATGGTAACAATAACCCTGTGTACAAGACAGCAAAAGAGACACTGATGTATAGATCAGTCTTATGGACTCTGTGGGAGAGGGAGAGGGTGGGGAGATTCGGGAGAATAGCATTGAAACATGTATAATATCATGTATGAAACGAGTCGCCAGTCCAGGTTCGATGCACGATATTGGATGCTTGGGGCTGGTGCACTGGGATGACCCAGAGGGAGGGTATAGGGAGGGAGGAGGGAAGAGGGTTCAGGATAGGGAACACAGGTATACCTGTGGCGGATTCATCTCGATATTTGGCAAAACTAATACAATATTGTAAAGTTTAAAAATAAAATTAAATTAAAAAAAAAGAATATTATTACAAACAACAACAACAACAAAATAGTAAATAAATAAATGCCATTTAGGTTTTTTCATTTAACTTTGTAGTGTTTGTCATTAATTAGCCATATTAATTTTTTAAGGGAAAGCATATTTCAGGTAATATTAATTTGCCATTAGCTGGGTGCTTTATTTTAGGCTTCTCTTTCATTTATAATGGAACACCAATGGGTTTGGGAATCCTTATTTTTAAAATACAAAGTAAAATCAGTAAAAAAAAAAAAAAGAAAATGATTGATTTCTTTCTTTGTGGAATTGTTGTGAAGAGTCGCTCCCTCTTTCCAATCAGGACAATAACTACCTTTCTTTCACACTCTCTTTTTTTGTTCTTTCTTGAAATTTGACACAACCAATTTCTCTGGGCACTCTACTGAAAGGGATTCCTTTTATTCAATTTGTCCAACATGAAACTGAGTCGAGAGCTTTCTAGGAAATGACAAAGATGTGATTCATGTTTCAAAGTTATTTTTTTCCATGTGGACACCTTAAACCAAAAAAAGAATAAAACTTTGTCAGTTGGATTAAGGTGTACTGAATTCTTCAGGCATTTGGCGGGGATTCTCAGGAAGACACTGAAAAGCCTGAGAGTTGTAAAACCAGAAAGACAATAGTGCTACATGAAGAAAGCAGGAAAGGTTATAACATCACTGACAGGGTCAAAATTCTCAGCAACTATCTCATGACCAAAGACAAACAATCTTCTTCTCTCAATATCTGCTCGTGTTTTTGTGACCCCATCTTTCTGAATGACATCATTTTCCTCCCCATCACTTGGGCAGAAAGCCCCCGATGTTTACCAAGAGCTGTAATTTCCACCTCTGAAATGTCTCTGACTTTCATCACTTCCCCTTAATTTCCATGACTACTGCTCTAGCATTTCAAGGTTGAATAACCTCATCCCTGAACTATAGCTTCTAACTTGAAATCTATCCATATTAATCACCCCCAACTAGGGTGTCTTTGGCCTCTCCTTATGCCAATACATCTTCCATGCTACCACTATATTGTATTTCTTATTGCTCTTGTATTCTGCTCAAAAACTTCCAAGGTCTCACTTATTGCCAACAGAATAAAGTAAAAACTCCTTAGCAAATGGTCAAGGCCCTTTGTAAACTGACTGCAACTGAAATGTGTTCCTTTTTAATTTCAGGAACAGTCTACTTCACTGCCCTAGACTACTGTCAATGCTTTAACTTCCCCCAACAAAGAAATTTTTTATTTCTGTAGAAATCATACACATCTCATGTTTAGCTCAAATGATACCTTCTCTATCTAACTCTTTAACTTCTCTAGTTAAACTTTGTCATTCTCTCCATGGTTCTCTCAAAGCTCTATTAGAAATGTTTCTCAGACTTTATCAAGTCTCCTAGAGGTCTTGTTAAAATGTGGATTCTGACTCAGTAGCTCTGGAATGGAGCTGAGATTCTGAATCTCTAATAACCTCCCACTGGACACCTGTGCTGCTGGACTTTGGGTCTACTTTGAGGAGCAGAGTCCCAGTATTTATCAAGAAGCAGTGTTTTGCCACTATTCTGCCTAGTATTAGAGTCTGCTGGAAACACAGCTTCCTTCTCAGAAAGAGTGCACTCCTTCAGAGCAGATTCTTGATTATACCTGTATCTTACGCATTCCTAGTCTGGTGCCCTGCTGGTAATTTTGGTGAAAGATTCAGCCAATGAAACAAAATTCCATATTAAAATCTAGATTGTGGCTTATGTCAGAATTTATTTCCCATTATCCTTGATGGCAGAGAATTTTATAATAGTTCAGAGAGCCTATGCCTTGCTGGGAAGGCACTCTTCTTCATTATCTGATTTATTACTCTGTCACTCAAAAGGATATGTGAAGGAGTTCCTTTGTTTTACAGTGCCATGGCTTGATTCCCCTGAAGAATGTCCTGTACTCGTCCGATGCCCTCTGATAATATTTCCATTCGTCTCTACATTAAATGCCCCAGGTAGCAATATCATTCGTAATTGAAGCAATCTCTGCTATTTCAGTTGTCACCACTGAACATTGTCTGGGATATCAACTTTTAGCATCCCCTTTCTACCTATCATCTTTAATGTGTTACCTCTTGTAACTAGAACTGAGCTTTTCTTGGGAAACCCACCGAGTATGCCTGGACCTACTAACCTGCTTGTAACAAATGAAATATAACAAAAGTAATGGAATGTCACTCCTGAGTACCTTAAAAAGGACTATGACTTCCATCTTGCTTTCATTCTCTCTCTTTGACTTTTCTTACTGGCACACTTTGGTGAGTAAATTGCTGTGTTGAAGAAGGCTAATTGCAAGGAACGGAGGTTGGTTCCTTGATTCATCTCTTACCAAAAGCCAGTGGAAAGCTGAGTCCTACAGTCCAACAACCCATGAGGAATTGAATCATGACAACAGCCACATGAGTGAGTTGGGAAGTAGATCTCTACCCAAGCTATGAGATGACGTCATCCCTGTTTGTCACCTTGACTAGAGTCTTGTTAGACACCTGGAGCCAGAGGACTCAGCTAAGATGCATCCTCAGAAACTGTGATGTAGTAAATGTTTGCTGTTAAGCCACTAAGGGTTTTTTATTTTTTGGCCTGTTATAAGGCCTGTGGGATTATTATCTTAGTTGCCTGACCAGGGACTGAACCTGGGCCTCTGGCAGTGGAAGTGCCAACTCCTAACCACCGGACCACCAGGGAATTCCCAAAGCCACTGAATGTTGAGATGGTTGGTTATTCAACAATAATTAGCTAATCCAGTGGGTCTCCGTCTTCATGCATTTATAATGTATCTTTTTATCAACATAATTTTCACTGTTCTTTTCACATTAATGGTCACATTTTTTACCTAGGAAGCCCTTAATAATAATAAAATAAATTTGAAAAAGCTATTAAGCTACACACGGTTAATTGAAAAGTAAAATGGATATATATAGACTAAATGTTTAGAAAAATTTCTACTTTCTAGTCTCTGTAAAGCCAAAGTTATATAAAAGAAACAAAGAGGATGGGTCATTGGTGTTTCTGATGGGTATGTGTTATGGACAAATAGGCTGATGATGTGAGAAAGGAAAGGCTGAGATGAATGATATTTTTCATAAGATACATTCATAGCAAGGCTGATATTTTAAATTGATATATGAATTACCAACTCTTGCCTCCCCACCTAAGATTGCATTTTTGTTAAATAAACTATTGCTTTTTGGAACACTATAATGACCATTCAATAGAGCTGAGACCAAATTTTCTTGAAATTTCTATTAAAATGCAAACTATTGCTAATACAGTGAAGACTTCTGAGCAATATTATTCAACAGAAGTCCTTTCATATCAAATGTGAATCCAGTCAGAATTTGACAGCTGGCTCTGTCCTAAGGAAATCTTATTCAAGATTTATTAAATAGGAATAGAAGTTACTTTCATATTGGAACTGAATACATAGTGTGTCATGAAATGTTAATTTCCTACCATTTTTGTATTCTAGGAAAATTTAAGCAGTTGACAGAATAGCATTTAAACAAATAATCATTGTCATGCTTTAGTTCAAGAGTCTAAAAATGCTGAAATGGTATTAACATTTTGTTAGATGTGAATAAAAAGGCAATAGAGGTATCCTTAGGGTCTTTAGGTCTGCAAACTACAAAGTGACCCAGTTGTTGATAAAAACTGAAAACCAGTGTTTATAAGACTAATATCTCAGGCTCTCAGAGACCATCTTCTCAACTTGGGATATTGGGTTACATATAGAATCTCTGTGTCTCCTTTATTACTTATTTGTTGGCCACTCATGAAATTTACTGTTCAATTTGGACTTGCTTAGAAAAGCTCTTGTAAGCCTTGATTTAAGTATAGTTCTCACATCCTACTGCAATACTATATTCCCTTTCTCTGGCTTTTATTTGATTGGAAGAAACCATTGTCAGAATCTATAAATGTGGGTCACACCCAGCACTGATGTATGCTTCTGATCATGGACTTTTTCATCTTTGACAACAGTGGCCAAGCTTTGGAATGAAAACTAGAATAAAAAGTCTGTAGAGACTAGCATAACTAAAGAGAAGAGGTATCTCATCAATCACAGGGCAAGGTCCAAGTCTTGAAAGAAATGCAGATGCTGTAATAAAATCAAAACTGATACATATGGCAAATAGATGGGGAAACAGTGGAAACGATGTCAGACTTTATTTTTTGGGGCTTCAAAATCACTGTAGATGGTGACTGCAGCCATGAAATTAAAGGCACATACTCTTGGAAGGAAAGTTATGACCAACCTAGATAGCATATTCAAAAGCAGAGACATTACTTTGCCAACAAAGGTCTGTCTAGTCAAGGCTATGGTTTTTCCAGTGGTCATGTATGGATGTGAGAGTTGGACTGTGAAGAAGGCTGAGCGCCAAAGAATTGATGCTTTTGAACTGTGGTGTTGGAGAAGACTCTTGAGAGCCCCTTGGACTGCAAGGAGATCCAACCAGTTCATTCTGAAGGAGATCAGCCCTGGGATTTCTTTGGAAGGAATGATGCTAAAGCTGAAACTCCAGTACTTTGGCCACCTCGTGGGAGGAGTTGACTCATTGGAAAAGACTCTGATGCTGGGAGGGATTGCGGGCAGGAGGAAAGGGGACGACAGAGGATGAGATGGCTGGATGGCATCACTGACTTGATGGAACATGAGTCTGAGTGAACTCCGGAGTTGGTGATGGACAGGGAGGCCTGGCATGCTGCGATTCATGGGGTCACAAAGAGTCGGACACGACTGAGTGACTGAACTGAACTGATATATATATATATATATATATATATATATATATATATACACTATTGATACTATGTATAATGTAGATAACTAATGCAAACCAACTGTATAGCACAGGAAACTCTATTCAGTGCTCTGTGGTGACCTAAATGGGAAGGAAATACCCCAAAAGAGGGGATATATGTATACATATAGCTGATTCACTTTGTTGTACAGTAGAAACTAATACAAACATTGTAAAGGATTTATGCTGGCATGCCTGCTAAGTTGTTTCAGTCATGTCCGACTCTTTGCAACCCTATGGACTGTAGCCCACCAGGCTCCTCTGTCCATGGGATTTTCCAGGCAAGAGTACTGGAGTGGTTTGCCATGCCCTCCTCCAGGGGATCTCCTCCACCCAAGGATTGAACCTGAGTCTCCTGTGGCTCCTGCACTGTGGGCAGATTCTTTACCACTAGTGCCACCTGGGAAGCCCCAAAGCAATTATATTCCAATAGAAATTAATACAGAGAAGGCAATGACACCCCACTCCAGTACTCTTGCCTGGAAAATCCCATGGACAGAGGAGCCTGGTAGGCTGCAGTCCATGAGGTCACTAAGAATCGGACACGACTGAGCAACTTCACTTTCACTTTTCACTTTCATGCATTGGGGAAGGAAATGGCAACCCAATCCAGTGTTCTTGCCTGGAGAATCCCAGGGACAGAGGAGCCTGGTAGGAGACCGTCTATGGGGTCGCACAGAGTCGGACACGACTGAAGTAACTTAGCAGCAGCAGCAGTAGCAGCAGCAGAAATTAATATTAAAAATGTTTTTTTAAAAAAGACCCAGCCCTCCTTTCTTGCCTTTAGAAGCTTACATATTTCCTAGAACCCAATGTTTGTGTGGATAAATGATCTAAAAGCAGTCCTGGTTCCAAATTCTAATCAATCAATGCTGCATATCTTAAATATGGAATTGTTTTATATTTTGGGGAGTATGGGAGTAAGTTCAGTCCAGTTCAGTTGTTCAGTAGTGTCTGACTCTTTGTGACCCCATGAACCACAGCACACCAGGCTTTCCTGTCCATGACCAACTCCCAGAGTCTACCCAAACCCATGTCTATTGAGTCGGTGATGCCATCCAACCATCTCATCCTCTGTTATCCCGTTCCTCTCCTGCCCTCAATCTTTCCCAGCATCAGGGTCTTTTCAAATGAGTCAGCTCTTTGCATCAGGTGGCCAAACTATTGGAATTTCAGCTTCAACATCAGTCCTTCCAATGAACACCCAGGACAGATCTCCTTTAGGATAGACTGGTTGGATCTCCTTGCAGTCCAAGGGGCTCTCAAGAGTCTTCTCCAACACCACAGTTCAAAAGCATCAGTTCTTTGGTGCTCACCTTTCTTTATAGTCCAACTCTCACATCCATACAAGACCACTGGAAAAACCATAGCCTTGACTAGATGGACCTTTGTTGACAAAGTAATGTCTCTGCTTTTTAATATGCTGTCTAGGTTGGTCATAACTTTCCTTCCAAGGAATGGGAGTAAGAGTACATCATAATAGTAGAATGCTAAGTGTATCACTCTGTCTTTGCAACCTATTTCACAATGGTGACCTCACCATAATCCTGTGGCTAAGGTAACTCACCAACCTTATCCTCAGTCTCATAAAGGATAAAACTAGCTGCAATTATGTGAAAAAATTACAACCAACCAAGACAAGCTGATAACCAGGGCTCCTCACATTGTGCTCCAGGTTGGTTTTATAGGCTATTCTCACAATACGTGCTACTGCTTTCTACGCCTTAAAGTAGGAGCTGAGAGATGGGAGGTTTAATCCTGTAAGGAACACTTCTTGTAAGACATGACAAAAGCCACATGAACTTTAAAAATATAGGACTGCATGTCAGGTGTACTGGCCTTTCAGGGTTTTACTGCCTGTAGCCTGGGTGGTCTCAAGCTGGTCATTCATATTCCCTGAGTCTGAAACGTGGTTTGCGTAACCTTAAGCTTTCATACTGTTCACGGGGTTTTCAAGGCAAGAATACTGAAGTGGTTTGCCATTACCTTCTCCAGTGGACCACATTCTGTCAGACCTCTCCGCCATGACCCGTCTGACTTGGGTGGCCCCAACGGCATGGCTTGGTTTCATTGAGTCAGACAAGGCTGTGGTCTGTGAGATCACATTGGCTAGTTGTCTGTGATTGTGGTTTCAGTCTGTCTTCCCTCTGATGCTCTTTCCTCAGTGCCTACCATCTTACTTGGGTTTCTCTTACCTTAGAAGTGGGGTATCTCTTCTGGCTGCTCCAGCAAAGCGCAGCTGATGCTCCTTACCTTGGAAGTGGGGTAGCTCCTCTCAGGCCGTGGAAGCACAGCGGCTGCGCGGCACAGAATAATCACGATGGTGTGATCACTCACCTAGAGCCAGACATCCTGGAATGTGAAGTCAAGTGGGCCTTAGAAAGCATCACTACGAACAAAGCTAGTGGAGGTGATGGAATTCCAGTTGAGCTCTTTCAAATCCTGAAAGATGATGCTGTGAAAGTGCTGCACTCAATATGCCAGCAAATTTGGAAAACTCAGCAGTGGCCACAGGACTGGAAAAGGTCAGTTTTCATTCCAATCCTAAAGAAAGGCAATGCCAAAGAATGCTCAAACTGCCACACAATTGCACTCATCTCACACGCTAGCAAAGTAATACTCAAAATTCTCCAAGCCAGGCTTCAGCAATACGTGAACCGTGAACTCCCAGATGTTCAAGCTGGTTTTAGAAAAGGCAGAGGAACCAGAGATCAAACTGCCAACATCCACTGGATCATCAAAAAGGCAAGAGTTCCAGAAAAACATCTATTTTTGCTTTATTGACTATGCCAAAGCCTTTGACTGTGTGGATCACAATAAACTGTGGAAAATTCTGAAAGAGATGGGAATACCAGACCACCTGACCTGCCTTTTGAGAAATCTGTATGCAGGTCAGGAAGCAACAGTTAGAACTGGACATCGAACAACAGACTGGTTCCAAATAGGAAAAGGAGTACGTCAAGGCTGTATGTTGTCACCCTGTTTATTTAACTTTATTTACAGAGTACATCATGAGAAACGCTGGGCTGGAAGAAACACAAGCTGGAATCAAGATTGCCGGGAGAAATATCAATAACCTCAGATAGGCAGATGACACAACCCTTATGGCAGAAAGTGAAGAAGGACTAAGGAGCCTCTTGAAAATGAAAGAGGAGAGTAAAAAAGTTGCTTAAAACTCAACATTCAAAAAACTAAGATCATGGCCTCTAGTCCCATCACTTCATAGCAAATAGATGGGGAAACAGTGGAAACAGTGGCTGGCTTTATTTTTCTGGGTACCAAATCACTGCAGATGGTGATTGCAGCCATGAAATTATTCTTTGCCAACAAAGGTCCATCTAGTCAAGGCTATGGTTTTTCCAGTAGTCATGTATGGATGTGAGATTTGGACTATAAAGAGGGCTGAGCACCTAAGAATTGATGCTTTTGAACTGTGGTGTTGGAGAAGACTCTTGAGAGTCCCTTGGACTGCAAGGAGATCCAACCAGTCCATCCTAAAGGAGATCAGTCCTGGCTGTTCATTGGAGGGACTGATGTTGAAGCTGACACTCCAATAGTTTGGCCACCTGATGTGAAGAGCTGACTCATTTGAAAAGACCCTGATGCTGGGAAAGATTGAGGGCAGAAGGAGAAGAGGACGACAGGATGAGACGGTTGGATGGCATCACTGACTCCATGGACATGGGTTTGGGTGGACTCCGGGAGTTGGTGATAGACAGGGAGGCCTGGCATGCTGCGGTTCATGGGGTCACAAAGAGTCGGATATTACTGAGTGACTGAACTGAACTGAACCTTAAGCTTTTTTCCAGCTCTAAAGAAAACCTCTGAAGAAGTTTTGGAAAGCTTGTCTGCATCCTAAATAGCATTAGTATTCTGGAAAGTGTGAACAAATCATAAACATTTATCTCAGGGAAGAAGAATTGATGGATTTTACTTTCTGGGAACACAGAAAAGCCTGGAGGAGACAGCACACACCTGAAATGTCAGTGGATACCTGATCACAAACTCATTAACATTCGTGCCATTCTTGTTGCTGCTGGCCTGGCAGCCTGAAGGTATCTTTCTGTGCACTAGAGAAAATGGACCAGTATAACCATGAAAGGATGCTCCACGCCAATGCTACTTTCCAAAAGAGAAAATTAATTGAACCCTTATTGAAAGCAAATTAGCCTCTGGACTTAATTACAAAATGAAAAATGGTATTTACTAATTTCTGGTCACATATACACATTTGTCATTCACTTGCTCAGTCAGGTCTGACTCTTTGTGACCCCATGGACTGTAGTACACCAAGATTCCCTGTCCTTCACTGTCTCCCATAGTTGGCTCAGACTCATCTCCATTAAATCTGTGGTGCCATCCAACCATCTCATCCTTTGTCACCCCTTCTCCTCCTGCCCCCAATCTTTCCCAGCATTAGGATCTTTTTCAGTGCACACCTGAGTGAGAAAAAAAAAATCAGTAGGCATGTAGAAAGTAAGTTTTCAGGCTCTTTGGCTGTGGGAAGCTGCAGGGGAGAACAAATTAGTAACTTTTGTTTTTCAAGTTTGGGCACATACAGTGGGATAGAGAAATGCCTCAGAGGTCTTTATAATGAGGTGTGATCTCTAAGTTACCAATCATACTCCCTTTCTATCTTTCAGGGAGCATTATTCTAACTTTAGACTTCTCCCCATTTTTGAGTGAGCTCTCAGACATCAGGGCCCAATCAGGAAAACATTTAACTGGTTCCTGTGGGTGGAAGTTGGGGGAAATGTAAGGAGAAAGCACTAAATAATTAAAATGAAGATGACCATTTCTACAAGACATACCAATAAAAAGCCATAAGATGGAGGGACTGAGACAAATATTTAATCGCTAAGTTGTGTCTGATTCTTTGCAAGCCCATGAACTGTAGTCCTCCAGGCTCCTCTGTCCGTTGGATTTTCCAGGCAAGAATACTGGAATGGATGACCATTTCCTTTTCCAAGGGATCTTCACAATCCAGGGACTGAACCCACATCTCTTGCATTGCCAGATGGATTCTTTACCTCTGAGCCACCAGGGCTGAGAGAATACATTTTATGAAATTGGGACCAGTTTTGTCATCTTCTAAAATTGATGCTGCTGCTGCTGCTAAGTCGCTTCAGTCGTGTCTGACTCTGTGCAACCCCAGAGACGGCAGCCGACCAGGCTCCCCCGTCCCTGGGATTCTCCAGGCAAGGAACTGGAGTGGATTGCCATTTCCTTCTCCAATGCATGAAAGTGAAAAGTGAAAGTGAAGTCGCTCAGTCGTGTCCGACTCTTCTCGACCCCATGGACTGCAGCCTACCAGGCTCCTCCGTCCATGGGATTTTCCAGGCAAGAGTACTGGAGTGGGTTGCCATTGCCTTCTCCGTCTAAAATTGGTACTTTGGGGTAAAATGGTGAAACAATGAATCACATAGTCCAAAGCAAATTTCCTTCATGGTTGCTACATGACTTGTGTCCCAGGCTGGTAGGTAAGAAATTGGCAGCTTCCCTTTGCTTTGATGAGATTGGGCCAGTGTCTATGAACCAGATGAGTGTAGAGCTGTGTTGAGGGGAAGGTCATGGTGATGAGTCTGCACAAGGATTGGTTTACTTGGGTCTTTTTTTCACATGGCACCCAGAAACCTCTTATGAAGAATTCAAACTAAGGGAAGTAGAGTTGATACACACCAATCTGGTTCAAGCAAGAACACTGAAGTGGTTTGCCATTCCCTTCTCCAGTGGACCACATTCTGTAAGGCCTTTCCACCATGACCTGCATGTCTTGGATGGCCCCATGGGCATGGCTTAGTTTCATGGAGTTAGACAAGGCTGTGGTCCTAGTGTGGTTAGATTGACTAGTTTTCTGTGATTATGGTTTCAGTATGCCTGCCCTCTGATGCCCTCTTGCAACACCTACCATCTTACTTGGGTTTCTCTTACCTTGGGCATGGGGTATCTCTTCATGGCTGCTCCAGCAAAGCACAGCTGCTGCTCCTTACCTTGGATGAGGGGTATCTCCTCACCGCTGCCCCTCCTGACCTTGAACATGGAATAGCTCCTCTAGGCTCTCCTGCACCCGTGTAGCCACTGCTCCTTGGACGTGGGATTGCTCCTCCCGGCCGCCTCCCCTGGCCTCAGGCGTGGGCTAGCTCCTCCAGGCCGCCACCCCTGACCTCGGACGCAGGGTAGCTAACGACCAAGATAATCACCATGGTGTGATCACTCACCTAGAGCCAGGCATCCTAGAATGTGAAGTCACTTGGGCCTTAGAAAGCATCACTAGGGACAAAGCTAGTGGAGGTGATGGAATTCCAGTGGAGCTATTTCAAATCCTGAAAGATGATGCTGTGAAAGTGCTGCACTCAATATGCCAGCAAATTTGGAAAACTCAGCAGTGGCCACAGGACTGGAAAAGGTCAGTTTTCATTCCAATCCCAAAGAAAGGCAATGCCAAAGAATGCTCAAACTACCGCACAATTGCACTCATCTCACACGCTAGTAAAGTAATACTCAAAATTCTCCAAGCCAGGCTTCAGCAATACATGAACCGTGAATTTCCAGATGTTCAAGCTGGTTTTAGAAAAGGCAGAGGAACCAGAGATCAAATTGCCAACATCCACTGGATCATGGAAAAAGCAAGAGAGTTCCAGAAAAATATCTATTTCTGCTTTCTTGACTATGCCAAAGCCTTTGACTGTGTGGATCACAATAAACTGTGGAAAATTCTGAAAGAGATGGCAATACCAGACCACCTGACCTGCCTCTTGAGAAACCTATATGCAGATCAGGAAGCAACAGTTAGAAGTGGACATGGAACAACAGACTGGTTCCAAATAGGAAAAGGAGTACGTCAAGGCTATATATTGTCACCCTGCTTATTTAATTTATATGCAGAGTACATCATGAGAAACACTGGGCTGGAAGAAGCACAAACTGGAATCAAGACTGCCAGGAGAAATATCAGTCACCTCAGATATGCAGATGACACCACCCTTATGGCAGAAAGTGAAGAGGAACTCAAAAGCCTCTTGATGAAAGTGAAAGTGGAGAGTGAAAAAGTTGGCTTAAAGCTCAACATTCAGAAAACTAAGATCATGGCATCTGGCCCCATCACTTCATGGGAAATAGATGGGGAAACAGTGGAAACAGTGGCTGACTTTATTTTTTTTTTGGCTCCAAAATCACTGCAGATGGTGATTGCAGCCATGAAATTAAAAGACTCTTACTCTTTGGAAGAAAAGTTATGACCAACCTAGACAGCATGTTGAAAAGCAGAGACAGGAGACACAGATTCTATTCTGGATCCAGGAAGATCCCACATGCCTCAGAGCAAGTAAGCTCATGTGGCACAACTGTTAAGCCTGTGCTCTAGTTCCCGGGAGCCGCAACTACTGAGCCCTTGCGCTGCAACTAATGAAGGCTACGTACCCTAGAGAGAAGCCGCACTTCTCTCTAGTGTTCTGTTGTGCCCTTCCACAACAGGAGAAGCCACCACAACGAGAAGCCCGTGCACTACAGCTGCACAGAGTCGCCCCTGCTCACTCAACTAGAGAAAAGCTCATGCAGCAATGAAGACCCAGCATAACTAAAAATAAATAAAAATATTTTTTTAAAAGATAAAAAGAGTGCAATTGAACTATATTAAGTAGACTGATATGCAAATGGGATAATAAAGAGGTAAGGGAGGATGTACAGTTGGTGCTCCTGTGTGAGCTTCGTGGATCTCTTTGGTTTCAGCCAGAGGACTTTGGGAATCTACCTGGAAGGAAGAAAATGGTAACCATGCATGGAAACCCAAAGAATCACTTCTTAATTCCAGGAAAGATACTCTCTAGGGACCCCTAGAGGAATCTGAAAGGGCTGGACTCATAGATGTACTTTTTGGGTTATGTGTAACAAAACCAGATTTTTACCCTCAACTGCTGTGGTTATATAAGCAAGGAGCAGACAATCTTTATGCAAGTTTATGATCTATTTTCTCCATAATGCCATAATCCTGTTGCTTTTTTCAACCAGGCAATAAAATAGTTTTAATGAAACCAATAAAAAATTATTCCCCCTGCAAACATCTGGTAATCCTCAGCTCATGACCCAAGGCCCCGCAGTTCTGGGTTACTGAGTAAGGGAATTCATTCGTGTTATGTTAAATGCAAAGGGGATTCCCCAGTGTACTCTGATGGCGACAGAAGCATATTAAGAACAAATAAAAATAGCAGCATAATTAAAACAGAATGTAAAAGTTAAGAAGTTCAAACCTCAGCTTGTTCTGTTGTTTATCCTGAGGTCTCATGAGGGGAGAAGTGTCAAACATTTTGCTTTTTGAAGAAATCTCATTTTAATGTTTTAAATTAAATGCAGGCTATTTTTGTGGAATTAGTAAAATTTTGAAGTAATGAGAATTATGCTACTTCAATTTGCTTCTTCCCTGAAGATTTTTAAAAAATAATCTGGCATATCCACATTACATTACTGGTGCCAGGTCATTCACCCAGTGCCAGGGTTTGGGGTAATTGAAGGGGGCACAGAGGCCCCCATGTGTATCACATGAGGTGTTTTTGCAACCTATAGAGTGTCTACCATTCTGTGGACTCTGGTCAGGACTCTGGTTCAGGATTACCATGCAAATTTCATAGGGATTTACTAGCCTCAATATTAGAAGATCTTCATTATTTGCTTTTTTGTTTCACTTACTTTTTATCATCATTGCCACACACATAACTAACAGGGCAAGAGGAGGCAATCTTGATGCTTACCTGGTTCAGGAGATTTGTCTCGTTTGGTATATCATGATATACCAGTAAGTTCAGCATTCTGCATTTCTGCCCACGTTTTTTTAAACTGAGGCATAAAACACATAGAATGAGGCAAATTGAAGTGTATGTTTAAATGAGTGTGTGTATATGCATACACTTGTGTAAACACTACAGAGATTTAGTGTAGGGCATTTCCTGATGCCCCTTGCTGGTTAATGCTATCATCCCAGGAGTAACTATTTTCTGATTTCTCTACATACAGAACATATACCTTTGTATTTGACTTTCTTCTCTCAATACCAGGTTTGTGACATTTATCCAAGTTGTTTCATTCATGAACAGTTTGATTTTTTTTAATTTTCCATGCCATATTCCACTGGGTGAATCCACCACATTCGTTTATTCTCAGTTGATAGATTGCTTCCAGTTTATGACTTTATGAAAAAACCTACTCTGAAGACTCATGTATATATCTTTTAGTGGATGGACATAAGCATTCACTTCTCTTCAGTATTTAACCAAGACTAGGATTGCTAGGGTGTAGGTAGTTATAGGTTTAGTTTACTAATTAACATTTGCAAAGTGCAACTTTTAATTGGTCTTTGTTCTCGCTAATATTTAGTATTTTCCTTAAGTTACAGGAAGCTATAAAAATTGTACAGAGGGGTTCTGCCTATCCTTTAACCAGTTTCCCTTGGTATTTACATGTTATGTAACCATAGTACAATATCACAACCAGGAGACAGATGTTAGTTTCATATAGAGACAGATATATATTTTCATATAATTTTTAAAATTTTTATTTATTTATTTGGCTGCACCGGCTCTTAGTTGCAGCACACTGATCTTTCAGTTGAGGCCTGCAAACTCTTAGCTGTAGTATGTGAGATCTAGTTCCATGACCAGGGATGGAATCTGGGCCCCCTGCACTGGGAGTGTGGAGTCTCAGCCACTGAACTACTAGGGAAGTCCCCATATCATTTTAATTACATATGTATATTTGTGTAGCCAACACCCCAGTTAAGATGCAGAACTATTCCAACACCACAAAGATCTCCCTTCTGCTATTCCTTTACAGCCACAACCAACCCTTTTCCAATTCTTGGTACCCACTAGTCTGTCATCCATTTCTATAGTTTTGTCATTTTAAGAATGTAAGATGAATGGAATCCTACAGCAGTGACTTTTTAGATTGGCCTTTATCAGTCAGGATAACGTCCTTGAGATCCATCCAATTTACTGCGTGTATCTATGGTAGTTCCTTTTTACTGTGGAATAGCATTCTGGGACAGGACATGACCTCAGGTTCTAAGGTACTAGTCTAACAGAGGAGAGAGGCTGTAGTTGCAAATGGTAAATGTAATCTGACTTGGATAATTTTCATCAAAACTCATAGAAGTCATGAAAAATAAGCAAAAGATGATGGTGATGATGGCAATGACAATCAGAAACGTTCGACTGAAAAAAAATCTGTTACAAACCCCTACTGAGTTGTTACCAATGTCCACAGCAAAACCAATACAATATTGTAAAGTTAAAAAAAAAAGTCCCTTTAACCTATGTTCTTGACATTCCTAGAGATAAAATTAAAGAATGAGAAATGGAGAGAGATTCTAAATGTAATGTCAGATTTGAGGATGCTCTCTAGCTTACATTAGATGGCTGGCAAGGTTTATTAAGTAAAAACAATATGGCAATGACAGATTTATTTATTGGTTTGATGAAACCTATTCTGTTACAAAGATGCTTTAGATATTTTATTTACCTTTTATCAATAAGCCAATTAGGAAGATGTTATGATTGTTGAAGCTTAAAAATGAGGAAATTGAAGCACCACAGGTTAAATAATTCACTCCAGGAACATAGTAAGTGGTGGTGTTAGATTATACTATACATGGTGTTAGCTGAGGCTATGATTATCTGGGCTTACTTACAGGTCCTCCAGTCTATGCCAGCTTTGACTAGGAGCTTTATGGGATTGTCAGTCAGGGTATCTCAATTTTCCTCCATATACCTGCTTCATGGGGCTTGAGATTCTAACAGCATGGTGCCAAAGGAAATATTTCAAGCATGAATGCGAAAGATGCAGGTATATTAAGGTTCAGCCACTGAAATTAGATAGCATTACTTCCACTGCATTTCACTGGTGATAACTGCCACAGGGCCAACCGAGATTCAAAAGAAAGGCATACTGACAGTATAGACAAAGAATTTGTGCCTGCTTTTAGTCTACTCTAAGTATTGGCTAATTCAAACAAGAAAATGATCTGAGGCAACTGTTGCTTTAATAATTCAGGACTGTTTCTTAAAATATTTTTAAAATTTTTAAATTGGAGGAGAGTTGCTTGATAATGTTGTGTTGATTTCTGCTGTACAACAATGTCCATAAGCTATAATTACTGTATTGGATCCTTGCATCTGATCTGATATTTGCTATCACTTCATTTTATCTTAGCCAACCAAGTCTGATATTTAAAAATAGAGATTTAATTATTCAGTAGAATTTCATGAATAGAATTAAGATTTCAAAATACATTATTGTCTAAGGTGCAGATGGTGACTGCAGCCATGAAATTAAAAGATGCTTACTCCTTGGAAGAAAAGTTATGACCAACCTAGATAGCATATTGAAAAGCAGAGACATTACTTTGCCAACAAAGGTTCGTCTAGTCAAGGCTATGGTTTTTCCTGTGGTCATGTTTGGATGTGAGAGTTGGACTGTGAAGAAGGCTGAGCGCCAAAGAATTGATGCTTTTGAACTGTGGTGTTGGAGAAGAGTCTTGAGAGTCCTTTGGACTTCGAGGAGATCCAACCAGTCCATTCTAAAGGAGATCAGTCCTGGGTGTTCTTTGGAAGGAATGATGCTAAAGCTGAAACTCCAGTACTTTGGCTACCTCATGCAAAGAGTTAACTCATTGGAAAAGACTCTGATGCTGGGAGGGATTGGGGGCAGGAGGAAAAGGGGATGACAGAGGATGAGATGGCTGGATGGCATCACCAACTCGATGGACGTGAATTTGAGTGACCTCCGGGTGTTGATGATGGACAGGGAGGCCTGGTGTGCTGTGATTCATGGGGTCGCAAAGAGTCGGACACGACTGAGTGACTGAACTGAACTGAACTGACCTGAAGGTGAATTTTAGAATAATCACAGCTTCACAACGGCATCAGGTATGGACTTCTCATCAGTTAATCCTCTACTCCCTAATACCCCTAAAGGGACATGGGGGTCCTTGAAGGACCTTGTGATGTTTGAAGCAGGGCTACTAAGTATTGGAACTGATTTTTGAAAAACATAGTCAGAATTTAGTCATGCAAATAGTGCTGTTCCTATGTAAATAATTTTCTTGGAACTTCAAAATTATTCTAATAATACTGCCTTATTAAAAAAGAATTTCTGAAACAATTATTCTGGAATTGATATGAGAGTCTATAACAACTCACTTTGAAAATCCTT
The DNA here is from genome assembly GCF_002263795.3 of Bos taurus. Taxonomy (NCBI): domain Eukaryota; kingdom Metazoa; phylum Chordata; class Mammalia; order Artiodactyla; family Bovidae; genus Bos; species Bos taurus. The sequence continues at coordinate 63,402,348 of NC_037336.1, read as the reverse complement.
GCCTGTTATTTTTTTTCTTTTTTCCTTTTGTGTGACTAATTTTTTAAGTGCTATGAGCCAAACAGACCTGTCTGATGAATGTGATGTGGGGTCAAACTAGGACTGCTGGTTTTGATGCTAAACAAACTAATGACAAACATTAGGAATGTCATGACATTTCTAATGACAAACTAATTAGGAATGATGTTCTTGTTGCTCATAAATTGGCTTCTGATAAGCAGTTCCAAGAAAAACATCAAACATGTTTTAAGTAGTATCTCCCTGTTAAATTAGTGTGCCTTTCAGGGAGTCCATTTTGAAAAAAGCAGCACACATTTGGATGTGTAAATTCTGGTATACTTATTCAAAAAAGCAGATGGGTTACTTTATCTTTATCTTATGCCTATCCCCTCCAGTATTCTTGCCTGGAGAATTCCAAGATCAGAGGAACCTCGTGGTCTACAGATCACGGGGTTGAAAAGAGTCAGACATGACTGAGCAACTAACCCTTTCACTTTCTTATATCACTTACAGTCTGATATTATGTTTTTCTCATGTATATAATATCAAATTTTATACATATATAGTGATTTTAACTTTTAAAAAACTTTAAAATCTTCACAAGGAAGTCACAAACATATTATTTCATGACTATCTTATTCAGTTTAGAAATGAGGAAATCAAGTTACAGAGTATTTAAAAGCCTTTTTTTAAAAAAGAAGTAATAGATGATAAAGGCCAGAACCATAATAAAATCAGCATTTTTTCCTTCATATTGCAGCATTAGTTCTTTTTATGACATGGTATCTGAAACAGTGGAAGAAGGCAGCTATTTCATAAAGATGTTTGGATCTTAAAGAATAAATTAAAATAAATATTTTTTAAGAGAAGCATTAAAAAAGTATTTGCAAGGTTGATCTGAACCATTAACTAATTTTTCTCATAAGAATCTCAGTTAATTCAGTAAATTATTCCATTTCCATCACCTTAGGTTCAAAGGATTTTCTCCTTGTTTCTAATTAGAGTATTCTAAACAAGATGCTTTTGTGGCCCTTTAAAGGAGGGCATTGTGTTTTTCTAAGCACTACACCCAGGGTCAATGGTACCTGCACTCTATGTCAATCTGCAAATTCGCTGCTGTTCAATTAATGACTGTGAAAAAAGAAATCCACATGCCTGACAGAATCCCCAGGAACAAATCTCTTCCTCAGGAGGAGAAATGACCTGTGAGCATGAATGGCTGGGCCACTGTGTTTTACAGTCCCCTGACCTGTCCTAAGTACTTCAGCAACTTCCCACTGACCTCTGAATGTTTATCAGCAGAGTAGAAAACACAGTTCATTGTGATAAGCCCTAGGACAGAAGATGTTCCTACAATCATGAATGAAGCTCTTGTCCAGGCATTGCCTGGAATTCTGGTTTAAATAAAGGATGAAAGCTTCTGAAGAACATTAGCCTACAAGAACTGCAACCGGGGGTCTTCCCTAGTGGTCAAGTGGTTAAGAATCTACCTGCTAATGCAGGGACACAAGGTCCATCCCTGGTCCCAGAAGATCCTACATGCTGTGGGGCAACAAACCCCTGTGCCACAGCTACTGAAGTCCATGTGCCTTAGAGTCCATGCTTGGTGACAAGAGAAGCCATCGCAATAAGAAGCCTGCACACTGCAACTAGAGAGTAACCTTCCTGATCACCGCAACTAGAGAAAGCCCATGTGCAGCAATGAAGACCCAGCACATTCAAAAAAACATATAAATAGATAACATAAACTAGAAAGATTTGCAACTGGAGAACTTCAGATCTTTTTTCTTCTCTCTTTAAGTGCATGTTCAGCTGTCTATCATCCTTATGGGTAATCCAAGACAGAGGCCTCAGAATTCTGCTAGACATTGCTCTTCCATATGGCATGACTGAATAATTTCTGTTGTCTATCCTGTCTTCCCAGATAGCAGCCTGTCTTCCTGTTCCATTCAGCAAGGTTGGAGTTTCAGGTGCAGTAAAGGAGGATAAAATGAAGCAGGTGGTCTTTTTCCTCCGTGAAAGTGTTCCAAAGATGGGAAATTTGGCAAAATTGCTCTCCTTTTTCTTTTTTAAATAGAGTGAAATTCTTATGACAAATTCTGGTTTCTAGATTGTAAACAATAGGAGGAAATGTCTCAGGTTGTCTGTTGGCAGAGACATGTGCAGGTTTCTTCTATATGAAGAAAAGAGCAGACAGGTTCCAAAAAAATAGAAAAAATGGCTGTAGACTGTGCCAAACTGAGTTCCAAAATTCTGTTCCTAAGCCCCTTGAAAGGTCAGAGCTCTAAAATCTGTTGTTCAGTTAAATCAAGACTTGGAGGAGCCAGAAATTCTAATATGGAATTTGTGTAACATGTAGACCAGAGGGTATAGTCACTCCAAAAATGGAAACACATATCTACATGTGGGTATATCTAGGGCATGTGGACAAGGATTCAGAAAGGCAGATTATCAAAATGCAACAATTTCTTCTAAGCCCTCAGTGGATCAGTTAAAGATTAGATTAGTGTGGGACTTAGGTATTATAAAAAACCAAACCACAAAATAAGTCCTATAATCCTGAAATCCAGGTGAATAAGAACTCTTTTCACATGTATGCAGGTTCTTTATCCAAACAAAATGTTGTTTTTAAGAGAAACTTTCTTTTTAAATTTAAGAAAATTGGTTTTTGTTTTTTAATTTTTACAGTGTTGTGTTGGTTCTGCCATACAGCAACACAAATTGGCCATAATTATATATACATCCCTTCCCTCTTGAGCATCCTTCCCCTTCCCCCACCCCATCCCTCTAGGTCATCACAGAGCACCAGACTGGGCTCCCTGTGGAAGGCAGACAGTGGGACAAATGGAGAAAGGATCATCAAAATATATACACTATCGGGTGTAAGATGGATAGCTGGTGAGACACGTTTCTGTTTCTTAAGAAGTATGCTGAGAACAAAGTGGATAAATATGAGAACTGAGAAACAGAAGAGTGAGGACCCAAGCTTCTATGGTTGTATTAACTTTATTTTTCAAATAAAAAAATTTTTTTTTAAAGGAGAGATTAAATTAGTGAGGAGTGGAACATTTACATGTATTAAGTAGGAGGAAGATAGGAGACAAGGAAAAGATAGGAAGAGGTCCTGCTCCTGTCACATACTCAGTGATAATTAGCCATTTTTCTGTACTAAGACCGCAGTCCTTTCCAAGCGGGAAACCATGGCCTCAGTAATTGCAAACATGCCTGTCACTGAAGCTGCTGATAAAAGTTCTTGGCATTCAGCAGCACAGAATTCTTTTACATTTATTTATTTATTTTTGGCTACACTGGGTCTTTGTTGCTGTGCAGGCTTTCTCTAGTTGTGGCAAATGGAGGCTACTCTTCATTGCGGTGCTTGGGCTGTTCATTGTGGTGGCTTCTCTCATCGTACAGCGCAGGCTTTAGGGTGCTTGGTCTTCAGCAGTTGCGGCTCCTGGGTCCTAAAGCACAAGCTCAGTAGCTGTGGTGCATGGGCTTAGTTGCTCCACGGCCTATGGGATCTTCCTGGATCAAGGAAGAATCTGTCTTCTGCATTGGCAGGAGGATTCTTTACCACTGAGCCACCAGGGAAGCCCCAGAGAATTCTTCTTCTTCTTCTTTTTTTTTTTTTTTTAGAAGAGCCAGTAATCAGGCTGGGCTAATTTTTCTAATTTAGTTCTCTTGTTTCTGTTGTTGTTTAGTCCCTAAGTCATGTCTGACTCTTTGTGACTCCATGGACTGCAGCCCGCCAGGCTCCTCTGTCCATAGAATTTCCTAAGCAGTAATATTGGAGTGGGTTGCCGTTTCCTTCCTGATGGAATCTTCTCCGTCCAGGGGTTGAACCTGTGTCTCTTCCTCAGCAGGCAGATTATTTACCACTGAGCCACCCAGGAAGAAAATTTAGTTCTATTACATCATGCCTAACGAGAGAAAAAAAAGATGAGTAGGGCCATGGTATTTGTCCTTAAGGGACTCTTATGGCACCACACTTTACTTCATTTTTTAAAACTAGTTTTAAAATTTAGGTTTTTATATATGGCTCAAAAATTACAGAAACTTAGAGGAAAATACCATGAAATACTCTCTAAACACTGGGCAGTGGTGGAAGTGACGGTTGTCTTGGTCTCATTTTTTTCCTCCGCTTCATTCTTCCCTATTCTCATCCTTACTGGGGGAAGGATTTTTGGCGTAACACACTGCAGGATTTGCCTGATAACACCTCAAATGACTATGACTTGACATCTACAGACTGTGGGGCAACAAACCCTTGTTATAGGTCTGAGGTTCTCACTTCAGGCTGATACATGGACCAGGGTATGTACGTAGGTGTGGAGAGATGCAAAGGATCCAAGAGGACAGCATGGCTTGCACAGCTGAAGCTCTGTGGTCATGTGGCCCACTGTACAACCCCGAGACTGATGGTGTGCATTTGGCTTCACTGGGGTGGTCTTCTGCACATTTCAGGCTAGACTCCGTGCCAAACTGTTCTAGTCCTATACATACATAAGCTCTGTTGTATATAGCTTTGGCCTTGAAGGGGACAAATTGAGCTTCCACAAGTCTGATTTGGTGTTCAGTCAAACCCATAGATCTTGCCTTCCAGAATTCCTTCTTTGTACTTTCAATAAATTAACCTTATGTGATTTAGCCAAGGTTCTGTGTCTGTCATCAATCTAATCCTGCTCCTGACAGTTGTCAATATGCTGATAACCTGTGCATCTGGATTTCTCTAAAATAGGCAACAAACACTAGCAAGAGAGAGGTGGCTTGTCTTGTTGGTACTCTGCTTTGAAGAATGTGGGGCTCCACATTCTTTTTCAGGAAAAAGCCAGGACTACAGTGCCCTAGCCAGGGTCATATCAGGAAATAGGTCCCCTGGACTATAAAAATGAAGAGTAATATGGAGAAGAAACTCTGAAAGGAAGCTTGAGCTGTGAAATAGCAGAGGGATAGCAAGGTCAACAGCAGAGAATTCTAGGTTTCCAGCGGAGGCTGACTCTGTGAATTGAATTCATCCTGATGGAAATGGGAAGACAATATTTTGCATCATCCAGAAACCCCTAGACTTGTTCATGTCGAACTATAGGTTACCCTTCTAGTCACTGAGCCAATGTTTTCTTCAAGATATTGGAGAAAAAATTAAATTAGAAAACATGAATCAGTTCTGTGTATTCTATCTTTTATCTCATTTAGCAATTTTACTAGAATAAACTTTTCACTTTGTTGATCCTTATTTTCTATTTCATTAATTTCTGCTCATCTAGCATGTGGTTTTCCTCTTTATATACACACTTTTAGGTGGTTGTTTCCCTTTTCACATCATGACTTGTCCAGATCTCTGGGACTCATCCAGTCCTCCGGTACAAGGCAGTACCCACCTCTAATTTGCCACATGCTCTTCAGTATGTTAAGGTATCCAACCCTTTTGTAGAAACACATGTTGCTGTCACTTGGAATGGTTCTCAATGAACAGATTCCACAAGGTTTTTGCTGGGATGATAGTACTGCTCAAAATACAGTATTTTTTGACAGTGCCCAAAATGTGGAGCCCAAAGACTGTCCTTCCATGATATGTTAGAATTATTTTTTTCATCAGAAGGGATATGGGGGTAGACTCTAATTAAAATAAATAAATTTAAATAAAAAAAATAAAGTGTTACCACCAGTCTGACAAGTTTGGAGGATCTCTGCAGTGGAGGCAGCGAGTATTTCTTCTGAAGCTCGTACTTGAGGTGGTTCCCAGGGTACCACCTCCTCTCTCATCAGTTCAGTTCAGTTCAGTCACTCAGTCGTGTCTGATTCTTTGCAACCCCATGAATTGCAGCACACCAGGCCTCCCTGTCCATCACCAACTCCCGGAGTTCACCCAAACTCATGTCCATCGAGTCAGTGATGCCATCCAGCCATCTCATCCTTTGTCATCCCCTTCTCCTCCTGCCCCCAATCCCTCCCAGCATCAGAGTCTTTTCCAATGAGTCAACTCTTCCCACGAGGTGGCCAAAGTACTGGAGTTTCAGCTTTAGCATCATTCCTTCCAAAGAACACCCAGGACTGATCTCCTTTATAATGGACTGGTTGGATCTCTTGCAGTCCAAGAGACTCTCAAGAGTCTTCTCCAACACCACAGTTCAAAAGCATCAATTCTTTGGCGCTCAGCTTTCTTCACAGTCCAACTCTCACATCCATACATGACCAGTGGAAAAACCATAGCCTTGACTAGACGGACCTTTGTTGGCAAAGTAATGTCTCTGCCTTTGAATATGCTGTCTAGGTTGGTCATAACTTTCCTTCCAAGGAGTAAGCGTCTTTTAATTTCAGGGCTGCAATCACCATCTGCAGTGATTTTGGAGCCCAGAAAAATAAAGTCTGACATCGTTTCCACTGTTTCCTCATCTATTTCCCATGAAGTGATGGGACGAGTTGCCATGTTCTTAGTTTTCTGAATGTTGAGCTTTAATCCAACTTTTTCACTCTCCTCTTTCACTTTCATCAAGAGATTTTTTAGTTCCTCTTCATTTTCTGCCATAAGGGTGGTGTCCTCTGCATATCTAAAGTTATTGATATTTCTCCCAGCAATCTTGATTCCAGCTTGTGCTTCTTCCAGCCCAGTGTTTCTCATGATGTACTCTTCATAGAAGTTAAATAAGCAGGGTGAAAATATTTAGCCTTGACGTACTCCTTTTCCTATTTGGAACCAGTCTGTTCTTCCATGTCCACTTCTAACTGTTGCCTCCTGATCTGCATATAGGTTTCTCAAGAGGCAGGTCAGGTCTCACATATACATACATTAAAGCTGCCTCCATGAAGTGATGAGGAAATTCTTGATTATTTCCAATTTTCTCATTGTTCTTCAGGCTATTTGTATCACTTTGGTATAAAATTCTCTGTGTTACTTTTGAGAGCAAGAAAGATAAACTAGTTGTAAATCCCCAGTTTCCCAGAGAGATGGACACCAAAGTCAATTCATTTTCTGTTATTACTATGTGCAATGCACAGAGGCCATGGGGTTATGAAAGAATAAGTACATATTATAAGCATATACTATCCTTAAAAACTCTTAGTCTGATGAGAAATAGTTATGTAGATGACATTAAAAGTGTCAAAAAACATAAACAAATTGCTGGGGGGAAACCTCCATGAATTGTGTGCATGTGTGTGTGCATGTGTACACATATATGCATAACTGTACTCCTGTCCTGAGGGTAGGGCTATTGATATGACATGGCAGGGAAGGATTTAAGCTCTTCTGAAGGATGGGTATGCTTTTTAATATGTTGTCTAGGTTGGTCAAAGCTTTTCTTCCAAAGAGCAAGCGTTTTTTAATTTCATGGCTGTAGTCACCATCTGCAATGATTAGGAGCCCCCCAAAACTGGAATTCCAGTTGAGCTATTTCAAATCCTAAAAGATGATGCTGTGAAAGTGCTGCACTCAATATGCCAGCAAATTTGGAAAACTCAGCAGTGGCCACAGGACTGGAAAAGGTCAGTTTTCATTCCAGTCCCGAAGAAAGGCAATGCCAAAGTTCAAGTTGGCTTTAGAAAAGGCAGAGGAATCAGAGATCAAATTGCCAACATCTGTTAGGTCATAGAAAAAGTAAGAGAGTTCCAGGAAAAAAAAAAAAAAAAACCCGACTTCTGCTTTATTGACTATGCCAAAACCTTTGACTGTGTGGATCACAATAAACTGTGGAAAATTCTGAAAGAGATGGGAATACCAGACCACCTGACCTGCTTCCTGAAAAACCTGTATGCAGGTCAAGAAGCAACAGTTAGAACTGGACATGGAACAACTGACTGGTTTCACCTAGGGAAAGGAGTATGTCAAGGTTGTATATTGTCACCCAGCTTATTTAACTTATATGCACACTATACCATGTGAAATGCTGGGCTGGATGAAGCACAAGCTGGAATCAGGATTGCCAGGAGAAATATCAATAACCTCAGATATACATATGACCCCACTCTTATGGCAGAAAGCAAAGAGCAACTAAAGGGCCTCTTGGTGAAAGTAAAAGAGGAAAATGAAAAAGCTGGCTTAAAATTCAACATTCAAAAAATTAAGATCATGGCATCCAGTCCCATCAGTTCATGGCAAATAGATGGGGAAACAATGTAAACAGTGACAGACTTTATTTTGGGGGGCTCCAAAATCACCGCAGATGGTGACTGCAGCCATGAAATTAAAAGTCGCTTGCTCCTTGGAAGGAAAGTTATAACCAACCTACACAGCATATTAAAAAACAGAGACATTACTTTGCCAACAAAGGTCCATCTAGTCAATGCTATGGTTTATCCAGTAGTCATGTATGGATGTGAGAGTTGGACTATAAAGAAAGCTGAGCACCGAAGAATCGATGCTTTTGAACTGTGGTGTTGGAGAAGACTCTTGAGAGTCCCTTGGACTTCAGGGAGATCCAACCAGTCAATCCTAAAGGAAATCCATCCTGAATGTTCATTGGAAGGACTGATGCTGAAGCTGAAACTCCAATACTTTGGCTACCTGATGTGAAGAACTGACTCATTGGAAAAGACCCTGATGCTGGAAAAGACTGAAGGCGGGAGGAGAAGGGGACAACAGAGGATAAGATGGTTGGATAGCATCGCCGACTGTATGGACATGAGTTGAGTAAATTCCAGGAGTTGTGATAGACAGGGAAGCCTGGGTGTGCTACAGTTCATGGGGTCATAAACAGTTGGACATGATTGAGTGATTGGCCTGAACTTAAGGATGGATAATATTCATCAGATGAAGCTGGAGGGATAGGGCTTTCCAGATGGAGAGTATAGGGAGCTAAAGCCAGGAATGGGAGAAATATGGTTCTAGAAACTGTATTTTGTTTATCCTCAAGATGTTCAGGGCTTCCCTGGTGGCTCAGATGTTAAAGCATCTGCCTGCAATGTGGGAGACCTGGGTTCAATCCCTGGGTCAGGAAGAGACCCTAGAGAAAAAAATGGCAACCCCCTCCAGTATTCTTGCCTGGAAAATTCCATGGACAGAGGATTCTGGTAGGTACAGTCCATGGGGTTGTAAAGAGTTGTACACGACTGAGCAACTAACACTTTCACTTCACTTTCAGGATGTTTAACATAACAGCCTGAGTATAGACTGCAACACAGATTAAACATACTCACCAAACACACATGAGAAAGCTGAGGAAGTGGAAATCAGTTCTTCCAGTGCTTATGTTACCTTCCTATTCATTTTCTAAGGAAATGATGTGTGTGTTCTGTCACTACAAAAATCTGGAGGAGGTATTAAGCCCAAATACTGTGCTCTCTGGGACCAACTGTGGTCCAGAGTAAAGGAAAAAGAGAAATGAAGTAATACTTATGGAGCAGCTTTCCATTAGCTCTAGATACTTGCTGACATACTTCTGTTTAATGAGCATAATGATTTATTTTATTGGCATCAGGGCTGTGATTCAAAGATTAACTTTAAAGATTTATTTATTTTTGGCTGCACTGGGTCTTTGATGTTACATAGGAGTTCTCTCTAGTTTCAATGAGTGGGGCTTACTCTTCACTGTGGTGTTCAGGTTTCTCATTGCTGTGGCTTCTCTCCTTGTGGAACATAGACTCTAGGGTGCATGGGCTTCTGTAGTTGTGGCTCCTGGACTCTAGAGCACAAGCCCAATAGTTGTGGCTCATGAGCTTAGTCACTCCACTGAATGTGGAATCGTCCCAGACCAGGGATTAAACCCATTTCCCCTGTATTGGCAGGCACATCCTTTACCACTGAGCCACCAGGGAAACCTCCAAAATTAAATTTATGCTATGCTGGTCCCTACAAAAAATCCACCAAATAAAGATAAATAAGCTTAATTTTTTTCATTTCAGTTGAGCATTAAAGGGTCAAGTGGCTTCTCCTAGGCAAAGAGACAGGGAAAAAATGCTCAGGCCAAGGAAACTAACTGGAAGACACAATGTGACTGGAGAGGCATGATGAAGTCAGATAGCTAAGACCCTATCATTCATTCATTTATCAATTCATTCATTGCACAAGTATTTGTTGAGCTCTTACAATGTGTAAGACACATTGCCTTGTGGACTCAGGATATAAGAGGAACCAGATAAACCAGATTCTTCTACTTACACACCTTACATTGTGGGTGAGTGAGTGAATTCACTCAGTCGTGTCCGACTCTTTGCGACCCCATGGACTGTAGCCTACCAGGCTCCTCCATCCGTAGGATTTTCCAGGCAAGAATACTGGAGTGGATTGCTATGCAAGCAAATCAAAAGCCAGTGAATAAGAAAGGAAAGTGTTACATAGTGGTGAAAAGTGCTGCACAGAACTATAAAAGACTAATCAGTAAAGCTAGATGGCTACTTTAGATTGCATTGAGTGATTGGATGATCAAGGAAGATAATACACATAAGCTGAGACTTGAAGGCAAAATCAAAACAAAATGCCAACATAAACAACCACAAACCTCTGGCTATGAGAAAGTCAGGATAAATAGAATTCTGGGTGCAATGTCCCTGAACTTAGACTCCTATTGATGTGCTCAAGGAACACAGAGAAGCTAGGGTGGTCGGAGCATAGTGGGAAAAGGGAGAATGATATGAACTGAGGCCAGGTGTGCAAGCAGGAGGCATACTATTTACAACTGCAAGAGAAGTTTCTATTTTAGTCTATGGGTAATGGGAAATCACTGAAAAGACTTTAATTAGGATTGATTTCATATTACATTTTAAAAAATTAAAAGAAATTTGAAACCTCTTTGTTGTGTAGAGAGTGAACCTAGAGAAGCTCAAGAATGACACGAGACCACTGGGAGATCACTGCATCATACGAGAGACAGAATAGTCTGAAAGGGATACAGTTGCTTAAGCGCCTGTAAGAAGAGCATGGGTTCAGAACCGAATCATTCATGCCAGTGAAGACTTCTGTAAAAATGTACAAGACATGATGGTATAAAGAGTGCATGCATGCTCACTTGTGTCTGATTCTTTGTGATCCCATGGGCTGTAGCCCACCAGGCTTCTCTGTTCATGGGATTTTCCAGGCAAGAATACCACAGTGGGTTGCCATTTCCTATTCCAGGGGATCTTCCCAACCCAGGGATCAAACCCACGTCTCCTGCATCTCCTGCACTGGCAGGTGGATTCCTTACCATTGGCACCACCTGGGAAGTCTGGTATAAAGAGTGATGAGCTGCCAATCACTTGGAAGACAAGCTTTGTGCAGCAAGATGTTTCTTGCTTTCTGGCAAAGACCTTTTTACTCCCCACCTTTTAAAAGACATTGATAGCCTTTGAAGTTTCTGAAAAGTGCTCATAAAATTGAAAATTTTCTTGGGTGGTATCAATGGCAAATAATGATTGAAAACTAGGCCTCCATAGACAGAGCAGAGTTTCATCTGGATCCATGTGAAGAGAAATTGTGTAACAGCCAATTTCTCCATGACATGCCACAAAATGTTAGAAGAAATGTAAGCAACTATGAGATTTTTATGGACTTCACAATGTCACTTGACAGAGGCATAGCTTCAATTTTCCTCTGCTGCTCTCACAAAGCCATGGAGCATTGGAATGACTGCAAGGCACATTCAGCAAGGAAGCAAATTGATGGAAAGCTAAACCTCATTTTATTTTCTTTTTTTGTCAAAATCTTTTAAGGCAATGTAAGCTTGATATAAATCAAGATGGCTATTATAACAACAACATACATTTTCCTTAATCACCATCAGTTAAAAGTAATGTTACACTTTAAAACCTGAAGGAGACAGGAATTGCATTTTACTTGTGTACAGTAGGATTTGATGTCGTCTCACAAACTTTTGCAGTGAAAGAATATCTAATTCAGACTTGCATAATATTTTATGAAGACATTTTTTTAAGTTTCAAATAAGCTTCTAAAATATTTTCAAAGTCTTTATTGAATTTGTTACAGTATTGCTTCTGTTTTATGTTTTGACTTTTTGGCCACAGGATATGTGGAATCTTAGTTCCCCAACCAGGGATGGAGCCCACACCCCTTGTATTGGAAGGTGGCGGTCCAGTAGACAAGACTCCACACAGCCAATGCAGGGGACAAAGCGTTCAATCCCTGGTCAGGGAACTGAGATCCCACATGCCACATGGCATGGCCAAAAAAAAAAAAAAAAGGAAAAAATAGAGATGAAAGCCCAGTATGAAGAGACAAAACAATGAACAATCTAGACTTAGAGGTAATCTATCTATTGAAATTAAATTAAAAGAAGTATGATTAATATGTTAAATGCTCCAATATGGAAAAGGTAAAAACACGGTATAGCAGGTTGGGTTTTTAACCAAGAGATGGAAAGTATAAAAAAGAGTCAAATGCTAGAAATAAAAAGAATACAGAGATGTACAATGGCTTCAGCAGGCTTATCAATAGTTTCCATACAGCTGAAACAAGAATTAGTAAATTTGAAGAAATTGCGCAAACTGAAATTCAAATACAAGTGAAATGAAAACAAGCATAGCTCGAGATATTACAGTTTTGGTTCCAGACCGCTGCAATATGGTGAATATGGCAATAATGGGTGTCACAAGAATTTCCTGGTTTCTCAGTGCACCTAAGAGTTATGTTCATGCAAAAATAAACAAATGGGGTGCAATTAAACTTAAAAGTTTTTGCACAGTGAAGGAAACTATAAGGCAAGGTGAAAAGGCAGCCTTCAGAATGGGAGAAAATAATAGCAAATGAAACAACTGACAAAGAATTCATCTTCAAAATACACAAGCAGCTCATGAAGAACAATACCAGAAAAATGAAAGACCCAATCAAGAAGTGGGCCAAAGAACTGAGCAGACAGTTCTCCAGAGAAGACATATAGATGGCTAATAAACATAAATAAGATGCTCAACATTACTCATTAACACAGAAATGCAAATCAAAACCACAATGAGGTACCATCTCAAGCCAGTCAGAATGGCCACCATCAAAATGTCTATAAACAATAAATGCTGGAGAGGGTGTGGACAAAAGGGAACCCTCTTACACTGTTGGTGGGAATGCAAATTAGTACAACCACTATGGAGAACAGTGTGGAGATTCCTTAAAAAACTGGAAATAGAACTGCCATATGACCCAGCAATCCCACTGCTGGACATACACACCAAAGAAACCAGAATTGAAAAAGACACATGCACCCCAATGTTCATTGCAGCACTGTTCACAATAGCTAGGACACAGAAGTAACCTAGATGTCCGTCGGCAGACAAATGGATAAAGAAGTTGTGGACGGAATGTGAAAGGAAGTTGTGTACATATACACAATGGAATATTATTCAGCTATAAAAAAAGAACGAATTTGAGTCAGTTCTAATGAAGTGGATGAAACTGTAGCCTATTATACAGAGTGAAGTAAGTCAGGAAAAGAAACACCAATACAGTATATTAATGCATATATATGGAATTTAGAAAGATGGTAATGATGACCCTATATGCAAACCAGCAAAAGAGACACAGATGTAAAGAACAGACTTTTGGACTCTGGGGGAGAAGGTAAGGGTGGGATGATTTGAGAGAATAGCATTGAAACATGTATATTACCATATGTGAAATAGATGACCAGTGCAAGTTTGATGCATGAAGCAGAGCACTCAAACCTGGAGAGATGGGATGGGGAGGGAGGCGGGAGGGGGGTTCAGGATGTGGGGAAATATGTGCACCCATGGCTGATTTATGTTGATGTATGGCAAAAACCACAATATTGTAAAGCAATTAGCCTCTAATTAAATTAAATACATTAATTTTAAAAAGAGTTATGTTTATGCTATACTGTAGTCTATGAAGTATACAATAGCATTATGTCTAAAAAGCAATGCACACACCTTAATTGAAAATACTTTATTGCTGGGTCTTCCCTGGTGACTCAGTGGTCAAGACTCTGTGCTTCTATTGCAGGCATGTGTGTGCGTGCTTAGTCACTTCAGTTGTGCCTGACTCTTTGTGATTCCATGAACTATAGCCTGCCAGGCTCCTCTGTTTGTCCAAGGCATTCTCCAGGCTAGACTACTGGAGTGGGTTACCATGCTCTTCTCTAGTGGATCTCCCTGCCCCACGGATCAAACGTGCATCTCTTATATCTCCTGCATTGGCAGGCAGGTTCTTTACCACAAGTGCCATCTGGGAAGCTCTCTACTGCAGAGGGCACTGCCAAAACAAACAAACAAACAAAAAGGTCTGGCTGAAGACTTGATAATAGCTCCTGCAAAGGCTGAGTAAGATTCCTTCACAGGGAACTATCTTTCTCTCCTTTTCTCTGGAGACCAGCCTTGTCTCTCTGTCTGAAGAAAACAGGACAGCTTCTTGAATAAACTGAAATGGTGCTGCCGAAAATATCAATTTTCACAGATAACTGTTATTTCTTTCTAATTCACTGCTGCTTTCTTTTGGAGGCTATAAGGGGAATTTCCCCCCTTTTTTTCCAGTTCATATATTTTTGGTTGTTTTTGTATATATGTAGGTATGGAGATATAATTGACAGGTAGCATTTAGTTTAAGATATACAACTGAAGGTTTGATATACTTCAGTTCAGTACAGTTCAGTCGCTCAGTCGTGTCCGACTCTTTGCGACCCCATGAATCGCAGCACGCCAGGCCTCCCTGTCCATCACCAACTCCCGGAGTTCACCCTGACTCACATGCCATCTAGCCATCTGATCCTCTGTTGTCCCCTTCTCCTCCTGCCCCCAATCCCTCCCAGCATCAGAGTCTTTTCCAATGAGTCAACTCTTCCCATGAGGTGGCCAAAGTACTGGAGTTTCAGCTTCAGCATCAGTTCTTCCAATGAACACCCAGGGCTGATCTCCTTCAGAATGGACTGGTTGGATCTCCTTGCAGTCCAAGGGACTCTCAAGAGTCTTCTCCAACATCACAGTTCAAAAGCATCAATTCTTCGGTCCTCAGCCTTCTTCACAGTCCAACTCTCACATCCATACATGACCACAGGAAAAACCATAGCCTTGACTAGATGTACTGCAATATGATTACCACTCTAGCTTTATCTAATACCTCTATCATGTTACATAAGTATCTTCTGTGTGTGTGTGTGTGTGTTTGTGGTGAGAACAATTAAGAACTAGTCTCCTAGCAACTATTAAGCTTACCATACAGTATGGTAAACTTATGTTTACTCCAATGCAGGAGACATAAGAAACATAGGTTCGATCCCTCAGTCTAGAAGATCACTTGGAGGAGGAAATGGCAACCCACTCCAGTATTCTTGCCTGGAAAATTCCATAGACAGAGGAGCCTGGAGGGCTATATAGTCCATAGGGTCACGACTGAAGCAACTTAGCACACATTGTTGTTTATAATCACTGTGCTGGGCATTAGCTCTCCAAAACTTTTTTATCTATTAGTTTTAAGTCCATGCCCTTAAATAACATCCCTCTAATTCCCCACCCTATAGTCCTTAGTGACCACCATTCTACTCTCTGCTTTCACAAGTTAGGCTTTTTTATATTTCACACATAAGTGATATCATATAGTATTTGTCTTTCTCTGTCTGACCTATCTTACCTAGCACAATGCCCTCAAGGCTGATAAATGGCAAGATATCCTCCTTTTGAGTGGCTGAATAATATTCTAATGTGTGTTTGTGTAAAAATAAAAAATCTGATTCTATAAAGAAAGGCAAAGAACTAGATATGGGGTTGACTAAAAGATATATGAATGAATCAACAAAATAGAATCCAGAAAATGACCTATATGTGGTAAATCAATTTTAAGCAAAGGTAATTTGAAGGCACTCCACAAAAGAGTACAGTTGACCTGTAAACAACATGGTTTTGAACTGCACACATTCACTTACACATGGATTTTTTTCAAGAATAAATACTACAGTACTACAGAATCCATAGCTGTTTGAATCTGTGACTGTGGAATCAAGGATATGGGGGGCAGCTGTAAAGTTACATGTGGATTTTTTACTGTGGGGTAGGGCATCCCTACCCTTGTATTTTCAAGACTCAGCTGTATATCCAAACAGTTAATGAACATATGGAAAGTGCTCATTCTTTTTAGTTATTAGGGAAATGAAAATCATAAAAAATATGTATGTGTGTAACTGAATCACTTTGCTGCACACCTGAAACTAACACAATATTGTAAATCAATTATGAAAAGTGAAAGTGCTAGTTGCTCACTCTTGTCTGACACTATGTGACCCTATGAACTGTAGCCCATCAGGCTCCTCCAGGGAGGACTGTCCATGGGACTCTCCAGGCAAGAATACTGGAGTGGGTAGTCATTCCCTTCTCCAGGGGATCTTCCCCACCCAGGATTGAACCTGGGTTCTCCTTTGCTGGCAGCTTCCTTACCATCTGAGCCAAAAAGCAATTATACTCTAAAAGAAAACTAGAAACACAAAACAAAAACAAAATAAGATAGCATTACTCAGTCTTCCAAAGGGTTAGAATTAAAGAGTGAGAAAAACAATGGTCAATGATGGTGTAACTGGAACTCTACCCCTGTTGGGAGAATAACCTAGTACAATAATTTTGGAGAACTATTTATTTCTACTAAAACTGAATATTGGCATACCCATGACACAGCCAGTCCACTTCTGGAAATATCCCAAGAAAAATGCATGCCTCAGTACCCTAAAATACACATTCAAGAATGTTCATAGCAATATTATTTCCCAAAATGGGAAAAGCTGCAAACGGCCATTAGTAAAATGAATGAATATATTAGAATATTCACAAAGGAAATATTATATAGCAATGAATAAGAACAAACCACTGCTACTTATTGTGGCATGGATGAATTTCACAAAAGTAATGTTGTTGAAGCCATATTTAAAAGAATATATACTATATGACTCTATTAACATAATATTTAAAACAAGAAATCTATGATATTTGAAATCAGATAGTTGGCTACATCTGAAATAAGAGAAGAATGGCTGGTTGGCATGGGGGACAAGCAGATATTTTTGAGATACTAGTAATATTTCATTTCTTAACTTGAGTGCTGCATTTACTTTGTGAAAATACTTCAGCTTGTATGATTTTGATTTGAACACTTTTCTCCATGTCTTTCTTTAATAAGAAATTTATTAAAAAAATAAATACACATTTGGTTTTGTCTCTTTTGATCTTAAAATGGAATCAGACTATACATATTTTTATAATATTTGCTTTTTCACTTAGCATTTTTATTTTGCATTTGTATGTTATTTATTTACGTTATAGGTCGATATACACAACTATAGTTCAGAACACTATATGATCATAATTGTGTTTTAGAAAATCACTCCTGGTTTTGTATACTGAATGGATTTGAGAAGGAAAAAGCAGTGGCAGGGAGACAAGTTAGGAGCTGTCAACATTTTGGAGAAATTTGGGTGACCAGATCAAAGGCAAAGGAAATAACCATGATAATGGGGCCTGAAATTTAAGAAAAGTTCTTCTGGCATCCCCATAAGATCTGGTGACTAAACGAATATTGGCAGTAGCAGAAAGGTATAATGTAAATTCCAGGTTTCTTTTTACGAGCACAATAGGCTGGTATTCCAATCCATAGGTGTTTTTTAACCCTGGCTACACATTAGAATCACTTAAAGGGCTTTTAAAAAATGATACTGTGCTTTCCCCTTCAATGAATATCAATTAAATTGGATTATCTAAGGATGGGGACCATATTTTGGTGCCTTTTTAAACCTTGATGGTGGGGCGTCTTTCGGTGGTGCTGGGGCTCTGTATCATGGAGTTTAACGAGTTCCTGGCCAGGACCCAGAGAAGCTAAGAAGGAGCCAGCAGGGCCATGAGCCATGTGGGCACTGTGACCCAGCTGCTGCCCCACCCCCTCCAGGGGACCCTGCATTCAAGCAACACTGTGAGATGGAACACTACCTCTTGTTCTGCACCGAGCTTCCAGCTATAAAATGAAAAGATGGCTCCTGCTTCACCTACACCTTCTACATCCTTCCTAATGCCTCTTGCAACACAGACTAATCCAGAACTATGCAGAGAAGGGAATCCTGGGAAATGTAGTTGTGTTCTAGCTATCTCAATGCAGTGCAGATATATCTGCATGTCCATTGGTTTTGTTGCTCAGTCGACTCTTTGAGACCCCATGGACTGCAGGACCCCTGTCCTTCACCATCTCTTGGAGTTTGCTTAAATTCATATCCATTGAGTCAATGATGCCATCCAACCATCTCATCCTCTTCTGTCCCCTTCTCCTCCTGCCTTCAATCTTTCCCAGCATAAGGGTCTTTTCTAATGAGTCAGCTTTTTGCATCAGTGGCCACTGTATTGGAGCTTCAGCATCAGTCCTTCGAATGATTATTCAGGGTTGATTTTCTTTAGGATTGACTGGTTTGATATCCTTAGTCATGAGACATTAACAGTGGCCCTGTGAACAAGTGAAGACAAATATATATATTGTACTAAAGAGGAAGGACATCACGGCTCCAAAAAGTCATGCGACTGCCAAGATCCAGGTAATGAGAGGAGAGAGGAACTAAGGCCAAGCACACATCTCCTGATTTCTGACCCTGTCTGCCTCCAATGCTTCTGCTGCCTGTAGAGATAGGAGTCATGACAAGATTATATTGCTCCTAAGTTGTATGTATGTAGATTTGATATATGATTTTTTTCTGACCTTCCATAAATGAAATTCATGCCAAAATCATTCAGCCCTTTGCTCCAATAAGTCCAGGAGGACTAGATAATGAAGTGGTCCTCAAAGAGGAAACCCAAAGCTTTGAAAGAACTGATCTAAAATTTAAAACACTTGATTTTTCTTTCCTCTATTCTCTTTTCCTCCTTTCTCAGATTTTCTTCTCTGATAATTGCAAGGAGAGGGAGACCTATTTCAGGAATAGTTTGTATTGCCTGAGTAGACTGTTTTCTGGATTGAGTTCTGGGACTCGGTCTCCACAGCACAGACTCATTTCACTGCTGCTGGAAAACAAGTACTATTACTTCCAAAGGTCAAAGTCTCCAACTTCTCTAGAGATCACATTGCGAGTAGAAGCTAGAAAGGAGGGGTTGAGAGTAGTGGGCGTATCTAACAAGTTAATCCTCAGTAATTGAGAGATAAAGCTGCACAGATGGTCTAATAAGAATTCATTTTCATTGTTGAAAAATGGTAACATCCAAGGCATAAATTTTTATAGCTGCAAGTGAGGCTTAATTTGATATCAGTTACTGATATTCGGTGGAAAGTTAAATAAAAATCATTTAACTTCTCTTTAGCTCTGCTTCCTTTCATATAAAATGAGACTAATTTTTTTGCCTACTACTTCCTGCAAAGATATAAACTGAAAATTAATAGTAATATATCAGTTTGGCGGAAATGACAAGCTATGACTCTGTAAATGCAATCTTATATTTAATCTTGGCTTCCAATCAAGATTTCTGATTCTGATGAAATTTCCTCAAAGCATTGAAAATCAACTGTAATCTCAACTCCAGCAATCTCACTTACTACAACCACTTCAAATCACTTTTTATTTATTTTTAGCTATATAATCAATAACTCACAAAAAAAGCAGCCCATTAAATGATACTCTTTTCCAAGTTTTTAAAAATTAGCATTTTGGCTTGTCATATGTCTAATTCACCCTACAAGAACTCTGCTTTCTGGAAAATCTCTAGCACAGTGACTAAAACATAGAGTATTTTATAAATATTAGTTTTCTTTTCTCTTCATCAATCTGAAAAATATATCTGTACTTTTCTCTAGAATCTTCATTTTATCCCAGGTGAACTCATAGAGGTTTTTTGTTTTGTTTTATTTTTAGGTTGGAAGCATCATATTGTTAAAACTAAGCTTTGTCCTAATTTCATAATTGAAGAGTTATCAACATTGGTTTATTTTATTTTTATTTTGTGGATGGATTTGGGGAACTGATACACTAGTGTTCAGCAAGGGACATCAAGAAAGAGAAATACTTTTTGCTCGCATATTTTGGGGTTGTATTTTCAAAGAGTTATGTTCTTGTATTCTAATGCTTCTGAAAATTTGATTGGAGATTTTGTTCTGCATCCAACTTTTCAGGGACAGAGTGTCCATCTTTGTTGTTCCCCTCATTCCCCTCATTTAGTAGATACATCTGGTTCTGAGTGCCAAGGGTACAGGAGTCTCATGAAAGGTAAAATGTGTTTGCATACTCCTTCTTGGTATGTGGATACAAAGCCAAAAACTTCAATAGCTACCTAAGGACTCATTTCACTGTCTAGAGAAGCAACCTAACTTTTCCACACTTTTGTTTCTGATTTGGACAAAAACATTCTTCTTAAGGAAGGGAGGAAAGGAAGCAAAGGCTTTGGGATGTATTGGGGACTTGCATCATTAAAATAGACGATCCAGGTCAGGGGTGAGAGAAAGACAAACAGGTTAATTTTTAGGCATGGGATTCTCTGGCCTCGTGAGCAAACAATTCTATCATCAGATTTTTATTTAAACAAACAAACAAACACAAAACAAACAAACAAGAAACCTCTTCCTCATTTGGTAGAAATGACAGAACTAAAGAAAACCTGAAGAAGTTTCAAAGGGGTTAAGGGTGCAGTGAAACCAAGGGGGATGTGAGCAAGCAGAGAAAGGTGTATCTCCCACGTATAACTGTATTTGAGCTGGATAGTGTAATGTGGCTTTGGGAAATGCATGCTGAGGGACCATTACAAGGGAAGGACAACCATAGAGTGAAGAGCAGGGATTCACTGAGAGAAAGCAATGTCATCCTAGTTTTGGAAGAGACATTGAGCAGAGAAAGCTGACTAGGGTTGGTGAGTGTGGACCTTTTAGTTACTTGTATCTCTAGATCTTGTTTAGTCTACAGATTAACTCTCCCTTTGTAGTTGAACACTGGGTCGGGCTCCAACATGCAAAACAATGTTTGTTTTCCTCTTTCTGTCACTTAACCAGTTCTCCCTAACTTTTTTCATAAACACCATGAGGCCAGGGCTTTGTCTCTCTTGTTCTCAGTAAAATGGCTGGCACATAGAAGAGTGAAACCACTTATTAATATCCACTGGATAACTTCATGGTATCACAAAGCTCCCTTCCAGTTACCCACACAAAGCTAAGGAATGGTCTCTGATGTGCGTCATTGATCAACCCTTTCCCGAACATTCCTGCTTCCTATGCCCTCCCCTCCCCTGGTTTCAAATGCCTTTACTATCTCGTGCATGCTAAGTTGCTTCAGTCATGTCTGACTCTTTGGGACCCTATATACTGTGGCCTGCCAGGCTCCTCTGTCCATGGAGATTCTCCAGGTAAGAATACTGGAGTGTATTGCCATGCTCTCCTCCAGGGGATCTTCCCAACCCAGGGATGGAACCCATATCTCTTATGTCTCTTGCACTGGCAGGTGGGTTCTTTACCACTAGCACCACCTGGGAAGATCCTTTACTACCTCACCTTTGGGCTGGGCCATCCTTAGCTTCTCAGTCATGTCTGACTCTTTGCGACCCCATGGACTGTAGCCTGTCAGGCTCCTCTGTCCGTGGGGATTCTCCAGGCAAGAATACTGGAGTAGGTTGCCATGCCCTCCTCCAGGGGATCCTCCCAAATCAGGAATCGAACCTAGGTATCTTACACTGAAAGTTAGTCACACAGTCATGTCCGACTCTTTGTGATTCTATGGACTGCACCCTGTCCTGCTCCTCTGTCCATGGAATTCTCCAGGCAAGAGTACTGGAGTGGGTTGCTATGTCCTTCTCCAGGGGATCTTCCTGGCTGGGGATCGAACCCAGGTCTCCCACACTGCAAGCAGATTCTTTACCAGCTGAGGCACAAGGGAAACCCCTCTCACACTGAAGGCAGATTCTTTACCATCTGAGCCATTGATTATTGCTATTGTTTTTAGCCATTCCTCCTCCTTCTGATCTTTTCAAGCAAATCAATTTTTTTGTCTGTGTGTGCAAATTGATGTTTTATTGCCTTAGTAATTTTCCTAAGCACTTTTTAAGTCATAATACTTCCCTGCACAAAGAGTGACTCCTCATCACTTATTTCTTATCATCTAAAACTGACTTAACCACTTAATTGGGCTGAATTCCCTCATTTACTGGAGGAATTAAATGAGATCATCTACAAAAACCTAACTCTGTGTTAACACCCACATAGTTCTATTTCACTTTATGATTTTTTGTTTTGTTTTGTTTTTCAGAAGGAGGAGGTTTGGGGCCCTTGAAAGTCTGGTTGATCATCTTGAGTGAGAGAATTGGGGCACGTGGTCTGATGCATTTCTCTGTGAAAAGGCCTGGGTCATTGGGGAATAAGAGAACAGATGCAGAAGCATCTGTGGTTTTGACCCAGTGGCCCCCTCTAGAAGAGCACAGGAAGCTCCCCAGGGCAGCGGTGGCCCTATGGAGGTGGCAGATGGCACTCACAGGCGTGGGTGTCAACAAGCATCTGAGGGAAACCAGCCTGCTTTAGCCTCTGGCTGAGAAAGGATACAGTTAGCCACTATTTAATTAACAAGACTCACAATTTGAGCACTGCATTATAATTTTGAATAGCTATAATTTGCCTTTTATAAACAGGGAGTAAGTAGTCTTCATTCATCCCTATGGAATTGGCTAAATAATTTTTTTTTAATTACAGAAAAGTGTATATGAGAATATGAAATAGGTAAAGTTTTCTGTGATGTATATTTGAGGTAAATTTGATACAGCCATGCTAATGCCATGCCACACAGTTTCCAGTGAAGGAAAAAGAGCACAGGGACTTCCCCGGCAGTCCAGTGTCTAATACTCCAAACTCCCAAAGCAGGGGGCCCAAGTTCAATCCCTGGTCAGGGAGCTAAGGGTCCACATGCCACAACTTAAGATCCCACATGCCACAATGAAGATAGACCATCCCACCAACTGCAACTAGAGACCATGCACAACCAAATAAACATATAAATACACCGAAGAGAGAGAGAGATAAAGAAAGAGAGAGCACAGTGGAATTTAGACTCTAAAGGACACTAAATGGTTCATCTTGAAGTATTACCCACTCAAAATGGGAGACAGAATGGCCAATCTTTCAGTCCCTATATTATAGTGGTCCTCAAAACCCCTCATTTTTGGGGGGTTTCATCTTGAGGTTCCCAAAGCTAATTTCATATGGGGAACTGGGATTCAGAAATCAAACACGCCTGGCCTCCAACCAGCAGCACTATATTTCTGTGAATTGCTTTCCCTGGAATCATCTATATGAAGTGTCCGTCCCAGCTCGACTGAACTTCTCAATGAACCCTCTGTTTCCTTTAGCCGAAATAGCAGACTGAATATAAAGATGATTCAGCAATAGAATAGTGGGATAGAGAGTCAGAAAGAAATCTCACTGACCTGGTAGGTGGCCAAACATCTACTCTACACTAGTATCATCATCTTGTGCAAGTCAATTATCCCCCATAAGTCTCAAATTCCTCACTTGTCAAATGTGGACATTAGTCCGGATAGTCACCGATCTTAAGGGTTGCATGACAATGTACAGGCAAGTTCTTTATACACTTTAGAGTAGAGACATGGCTCTGAGCAGTTAATTCCATCTTGCGTTGTTCACTGATTTCAAGTGTTTCTCCAGGGAAGAAGCCTCAGCTTCTCATTTTGTCCTCCCTGACACGTCTTTCATTCTATAGGTGCTGTGGGGCAGAGAGCAGAAATTATATAACTAAACTGTCATACACATCCAGATTGCTGCTAAAATCTAAATTTGGTGTCCTCTCATCTCTTAATTCCCCACAAAGCTTGCTGCAGTCAGTTGCCACAGCTGACAACTGAAAAGTCTTATTTTGAGAACTTTTGGCTAATTGGAAATGCTTTGAAAGTAGGACTATTGAGCTGTAGGGAGATTTAGAAAAGACAGAGATTTTGACTGATGCAGGATTTAGTTCCAGACACACAGCAGATACTCTTTTTCATTAAGAGCCTTAGATATTTTGCTTTATTTGGTCACTCGTATATAGCTGCTCAGCTTCCCCGGGCTCAGTGGTAAAGAATCCGCCTGTCAATGCAGAAGACACAAGTTTGATCCCTGGATCAGGAAGATTCCCTGGAGAAGGAAATGGCAACCCATGCCAATATTCTTACCTGGAGAATCCCATGGGTAGAGGAGCCTGGCAGGCTATTGTCCCTGGGGTCTCAAGAGTCAGACATGATTGAGCAACTAAAAAACAACAAACAAAATGCAACTGCTCAGGAGACAATTCTCTTTAGAGGTAAACACAGCAGAAGGATTTAATATAATCTTCAGAAAACAGCCTTGAGACGAAACCTCAGGAGATTATGTCAGTTTTTGCCTCTTAATAATTGAGCAACATTATGATCATCCCTTGTTATCTAAGGGGTGTTGGTTTCAGGATTTCTACAGACACCAAATCCACTGATGTTGAGTCTCTCATGTAAAGTGGAGTAATACAGTTGGCCCCCCACACCCGCAGATTCAACCAAAGGCAAATGTGTTGAATCCACAGATTCAGAACTGCAGACAGGGAGGGCTAACTGTATATAATTTGTCCTGTTTGTACCCTACCTATTTTTAACCCATATAACATTTTTAAGTGTACATTACTGTTGACTATAGGTACAAGGTTGGGCAGCTGATCTCTAGAACTTATTTTTCTTGCTTAAGAAAGAAAGCTTTCTTTCTTTCCAACCGATTTTTCCATTGATTAGTAACTTCTCATTTCTCCTTTACTTCAGTTGGAATGGCAACCACCATTCCACTCTTTGATTCCATTAATTTAACTATTCTTGAAACCCCATATAAATGGGAAAAGGCAGAATTTATCCTTCTGCTTTTGGATTATTTCACTTAAAAAAATGTCTTCCAGCTTAATCCACATTGGTACATGTTGCAGAATTTCTTCCTTTTTAAAGACGACTAATATTTCATTGTATGTATATATCACATTTTCTATATCCATTTATCCACTGATGGATATTTGGACTATTTCCATATCTTGGCTATTGTGACTAGTGCTGCAATGAGCACAAAAGTGCTATTAACTCTTCAAGATCCTGATTTCAGGTTTTTTGATAAACACGCAGAAGTGAGGTTGCTCTATTATGTGGTTGGTAGTTCTATTTTTAATGTTTTGAAGAAATTGTGTACTCCTTTTCATAGTAGCTACACCATTTTGCTTCCTCATCAACAGCTCTATAGTTGACCCTTGAACAACATGGGGGTTGGGACCCACTCTCATTGAAAATCTACCTGTAACTTTACAGTTGACCATCCTATCTGTGGTTCACATCCATGGATTTAACCAACCTCAGATCATGTACTACTGTAGTATGTATTTGCTCAGAAAAAAAATCATGTATTAGGGTATCTATGCAGTTCAAATTTCTGTTGTTCATGGATTAACTTCACCCTGTATGTTAAAGGCTATTATGTTCACCTGGTTCAAAAGTGTTTTGCCTTTGCTACCCCACGACCAAGGTCAGGGGCTGTGGCCAGGAGGAGCTACCCCACCCCCAAGGTCAGGGGCAGCAGCCGGGAGGAGCTACCCCACGTCCAAGGTAAGGAGCAGCAGCTGCACTTTGCTGAAGCAGCCGTGAAGATATACCCCATGTCCAACGTAAAGAAACCCAAGTAAGATGGTAGGCACCGAGAGAGGGCATCAGAGGGCAGACAGAAGGAAACCACAATCATAGACAACTAGCCAATCTGATCACATGGACCACAGCCTTGCCTAACTCAATGATACTAAGCCATGCTGTGTGGGGCCACCCAAGATGGATGGGCCATGGTGGAGAGGTCTGGCAGAATGTGGTCCACTGGAGGAGGGAATGGCAAACCACTTCAGTATTCTTGCCTTGAGAACCCCATGAACAGTATGAAAGAGCAAAAAGATAGGACACTGAAAGATGAACTCCCCAGGTCAGTAGGTGACCAATATGCTGTTGGAGATCAGTGGAGAAATAACTTCAGAAAGATTAGAGGGATGGAGCCAAATCAAAAACAACACCCAGTTGTGTATGGGACTGGTGATAGAAGCAAGGTTTGATGCTGTAAAGAGCAACAATGCATAGGAACCCGGATTGTTAGGTCCGTGAATCAACAACCTGGAAGTGGTCAAACAGGAGATGACAAGAGTGAACATCGACATTCTAGGAATCAAAAAACTAAGATGGATTGGAATGGGTGAATTTAACTCAGATGACCATTATATCTACTACTGTGGGCAAGAATCCCTTAGGAGAAATGGAGTAGCCATCATAGTCAACAAAAGAGTCTGAAATGCAGTACTTGGATGCAATCTCAAAAACGACAGAATGATCTCTGTTCATTTCCAAGGCAAACCATTCAATATGACAGTAATCCAAGTCTGTGCCCTAATCAGTAGCACTGAAGAAACTGAAGTTGAACAGCTCTATGAAGACCTACAAGACCTTCTAGAACTATATCCAAAAAAGATGTCCTTTTCATTATAGGGGACTGGAATGCAAAAGTAGGAAGTCAAGAAACACCTGGAGTAACAGGAAAATTTGGCCTTGGAGTACGGAATGAAGCAGGGAAAAGGCTAATAGAGTTTTGCCAAGAGAACACACTGGTCATAGCAAACACCCTCTTCCAACAACACAAGATAAGACTCTAACGGGGACATCACCAGATTGTCAAAACCAAAATCAGATTCATTATATTCTTTGCAGCCAAAGATGGAGAAGCTCTATATAGTCAGCAAAAACAAAACCGGGAGCAGATGGTAGCTCAGATCATGAACTCCTTATTGCTAAATTCAGACTTAAATTGAAGAAAGCAGGGAAAACCACTAGACCATTCAGGTATGACCTAAATCAAATCTCTTATGATTATACAGTGGAAGTGAGAAATAGATTTAAGGGACTAGATCTGATACACAGAGGGCCTGATGAACTATGGACAGAGTTTTGTGACATTGTACAGGAGACAGGGATCAAGACCATCCGCATGGAAAAGAAATGCAAAAAACCAAAATGGCTGTCTGAGGAGGCCTTACAAATAGCTGTGAAAAGAAGAGAAGCGAAAAGCAAAAAAGAAAAGGAAAGATATACCCATTTGAATGCAGAGTTCCAAAGAATAGCAAGGAGAGATAAGAAAGCCTTCTTTAGTGATCAGTACAAAGAAATAGAGGAAAACAATAGAATGGGAAAGACTAGAGATCTCTTCAAGAAAATTAGAGACACCAAGGGAACATTTCATGCAAAGATGGGCTCAATAAAGGATACAAATGGTATGGACCTAACAGAAGCAGAAGATATTAAGAAGAGGTGGCAAGAATACACAGACCCAGATAATCACCATGGTGTAATCACTCCCTTGAGCCAGACATACTGGAATGTGAAGTCAAGTGGGCCTTAGCGAGCATCGCTATGAACAAAGCTACTGAAGGTGATGGAATTCCAGTTGAGGTATTTTAAATCCTAAAAGATGATGCTGTGAAAGTGCTGCACTAATATGCCAGCAAATTTGGAAAATGCAGCAGTGGCCACAGGACCGGAAAAGGTCAGTTTTCATTCCAATCCCAAAGAAAGGCAATGCCAAAGAATGCTCAAGTTCAATTCAGTTCAGTCACTCAGTCGTGTCCGACTCTTTGTGACCCCGTGAATTGCAGCACACCAGGCCTCCCTGTCCATCACCAACTCCTGGAGTTCACTCAAACTCACGTCCATCGAGTTGGTGATGCCATCCAGCCATCTCATCCTCTGTCGTCCCCTTCTCCTCCTGCCCCCCAATCCCTCCCAGCATCAGAGTTTTCCCAATGAGTCAACTCTTCCCATGAGATGGCCAGAGTACTGGAGTTTCAGCTTTCCTTCCAAAGAAATCCCAGGGCTGATCTCCTTCAGAATGGACTGGTTGGATCTCCTTGCAGTCCAAGGGACTCTCAAGAGTCTTCTCCAACACCACAGTTCAAAAGCATCAATTCTTCGGCGCTCAGCCTTCTTCACAGTCCAACTCTCACATCCATACATGACCAGTGGAAAAACCATAGCCTTGACTAGATGGACCTTTGTTGGCAAAGTAATGTCTCTGGTTTTGAATATGCTCTCTAGGTTGGTCATAACTTTCCTTCCAAGGAGTAAGCGTCTTTTAATTTCATGGCTGCAATCACCATCTGCCGAATGGCAAACCACTTCAGTATTCTTGCCTTGAAAACCTCATAACAGTATGAAAAGGCAAAATGATAAGATACTGAAAGAGGAACTCCTCAGGTCGGTAGGTGCCCAATATGCTACAGGAGATCAATGGAGATATAACTCCAGAAAGAATGAAGGGATGGAGCCAAAGCAAAAATAATATCCAGTTGTGGACATGACTGGTGATAAAAGCAAAATCCGATGCTGTAAAGAGCAATATTGCATAGGAATCTGGAATGTTAGTCCATGAATCAAAGCAAATTGGAAGTGGTCAAACAGGAGATGGCAAGAGTGAACATTGACATTCTAGGAATCAGCAAACTAAAATGGACTGGAATGGGTGAATTTAACTCAGATGACCATTATATCTACTACTGTGGGCAGGAATCCCTTAGAAGAAATGGAGTAGCCATCATGGTCAACAAAAGAGTCTGAAATGCAGTACTTGAATGCAATCTCAAAAACGACAAAATGACCTCTGTTCGTTTCCAAGGCAAACTATTCAATATCACAGTAATCCAAGTCTGTGCCCCAACCAGTAGCACTGAAGAAACTGAAGTTGAACAGTTCTATGAAGACCTACAAGACCTTTTAGAACTAACACCCAAACGAGATGTCTTTTTCATTATAGGGGACTGGAATGCAAAAGTAGGAAGTCAAGAAACACCTGGAGTAACAGGCAAATTTGACCTTGGAGGATGGAATGAAGCAGGGAAAAGGCTAATAGAGTTTTGCCAAGAGAACACACTGGTCATAGCAAACACCCTCCTCCAACAACACAAGAGAAGACTCTACACATGGACATCACCAGATGGTCAAAACCGAAATCAGATTGATTATATTCTTTGCAGCCAAAGATGGAGAAGCTCTATACAGTCAGCAAAAACAAGACCGGGAGCTGACTGTGGCTTGGATCATGAAATCCTTATTGACAAATTCAGACTTAAATTGAAGAAAGCAGGGAAAACCACTAGACCATTCAGGTATGACCTAAATCAAATCCCTTATGATTATACAATGGAAGTGAGAAATAGATTTAAGGGACTAGATCTGATAGACAGAGTGCCTGATGAACTATGGACAGAGGTTCATGACATTATACAGGAGACAGGTATCAAGACCATCCCCATGGAAAAGAGTGCTCAAACTACCACACAATTGCACTAATCTCACACGCTAGTAAAGTAATGCTCAAATTCTCCAAGCCAGGCTTCAACAATACGTGAACCGTGAACTTCCAGATGTTCAAGCTGGTTTTAGAAAAGGCAGAGGAACCAGAGATCAAATTGCCAACATCCGCTGGATCATGGAAAAAGCAAGAGAGTTCCAGAAAAACATCTATTTCTGCTTTATTGACTATGCCAAAGCCTTTGACTGCGTGGATCACAATATACTGTGGAAAATTCTGAAAGAGATGGGAATACCAGGCCACCTGACCTGCCTCCTGAGAAATCTGTTTGCAGGTCAGGAAGCAACAGTTAGAATTGGACATGGAACAATAGACTGGTTCCAAATAGGAAAAGGAGTACGTCAAGGCTGTATATTGCCACCCTACTTATTTAATTTATATGGGGAGTACATCATGAGAAACACTGGGCTGGATGAAGCAAAAGCTAGAACCAAGATTTCCAGGAGAAATATCAATAACCTCAGATATGCAGATGATACCACCCTTATGGCAGAAAGTGAAGAAGAACTAAAGAGCCTCTTGATGAAAGTGAAAGTGGAGATTGAAAAAGTTGGCTTAAAGCTCAACATTCAGAAATCTAAGATCATGGCATGCAGTCCCATCACTTCATGGGAAATAGGGAAACAGTGGAAACAGTGTCAGACTTTATTTTTGGGGCCTCCAAAATCACTGCAGATGGTGACTGAAAGCCATGAAATTAAAAGATGCTTACTCCTTGGAAGGAAAGTTATGACCAACCTAGACAGCGTATTTAAAGCAGAGACATTACTTTGCCAACAAAGTTCCGTCTAGTCAAGGCTATGGTTTTTCCAGTAGTCATGTATGGATATTAGAGTTGGACTCTAAAGAAAGCTGAGCACTGAAGAATTGATGCTTTTGAACTGTGGTGTTGGAGAAGACTCTTGAGAGTCCCTTGGACTTCAAGGAGATCCAACCAGTCCATCCTAAAGGAGATCAGTACTGGGTGTTCTTTGGAAGGACTGATGTTGAAGCTTAAACTCCAATAGTTTGGCCACCTGATGTGAAGAGCTGACTCATTAGAAAAGACTCTGACACTGGAAAAGATTGAGGGCAGGAAGAGAAGGGGATGACAGAGGATGAGACGGTTGGATGGCATCACTGACTCGATGGACATGGGTTTGGGTGGACTCTGGGAGTTGGTGATGGACACGGAGGCCTGGTGTTTTGAGGTTCATGAGGTCGCAAAGAGTTGGACACGACTGAGCGACTGAACTGAACTGAACTGAACTGAATCATCTTCCAAAAGGAGGTACCAGAAATTACCTCTAAATGTACTTATAACTTCATACTTATACGCTTCTTCTTTTCCTTTTCCTGTGGTTACAGACTCAGCCAGAACCACAATTTACAAAGAAAAAAACTTCAGCAAGAATGAATTAATATGAGTCTCTGATCAAACCTGCTTAATATTAATTAAAATTGGACGGTCACATAATTTTAAAAGATGAAATTTGTTTTAGATTTTTTTGATGTAGATCATTTTAAAATTCTTTACTGAATTTGTTACAATATTGCTTCTGTTCCATGTTTTTTTTTTAAGTTTTTTTGGCCATAAGGCATGTGGGATCTTAGCTCCCCAATGAGGGACTGAATCCACAGCCTCTGCATTAGAAGGTGAAGTCTTAATAACCACTAAACTGCCAGGGGAAGCCCCAAAAGACAAACTTTTTAAGAGCTTTGAGTGTAGGACATCTCATCTTACTCTTTTCTTAAACTCCGTGGTAGATGGACAATTTAAGCAGAGGGAAGAAAGACTCACAATGGTAAAACTAGCACTTAGCATTAGCAAAGTACTAGTAGTTCTCCATATATATGAACTCAACCCAGTCGTTTTGTCAACATCCTTCAAGGTAGGTACAATTATGATCCGTAATTTAAAGAAGCTGATTAGTGGAGAAGAGAAGAAGCATACAAAGTAAATTGCAAAGCTAGACTTTCTACCCAGGCCCGTCTCCATTGTTGATGCTCAGAACCACTGCTTCGTCTCCTCCACAATAGGTATGCAGATCTGCCACGAAGGCAGTTAGAGGAGCTCTCTTGCTCTCATTAACTTGGGTAACTAAGGACTTCTTTTCAGACTCAGACCCATATGACAACTGAGTCAGTCCCGAAGAGGGCAAGAAGCCCATTAGCAACGCAGCTGCAGTAGGTGAATCCAGAATTATTTTTGCTGGCACAGACCAAAAGCCCCGCAGTGAATCTTGACTGTCCCTTGCCATCAGTCACCATTTGAGCTTTTCCCAGTCTTTTCTCTCTTAGCCCCAATAGTTGGATGAGGCTTCAGCTCAATTCTCCAACCTGAATTTTATATCCCCAAGATGGACTGCTCTGAATTCCAACCAACTTCTTTGCAGCTCTGGGTTTGACCTAATTTTTGCAAGTTCTTCACAGGATGGAAGGTGAGAAAAACTAGACATCTTTCTCTCAGTGCCCTTAGCCATTGACTAGGATTTGCCGTGAATAGTTTGGAACTTTGGCACCAGTGTTTGCCTTTTATTACCCTGGCTGCTCACAATCCACCATAGCCATTTGGCCTTATTGATTGATCAGTTAACTTGCTCTGACAATGTCTAACAAATGAATGTTATTGTAGGAGGAGCTCTTGTAGCTGAGGTTAGATTTTTCAGTACACTTCCTATTGTTCATCCCCCTCCTCCTTCTTATTGCTT
Source organism: Bos taurus (assembly GCF_002263795.3). Classification (NCBI taxonomy): domain Eukaryota; kingdom Metazoa; phylum Chordata; class Mammalia; order Artiodactyla; family Bovidae; genus Bos; species Bos taurus. Next base: position 63,370,419 of record NC_037336.1, on the reverse strand, counting down.
TTGTCACAGCATGTCTCAGGCTCTGACCTGTTTGACTTAGGATACTTCCCTTTATACAGATCCTCAGGGCAGAAGTACTGTTAGTTCTATGCAGCTACTTAAGTTCCACGACCACGGCCAGCCTGGAAGATCGTGAAGTCAGTTGTTCTGGGCATCACTTGGCCTATTTTGAAAGCTTACTTTGAGTCAGGTGCGCTCACATTGCACTCTCACTCTCTCACCCTTTCCTTATCTCTTCTTTCTCATATTTAACAGCTCAGCTGCTAATAGTTGCTGAGTCATGTCTTTGCGACTCTTTTGCGACCCCATGGACTGTAGCTCGCCAAGCTCCTCTGTCCATGGGATTTTCCAGGCAAGAATACTGAAGTAGATTGTCATTTCCTTCTCCAGGGGATCTTCCCAACCCAAGGATCAAACCTGCATCTTGTGGATTGCAGGCAGATTCTTTGTGTATTTTGACCACTTTCATCACCAAAGGTATTGTATTATTATTGACTGTATTCCCCACATGTACACTTCATATCCATAACTCATTTATTTTGCACCTGGAAGTTTGTACCTCTTAATCTCCCTCACCTATTTCACTCATCCCCTCACCCCCTCTCCTCCGGCAACCACTGCTTTGCTTTCTGTAGCTATGACTCTTTTCTGTTCTGTTACGTTTGTTCATTTGTTTTTTAGATTCCACATGTGAGTGAAATCATATGGTGTGTTTTTAGTCTGACTTACTGAACTTAGCACGATAACCTCTAAGTCCATCCTGGCTGTTGCAAATGGCAAGATTTCATTCTTCTTTTATGACTGAGTAAAATTCCATCATATAATATATATGTATATATATGTATGTATATATATATATATATATATATATATGAAACCTATGTAAAATATGTCTCACATCTTTATCCGTTCATTTATCTGTGGAAACTTAGGTTGTTTCCATATCTTGGCCATTGTAAATAAAGCTGCAATGAACATAAGAGTGAATATATCTTTTCAAATTGATGCTTTTGTCTTTTTCAGATAAGCACCCAGTAAAATTGCTGGAACATATGGTAGTTCTATTTTTAATTTTTTGAGGAACCTGCATACTGTTTTCCATTGGTAGCTGCACCAATTTACATCGCCACCAACAGCACTAGAGGGTTCTATTTTCTTCACATCCTGACCGGTACTTATTATTTCTTGCCATTTCGGTGTGGTTTGTTATGCACCAAAGCTGATGGATAGATGCATGTTGTCTCATTTGATGTTCATTGTTGGGCTGCAGTGAGACAGGTTACGTGACTTGACTAAGATGCTTAACTTGTAAGTGGCAGAGCTGGGACTGGGACCTGGGCAGCTCTAGCACCTGTCTTTTCCAGTGCACCCTCTCTGCTTCTCTGTCTGCCAGAGGAGCATCTGATGAGATCGAATGGAATAGTGAAACAGTAGAGAGGAAAGAGCCTTAGGGACAACTTAGTACTTCTCTCTTCCTGCACACCTGAAGCACCCGAGGCCCGGGAGTGTTTGTCTTGGTTCTCAAAGCTTGGAAGATATGTAGCAGGGATGCTGACCCCAGGCTTTCTCTTCTTTTTCTCATGCTGTCTGCTTCAGAGTTCTCTGCTCTGCCTTCAGGCCCCCCCAAATTCATTTTTTTAAGGTGAGATGGTGACAGTAAGGTGGTGTTGTGGTGGGGATAGCATTTTAGGCATGAGGAAAGCATGCCTTATGTGTTTGTGTGCTTGGTGTGGGTGGCTTCTTTTAGATTTCTGAAATTAACAAGAGGTGGTCAGCTGCTTCTTTGCCTGCCTAAAATTTGCCTTCAGTGATGGACTCCCCTTCTTAGAGAGAGCAGATGGCCTTATAGAAACAGATACTTTCTCCCTATTGTTTTAGGCACAGGAGATGTGCCTAAAAGCCTGATGTGAAGGAACCTCTGGAAAAGAGCAGCCTCTGTGCAGAAAAAGACAGATTTCTCTGATCTGTCTAGACCCTGATCTTAGACAAGTCATACACAGGGGCAGACAGAAGAACAGAACTTAATTCTACTGTGGCCTCTAGGCAAAGGGCTGCCACTGCCACATCTCTATTTCTTTCCATTCCCATAAAGCTCTTTCTTAAGGCCTATCTGTATGTATTCAGACAGCCATCCACCAACCTTTGGGGTGCAAGTGTAGCACTTCAATCTTGCCCCCACCTCACCCCAAGCCTAAACAGAGGCCTGAGAATGGAGTCAGGCCTCCTAGTGGGAGTGCCAGTACAAAGCAGTATTTTCCCTCTGTTAGTGTTGATGTCCAGCCCTTCCTTTCAGTTCTACTACTTTAGGTATGTTGTTTCTACTCTGTAAAATGTCTCTTTTTAGAGAATCTTTCCAAAGAAGATAATTAGGTAGGTAGCCATAAATAGGATGTGCAGTAATGAGAGTAGGTTGTACAATCTGGGAAAATTTTTCATGCCTGTAATGGGGAGAGGGCACTGGTAAGAATGCTGGTCTTCAGTAAAGTGAGAGGTATAATTGCATCCTTTTCCTTATCAAATTATGACCCCCTTGTTATTCCATTTCTTGACTTCGAATTCTTCCTTCTATAAAATCATATACTAACTGGAGAAATGAAACATCTTATCATTGCCATATAAAATATATAGAATAGGGAAAATGTACTTGAATCTTTATACATTTTTTAAATTTTATTTATTTATTTTAGTATACTTGAATCTTAACGGCTTGTATTTTTTTTAGAGCATTTCTTTTGTGGTTCTTCTTTCTGAGTCTTAGGTGGCTTATTTGTGTATCAGAAGCACAGCAAGAGGGAGAAGAGGAAGGGCAATCTAAGGTCATGACCCTGAGGATTCAGGCAGCAAGATAAAAGCTCCTTTCCAGCCCCCACCAAGAGAGGAAAGCAGAAGTGATGGGAATGTCCTGACTTTAGCTCTACAGAAGCCTTTGAATCATTTGGTTGTAAGAGATGAATTCTTTCAAAAAAATTTTAAAAGAGTAATAACAAAAAAAGGCATTATACACACCTCTTAGACAAGATACCACTAATTTGGCTAAATATTAGATGAGGAGAGTTGACGGTCCCAGGGAAAATTCAAGTGCCTGCTTTCATCCAAATCTTCTCCATGTGGACAATAGCTCTCATTGTCATATTAGGAAAATTGAGGACAGAAAATAGATGAAATTTTCTATTCTTCTCACTACATTCCTCAGAGTCCATGAGTAGTTTCTGAGTTTTACTCTAGACATCAGATGAAAACTTCTAGCCCTGGCCTTCAAAACTGCACACTAGGCTTGTCTTTCTTGTTTGCTCTCATCCCCAGTATCCATCAGGAAGTCTCTTCTGCAGCACAGACTGCCTCCCTGTAGGATCCTGAGGTCAGATTTTTCAATCTCCCTGTTCATCAAGTTCAGAGCCTGGGCTGGTGCTCAACCAGCCGTAGAGATTTTACCTGGGTTCCTTGCATACACTGGAGTCTCCAGATTTTTCACCTTGTCTACTCCTATCCAGGATCAGGTTAGTGTTTTGAGAAGATCATCCTGACAATGGTTTTGAGAAGGAAAGGCTGAGTAGAAGGACATGGGTGGGAAACGAGCACCAGAGATGCTTCTATACCCACTAAGAAGCTAGAGGAAAGATGATTTGAGTGCCCAATTCAATGTAAAAAGTGAAGAAGGAAAAGTGATATGATTATTTGATTCTAGGCATTTTCATTTACTCTAACCACTGATTATCTAGATTTACCATTAATTGAAATATTTTATCTCCTTACTATGGTCACAATTATTTAAGAGACAAGTTATATGAAGTTACCAGAATTTCATTTATCTCACAGGTGTTGTCTTCAGATCACATTTAGCTCCTCATCTAAGGATATGGTCATACCATGAAAATGAAAATTACTTGCAGACTTTAAATATAAAATATGAGCAATTCACAAAGTTGCTATAAGAATTTTCTCCCCACAGTTTCAATGCCTTAGGTTTCTCAGAAAGTTCCCAATACCTTTTTTCTAAATCATGCATCCTGTTGGTTCTGTAGAGAATGAAAAAGAGAAAGTGAGTAAGACTTATAGTATATTTTAGGGCCAGACTTGATATTTCTGACTCAAATTCCTAAAATAAACACTAAACAACTGTGTCACAAAATAATACAAACTTGTAAATATCTGGAAAGTATAAACTTTATAAGGGAAAAAAATTAAAATCAGTCATAATCCTATTGTTCAAGGAAACCCACTGAATTTTCTGAATTTTTTAGTCTTCAGAAAGACTAGATTGTAGCTGTATCAACTACATAGATGTAACTGTATGTATCCACATTAATTAGGACCATAGTGTATATTCTAATTTATATTCTTTTCTCATTTAATACTATATCTTGAGCATTTTCCATTGATATTAGAATTTTTACAAAAGCAGAATTCAGTGAATATATGACATTTCAACTTGTAGAGGTGTCATAGTTTAACAGTTTTTGCTACTGATAATGTTGTGGCAGAGACTGGTTAGATGGAAGGTCATTGAGAGAATGTGACCTCCAGTTGACCTCAGAGCTGGACTCTGACAATGGAAGGCTCCTCACTCCCTCCCCTGTCCTTGGGATGTGTGCTCTGTTCAATATTCCCATAGTTGAGAGCTGTTTCCAAGAATGCAGCCTTGAATGAGCAAAGTTTTGTTGAAACCATCTGGATGGTATACATGACTGAGCCTGGTTAACTTTAACTACATAAACTTTGAGGTTTTGTAGGTAAGTGCAGAGGTCCACTCATCCTTTGGCCACCCAAGATGAGCCTCCTAAGTTTCCTTACCACCTGCCCATCTGGAATGGTTTGTCCCTTTCTTTGGTCTCTTCTTTCCTCTGTGCATGGGGATGGGGCAGTTTCAGATGTTTTTTCCAGGAAATTCTCAAGGTTTCAAACCAACAACATCAACCCCATTTCCTCCTTCAAGGAACACAGGAAGATTATACTGTCCAGCCTCTCTTGCAGCTAGGTTGGGGCCATATAACTGGCTTCTGGCCGGGAATTTGAATCAGAAATATCAAGTCTGACCCTAAAATATAGTTTAAGTTTTCCTTACTTTCTCTCTTTCATTCTCTACAGAACCAAAAGGACTCGTGGCAGATGTAAAGGAAGGCACATTTTAGAGTTGTCACTAGAAGGAATAGTCATGCAAGAAAGCACCTCAGCCTTCATCAAACTCTGGTATGAGTGAGAAAGAAATGTTATCATGTCAAGTATCTGGGAATTAAAGCATTTTTTTCCCCCAGCAGCTACCGTTATTTATGTTGAGTTTTTCTGATTTTATTCAATTTATTAATATACCAAAATGTCTATCTTTATACACATACAATTTGTCCTCTTAGGACAGATTTCTTAAGATCAATCTGGGTGGGATTTTTGGCTTCCATTGAGGATGTAGAAAGCTAGAAAGGCAACATCCCTATTCCAGCAATAAAAAACCTGGATAATCTACAAAATAATAATTTTTCTTAACACCATCCTAGAGGTGAATTCACCGAAAATATAGGGAAAATTTTAGAATCTAAAATTTAAGGGAAATTAAGGCAAGGCAGTCACCTCCACAGAGAGACAGAACATAAGCAGTGTCCTACCTATCAAGGCAGCAAAAGGAAGATGGGGCTTCCATAAAAGGATGGGTAAAGATGCCTTCAGCTAAGATTTGTATCAGATTACTAAAGGAAGAGAGTGGGCTGGGATGAGCATATAGATCTCCTGGGAGTCACAGACAGAATGGGTGTTTTGCAACCTCTTCTTGGATATTGTCAGATACTTAGAGAAAGAATGGGGTATATGGCAGCTGGAGAAAGGCTCTTTTGGAGATGTTGGCCTAAGAATGAGGTTGGCTACCCTTGTAGGAAAAGCATGACATCCCACTTGTTCCTATCTTCCTGTGGGAAGCATAAACATTTCAATTAGTCAATCAGCAGTCACTGTATAGGCCAGGACTGTATAGGGCCACCTCCAAAGACACCCATGTCTTATTCCCTGGAATCTGTGAATTTGTTGCCTTTCATAGCAAAAAGGACTTTACAGATATGATTAAGTTAAGGTTCTTAAGATGGGAAGATTGTTTTGAGTCATCAGGGGCCTAAAGTATAGAGAAGCAAGACTGTCAAATTTAGAAAGGCGTATGTAATGACAGAAACAGAGATTGGAATGATTTGCTTTGGTGAAAGCAGAAGGCCATGAACCAAGGGGTGCAAGTGGCCTCTGAAGCTAGAAAAGACAAGGAGACAGAACTTCCCTGAAGCTTTCAAAAGGAACACAGGATAGGTGACACTTTAGCCTTCTAAGGCTCATTTTGGATTTCTGACCCCCAGAAGTGTAAGATAATAAATTTGTGCTGTTTTAAACCCCTCAGTCTGTGGCAGCTTGTTCCAATAGAAATAGGAAACCTAGATATCCAACCATGTCCCAGTGGCCACCCAACCTTTACAAGGGAAAGCTGAAAGACATAGCTTTTAATGGGCACTCTGGCATCTTGTCTTAGTCCACTCAGGCTGCTGTAACAACGTGCCACAGACTGGTGGCTTATAAACAACAGATATGTATTTCTCATGATTCTGGAGGCAGGAAGTCCAAGGCGAGAGTGTCAGCATATTCAAGTTCTGGCAAAGGCTCTTTTCTATGTTGCAAACTGCTGACCTCTTGATGTATCCTTACACAGTGGAGGAAGGGGTATGGGATCCTTCTGGCACCTCTTTTATAAGGGCACTACTCTCATTCATGAAGGCTCTGCACTCATGACCTAATCACCTCCCAGAGGCTCTACCTCCTAATACTATCACTTTACAGGGTTAGAACTTCAGCATATTAATATGGAGAGACAAAAGCTTATATACCATACCACACTTCCAATAAAATTAGAGTTCTATTAAAGCCAGAATTGTTAGTTTAAAATGAGCAATCTCTTCCACAACAGATTTGTTTTAGTTCTTCACTATCCTAATTACTTTTTTAAAGATTTTATGTATTTGTTGTTTTGATGGATGGTGTGTGGGGTCTTATTTCCCCCACCAGGGATGAAACCCATCCCCCCCTGCATTTGAAGCAGAGAGTCAACCACTACACCATGAGGGAAGTTCCATTATCCTAATTATTACAGCTGTTGTGAGGTGTTTTAATATCTAGTGGGTCTATTCTCTTTCACTTTTTTCTTTTTTTGAATTTCTTGAATATTCCTGCTTGTTTATTTTGCCATGTGTACTTTACAGTCAATTTGTCTAATGAAAAATATCCTGTTGGTATTATGTTAATTTATAGATTAACTTTTAGAGAATATTGACATCTTTATGAGGCTGAATTCTTCTGCCTAACTGCATGGTATAGGTCTCCATTTGTGCTAGCTCAGTAAGACTCCTTTGGTACTTCTGACCTCTGGAACTGTAAGCTTTGCTTCTTTCTCTATGTAGATTTTAACTTCTTGCTTGAAAAAGGTTAATTCTATTTGTTGTAGGGTATACAAGAGTGATTTTTCAAATGCTGAAGTAAAAAACATGTGACAGTAGTATTACATTGAATTCCTTCTCTCAGGAGGTCATTTGTATAGAAGTATCACTGGATATAAAATCACAAACAGCTTTGTTCACTGCTCACTATTTGAAGATACGCTATAGCTCCTTGTAGACAATAACTGCTGAAAGTTGTTCATAGTCAATGATTATATTGTCAAATATGTGAAATGTTTCTTGACATGCAAATTACTGCATATGAAAACTTTATTAGAACTGAGGTTCAAACAGCCCCATCAAATTCTGAAGAGTGAGATCAGAGCAAACTGAAAGGAGGAAAAATGCTGATGTGTGAAACAGACAACTCACCATGCCAGGCTAGGAATGCAAAGGGAGAGCTATGAATGTGTCCAGACCTCACTGACCCTTGATATCGATCATCCAAAATACCTTTCAAATTCTTATGCTACTAGACTAAAATACCAGTATATTAGCATGACTCCAATTCTTTAGTAGTATCTAGTACTAGCTGAGAAATTCTGTATAAGTAAAGAAGAGTTACTTCCTAGCCATCATATATAATCAACCATAAACTGGCTTAAGTAAAACGGTCAGAAGTTATATTCATTTATCCCGTCTCACCTGAATCTATAAAAAAAAAATCTAAAATGTTGATTAGGGCTTTAAAAAAGATTTTGTGTGTGTGTGCGAACCATTTTCAAAATCTTTATTGAATTTGTTAACAATATTGTTTCTGTTCTATGTTTTGTTTTTTTGGCCATGAAATACATGGGATCTTAGCTCCCCAACCAAGGATCGATCATGTACCCCCTGAATTGGAAGGTAAAGTCTTAACCGCTAGACTGCCAGGGAGGTCCCTCAATTAGGACTATTAAGCAAGGGTTTTACCTCTTTGGGTGCTCAGCTATTTCTTGAGGGGATTAGCTGTATAGAATTTCAAGGCATCACTCAGATGTAAACATAAACAACAAATGGAATGGGGAGATCCTTTACATGAGTCACAGCTGGGAGGAGAATGTCCTGTAAATTGAATGTTTTAATTAGCTTCAACAAATGGGAGAGACAAACTGGAATAGAACCAAGGGGAGATGCTTAGATTAACCTGCCAGCTCTAGTTGTTTGCATCAAAAGAGCTACACTGCCATGACAATTTGTCCAGTTGAATTCAAAGAAGAAGTAGAACATGCACAAAATAGGAAAATACAGATTGAAAAAGTAAGAGTGTTAATCTGTATTAATATTCAGGTAAACCAAACTTTATAACTTCATGAAGGGATGTAAGCATTAAGGGAAAGAGGTGCCTGGCTTATAGCCACTGTTCATCTCAGACTTGACTGCCTGCCGTTACTTAGAAGCAGGCACTGGGCTAAAAAAAGACCCAGAATATTACAGACCCAACTTTGGAAGGTATGTTAAATGTCCTCTGGAGTGATCCGTCTCCTTTCCTGTGTTGATTCCTTTCTGTAGAAGCCTCACAAAGTCCTCACTAAATCAGCTTGTACACTGCCTTCCAAAGCAGTCTACTCAATCCTTGGGGAGCTCTGGCTGTTATATTCTCCTGTATGTTGATCCAAAAGCTGCATAGTTTTAGTTTCTACCCATTGCTTTTAGTTCTGTTCCTTGAGGAACAAAATTAATCTTGGAACTGTACAACAGTTTTTCAGCTCTCGAAAACTGGCTATCATCTCCACAACGTACTGTCTTTAGCTGACTAACTAGCTCTTAATTTTTTAACTGCTCTGAACAGGACAAGAGGTCAAATTTCCTCATCATCCTTGTCTCTTTTTTACAAGCTTGTGTTTCTCTTTGTCATCGTAGACAATGCTGAACAGAGCATACTTCTTTTGTTTTAAATCTTTGCTATCAAAGTGTGTTCTTCCAACTCACAGGAACTTCTTAAAAGTGAAAACTCCACAGACCCACCTCAAACTCCTGAATCAGAGTTTGGATTTTGTTAAGATCCCCGGTGACTCATATGAACTTTAAAATTTGAAAAACACTGTTCTAGATAAGTGGTTCTCAAACTTGACACCACATTGGAATACAGGTCCTTGAGTCCATTCTGAGCGATGACTGAAAAAATGTTTTTTCCCAAAAGCAACAATACTACCTATTTTTCTATACAAATGTTGAAATGTAGGGGCAGTTGAAGGGCAGAGAGCAAAATAAGCATGTCATGAGTCAAGAGTACTAACAAACCCAACAAAAGAAAAGTCCGTTTCCATGTGCTGTGTGGTGGTGCTATCCAGTCTTGGTTCTACTATTTGAAATATGACATAATACTCATCGGAAATTATAGTGGCTTTACTTCCTATTGATACAAGAATCTGGATAACAAAACATAAAAAAAACAATAAATTTAGAAATCACAATCTCTAGGATGTCAAATTTTATAGCTTATGAGGGCCTGCCGTTTAATGTTAAAACAGTAATTTTGTATTTACTTGATTATACCACATGGTGGCTCAGACAGTAAAGAATCTGCCTGCAATGTGGGAGAGCTGGATTCAATCCCTGGTTCAGGAAGATCCCCTGGAGATGGGATTGGCAACCCACTCCAGTATTCTTGCCTGGAGAATCCCATGGATAGCGGAACCTGGCAGGCTACCGTCCAAGGGGTCACAAAGAGTTGAACGTGACTGAGCAATTGATATATATGATGAATGGAGACTCACATGCCAATAATGCTAATGTCTTGTCCACTACATGGCAGCCTGAAGGCATACTCAGGTCCTTTTGTGTTGTATATTTTGGAGTCAGTGTTTTATAAATCATTCATCTATCATTTTAAAGGCAACAGTAAAGTAAACTCACTTTCATCAAGAGAAAATTTAAGCTTTTTGTGCCGTGACTAAAGAAGTTAGATTAAAATCTACTAACTCAGTGGTCCCCAAACTCTGGTATCTAATGCCTGATAATCTGAGGTGGAGCTGATGTAATAATAATAGAAATAAAGTGCACAATGAATTTGATGTGTTTGAACCATCCCAAAACTATCCCCTCTCCCTGACCTGTCAAAAAATTGTCGTCCACAAAACTGATCACTGGTGCTCAAAAGGTTTGGGACCGTAAATCATTGGGAATAGAAACAGTATTCAATACAAAGTAGAAACAAGAAAGAGTTTAGAAAGATTCTCTTGAGAACAAAGAGAAGAGAGTCAGAGAGGAAAGGGTTTAATCTCACAGGTCTGCTCTGAGAATATCCATTTTATCTACGTAGAATGAATAAGTTGACTTATTTTATTGCATCCCACAAGGCAAATTCTCTCAGCTTCATTATAAAAAACAATAAACAAAATGGATGCAATATTTTTTGCACATCAGCATGTAAAAGCTTTGCATTGTGTTGTAGGAAAAAAAAAATACATGTAGACCACGTGTCATGTTCCGTTCAATGTTTCTGGCTGTCTACACTTGTCGAGTGCTTCTCACTTCTTACACAGAAACTGCCACAGCACATGGTAAAAAATGCACCAAACTATCACAATTATGCATAAAAATATTCCCTAAGAATACAAAATACTAGGGACTGACCCCAAAATACTCCCTAGTATACAAGTTCTAGGGACCATATTTTTTTTCTGAAATCTCATTTTTTCCTGTGAAGTGGCAGAAGAGAATTGTGGTAATTTTAATCTCTAACAGAAGGATCTTTAGGGAGAAGGCTGAAAAGTTGAATGGGCTTCCTGGGTCTCTCAGTGGTAAACAGTTCACCTGCAATGCAGGAAACGGTTTCAATGCCTGGGTCGGGAAGATTCCCCTGGAGAAGAAAGTGAAAATCCACTCCAGTATTCTTGCCTGGGAAATCCCATGGACAGAGGAGCCTGGAGGGTTACAGTCCAAGAAGTTGCAAAAGAGTTGGACATGATTTAGCAACTAAACAACAACAAAAGGTTGGACACTCTTTCTGGGCATCTGGATAAAACAGCAGTTGAGATGAGAACTATAAGTTAGAGGACAGGCTCAGCAAAACAGCATTTCAATGCCTTCCATCTGCCTTCTCTTCTCTTCATTGCATTCCTCAGCCATGCACTCAGTCTGTTGTTTCTTTCCTCCTTATTCTTGCATCAGTTCCAAAAATAACTGCTGAACACTTACTGCATGCCCAGCAATGTGCTGACTTCTAAGGATACAGCAGAAAGCAAGACAAAAGGTCTACTTTTGTGAAGCTTAGTATTAAGCAGAGAAGACATGCTGTTAACTAACCAAATTACAATAAAGTGTTTGACTGTGTTTACCCCATCTCATTGTCATTTACCTCCAATGTCTGCATCTTTTCCCCTCTGTCTGGGCATATGGAAACTAGGGGCAATCAGGGAGACCAGAAACAGAGGAGGTGACTTTGCCCCTATATTCTCTGAATCTTGTAGTTTTGGGGACAGAGTACTCACTTTTCAACTTAATGTTAAATATTTATTTTCTATTTCCAAACTGGAGTTACATTTCACATCATAGTATTATCTTACAAATATAACAGTGTGTAACACTTTATTATTTTTAAAAAAATATTTATTATTTGGCTGTGCTGGGTCTTAATTTTGGCACTCAGGATCTTCAGTTGTGGCATATGGGACCTAGTTCCCTGGCCAGAGTTGTTCGAACCCAGACCCCCTGCATTGGAAGCACAGAGTCTCAGCCACTGGACCACCAGGAAAGTCCCTGTGCAGCACTTTAGAGTTTGAAAGTCCTTTCACAGTCATTACTACCTTAGACTCAAAACAAGACTGTGAGATGAATGATCCACTTTATGGAGGAGAAAACCAAGGCTCCTGGAGGCTAAGCTACTTGGCTCATTAGCAGCAGAGCCTAAACTTGAACTTTTTTGCATGATTTAATTGGTTACAGGCTCATACTAGATTTAAACCTGTCTTTGCCTCAGTGATGCTTCATGGACTATCTACTGTGCTAGAAGAATGTTAAAAACATAGTTTGTGTTACTTCAGTGAGTGATTACAGACAGTGATTAGATTTTACGTTAGCTGTTTGCAGGAATTACACTGCAGGTGGCAGTGTGATATTCAGACCCAGGGATGCATTTGCCAAGCGGTTTCCTAGGAGCTGCCTGTTTTGTTTGTTTGTTTTACCATTTATTTATTTTTTAATTTCTTTGGCTGTGCTGAGTCTTCCTTTTTGTGTGGACTTTTCTCTTGTTGAGGTGAGGGGAGGCCACTGTCTAGTTGCAGTGCACGAGCTTCTCATTGTCATGGCCTCTCTTATTGCAGAGCATAAGCTCTAGAGCTCACAGGCTTCAGTAGTTGTGGCTCCCAAGCTCTAGAGCACAGGCTCAGCAGTTGTGGCACATGAGTTTAGCTGCTCCGAGGCATCGGGGTCCTCCCGGACCAGGGACCAAACATGTTGTCTCATGCACTGGCAGGCAGATTCTTCACCACTGAGCCACCAGGGAGGTCCACGGCCTATTTTTGGTTCCCTTGCCAACACTAGTTGTGGCTGGAGCTCTGCAAGTGGAGACAGGACAAGAGACTATTAGGAGACTGCTGGAGCAGGAACCCTGACATATCTGCATAGGTCAGAGTTCTATGAGTAAAGTGGGTTAAATTTGGGAAGACAGTACAAGAAGATGTCAAGAATCTCAGAGCTGGTTACAATGAGAGTTAAGCAGCAGGATGATGAACACCAACAGGTTAGGCCTCAGGCTGGCTTCACGGGCCTGTGACCTGTGCAGGGTTTAATGTTCTGTTGTTGCCATCTTGAAATTCTTAATAAGTATGTTTTTGTATATTTAGTACAATGGGGCAATGACAATGAACAGAAAGAAGGAAATCTGTGAAATATGCATGTGGTCGATCATTTCCCTCCTCACTTACACATAGCACTCACCATGCTCTGTGAGCATGCAATAAGTGGGCAAAGGGTGTCTGTGAAAACAGGTGTCCATTATCACAGGGTGATCCATGAGCACAGGGATGTCCATGAACATTCTAAACATCTGTCCAGAAATAAGGATTTCTATCACATTCTTTCCCACTGTTGTACCTCCCTGCATTAGCTGACCTCTTAAACGGAAATGATGACATAGAAGAAAAGGGAAAGATGGAGCAACTCAGAGTTTCTGATGATTTCAGTCCTTCTTTTCTCATCAGCAAGTCAAAAAAAGAGTTAGGTGGTATACGCGTATATTAATAAGTAAAATAAAGCCAGGTGGTTCTGTGACATTTTTCTCCACTCTTCTGGTTAGAACAACATGCATATGCTTGTTTCAGTTCTGATATACAAATTGTGTAATTTTGGTGATTCTGTATATGAGTTAAGTGCTCTTGTATTTTCATTTAAAACTGGCATTTTACAATATCAAAATGAATGGGAAAATTCAGGTTATACATTCAAATTTAAAAATTTTTGTTTGTAATAACATTAAATATTGGTTTAAAAAATTCTATGATGAGTGAAGAGAGAAGCCACAGAGGAAAGAAGAGGAAAGAAAAAGTTTATATCCAAGCACATTTAAGGCATGTTTTCTTTTGCTTTGGGAACAGAGTTCCTGCATTTTCATTCTGCACTGGACCCTACAAATGATGTGGCCCGGTCTCCTCCTCCCAGGTAGGGTAAAGAAACCTTCAGCACCCTGGAAGGCCTGAAAAGATCAGTAAGAGCTTGAAACTTGGTGACTTTTAGGAATTTGGGTCAGACAAACTAGAGGATGTTGACCAAAGGAGCCCCAGACAGGTATATCTAGAGTCTGGGGGATAGTCAAGGTCACCTGGAAATAGACCCTAACTAGCAACAGAAGAGTGTGGTCCCTGGTGAGGCTTACTAATCATTTTCTGGCCTTGGGTGGCTTCTGTGAGCACCCTGGAGAGAATGGGCCCTGGAAGAGGAATAGCAGATGCCAGCAGCAACAAGAACCAGGTGGCTATGAGGTGCCAGTGTCTAAGTCAAGGTGTTTCTCATATCCTGTCAATGCCTCCTACCTTTATTGCTGCATTGGAGCTCCAAATGCTTGAGCTCAGTCATATCGAGTTCTGTGAGTTTTCAAGTTGCCTAGGGAAACTACTCTTGTTGCATCAGATGTCTAAGCAATAGACATCATGAACACTTTGACTCTGTGGACCCCAGGATACACAGATGCAGTGAGACAGGAAAGCAAAGATGTCACTGGAGGACTGGATTTGAGCCCCATGTGGGCAACAGGTGGCAAGCATGAACACTAAAAACATCTAAATCTCACAGTTTTCTCTGCTCTAATCTGACAAATAGGGAAAAACTCATAGGCTTTCCTAGACAGAAAGCTCCCTACTTCCCACCTTCAGCTTCTAACTTGGAGCCTGGCCCCATAGCACACCTTCCCTCCTTCCTTCCTGCTGTCACATCACCAACAGGGAGGGGATGAGTGTTCATGCAAAACCAACCATGATGGCAAATGGTCCTTAACATCCTTTGACTCTTATTAAGCTTTGCCAATAAGGCTAACTGCCTACAGTAATAAATACATGCCATATAAGGATTTTCACCAAATATAAATAAGAACTCAAAAAGTCTCAGCACTTCTCCCCACCCTTATTTGTACCCACACATTGGCTACTGCTTCTGAAAGATATAAAGTGAGTAGCCAAGGCGATAGTGTGCTAAACAGGAAATACACACATTTAGTATCAGAACTTGCCAGTAGGGCACTGGCAAAAGTTATTTTATATCAGTGAGCCTCCTCTGTTAACTGATTAAAGAAGTTCTTTTCCTCTGTAGACAGTGTGGGTAATGGCTTTGTTCATGGTGGTGTCTGTGCAAGTGTTAGTTATCTTTAAGACAGTCAGTACTTCAATTTCTGTTGAATTGTTGAATCCTCAAGGAAATCTGGTGAAGTCCCCTGAGTAGTTAGTCTGATTATCCTAACCTCTGCTTGGCATTGGATGTTCCAAAGGGGAAAAAAAATGACCAAGGAGAAAGGATAAGGGCCAATGGCTGTAATATCCTGGCTAGTTCTCAAAGCAAATTTGACATACTTAAGATGGATAAAGGCAAGATTGATTAAGAGGTCTGTTGGGACATATTGTTCAGTCTCTAAGTTGTGTCTGACTCTTTGTGATCCCATGAACTGTAGCATGCCAGCCTTCCCTGTCCTTCACTATCTTCTGGAGTCTGCTCAAACTCATGTCCATTGAGTCAGTGATGCCATCCAATCATCTCATTCTCTGTTGCCCCCTTCTCCTTATGCCCTTGATCTTTCCCAGTATCAGGGTCTTTTCCAATGACTCAGCTCTTCACATCTGGTGGCCAAAGGATTGGAGATTCAGCTTCAGCATCAGTTCTTCTAATGAATATTCGGGGTTGATTTCCTTTAGGATTGACTGGTTTGATCTCCTTGCTATCAAAGGAAATCTCCAGAGTCTTCTCTAGAGCCACAATTCAAAAGTATCAGTTCTTTGATGCTCAGCCTTCTTTCTAGTCCAACCCTCACATCCATACGTGACTACTGGAAAAACCATAGCTTTGACTATCCAGAACTTTGTTGGCAAAGTGATGTCTCTACTTTTTAATATGCTGTTTAGGTTTGTCATAGCTTTTCTTCCAAGTGTTGAGACATGGCCAACTGCAAAAGAGAAATATTAAAGATAACTTTACAGTTCCAAGAACTCTCTTCACCTTATATAGTTCACATGTGTTCATTTAGAATTGGAAATACTTTTAAAATCAGTTTGTTTTCATTTTGTAAGTGGCACAAAATTCTATTAAATTTCATAGCAAAATATTTGACAAACTAATTGTTTGAAAGAGGTAGCAATAATTAATGTTTGTAACATGTCTTAATCTTTACAAAGTACTTCTTTAATCATGATGCATTTGCTCCTCACAGAAACCTTTTGAGAGTAGTAACTATTGTTTACTTGTTTTATAGGTAACAATACTGGACTTAGTATCTTTTCAGGAAAAACTAGAAATTAGTTGGACTCCAACTTGAATCTAGGCCCACTGACTCCAACATCCATAACGTTTATCAAAATGTATAACTGATAGTCAGATACTCTGATTAGAGACGGAATTAGCCCAGCACTTGGGAAATGTGGATTCTGGTTCCAACTCTGTCATCATCTGGAGTCACCTCAGTCCTTCCCTTTCACCGGGTCTGTTTCTTCATCAGCAAAATGAAGAAGCTCTGTGGAGCATCTCTAAGTTGTCTCCCATTCCTTTATCCCTCGACTGATATGAAGAAAAGAATTGCAATGGAATCATATTGAACAGAAATTACTCCAAGGCTATCTATTTTAGAAAATATGTTTTCTCTTTGGCTTACGGGAGGAGGGCAAGTACGAACAGCCAAGCAAGTAATAGAACTAATCCAGGCGAGTTTTCTCACCCAGCATAACTCCCACAAGAAAATAAATTCCACCTGGCACCGTGCAGACCCCACCCCCAACCCCGCCCCCGCCCGCAGGAATTCAGGATGGATCGCAGAGGAAGCCAGAGCGCCTGGCACACTCTGCTGTCTTTGAGCCTGAAGATAGGAGGAGGCTCCATCAGGAGGGTGGGAGTTGGTCCCCAACAGATAAATGAGGGTTTCAGAGGCGCTGAACCTGCTCCACAGGCATCGTGCCTTTCCCAGAGGAACTCATACTCGTTAGTCATAAATAAGTCCTGTGAAATGCCTCCCACGTCCCATGTGAATATTTCAAACATCATGCTTAGCCAAGAAAAAAAAAAAAAAGAACAAAAACAAAAGAGAGATTTACCTTTTAAGCTTTAATATTTGTTTGTTTATTTATTACCAGATTTAATGTCCTGAAAAAAAAATTTTGGTATGACATCTTTAAAATTGTTCCTCTCTGACATTTCCCTGTGAGGCACAAATATTCAGACAAAGACTGGGGCTTTGGGGGTCCCGTCTAATTTTTATACTCCTTCTTATTCTAGCTACTGGAGGTCTTCCCATTCTGGAGACCAGGCAAAGTGCTATGAGAGAAATCTGTGGTGGGGAAGCAGGTTTCCCTAGAGTCAGGTGTCAGGCACTGGTCCTACACTTTAGTGGGAAGATGAATAAGATACAGTTTAACTAGTGGTTACCAGTGGGGAGAGAGTGGGGGATGGGCAAAACAGGGGAAGGGGATTAAGAGATACAACTACTAGGTATAAAATGGATAAGATACTGTGATGCAATGCACAGCACAGGGAATATAGCGAATATTTTATAATATCTTTAAATGGAGTATAGTCTAAAAATATCAAGTCACTGTGTTATATGTCTGAAACTAAAGTAACATTGTAGATCAATTCTATTTCAATTTAAAAAAGACACAGCTTAACTCTGGGAACCCTCAGTTTTAGTGAGAGAGACAGTCAGGTCAGGTAGAGGAATCGAAGGAAACATTTGTGAGATGTGAGCTTGGAGAACAGAGTTTGGCTTAGGCATACAGGGGAGGACCAAAGGCTATCTGAGAGCAGAAGAGAATTCAGAAACACCTCAGAGAGCAGATGACATTAGAACTGGGTTTTAAGGGAGGTGTTTCACAAGAGAAGGAGTAGGGGAGGAGAAAAATCTTCGTGAGAGAAATTAAGGCGTGTGCAAGGCAGGGAGGTGAGAGAACGGGGTCTCTTCTGGAAGCCTGACCCTCCTTTGTATGACAGGCACCTAGGACTTGTACGTGGAAGTGGGGCAGTATCAGCTTGGAAGTTGGAGCATCAGCCAGAAGGTGAGGGGGACTTGTTAGCTTTTTTTTTTCTCAAGGCAATATGAACTTGGTTTTTGGATTATCATTCTGGCAGAAATAGAAAGGATGGATTAGAGGGAGAAGAGGCTAGAGGAATTTCTTATTATTATTATTTTAAATTTTTGGCTGCATCCTGTATCATGTGGGACCTTAGTTCTCTGACCAGGGATCGAACTCTCATCCCCTGCATTGGAAGGCAGAATCTTAACCACTGGACCTCCAGAGAAGTTCCCAGGCTAGAGAAACTTAAACCAGCCATATAGAGGCAAGAGAGGGGAGACGTGAGAGAGATAGAGGAGGATGAATTGGTAGGACTTGATGGGGTCACAAAGAGTCGGACATGACTGAGCCATTTCACCATCTGTAACTATTTTCTGGAGAAGGAAATGTCAACCCACTCCAGTACTCTCGCCTGAAAAATCCCATGGACGGAGGAGCTTGGTAGTCTACAGTCCATGGGGTCACAAAGAGTTGGACACGGCTGAGCCACTTCACTGTCTGTCTGTCTGTCTGATGGCCCGCTACACAGACCCAGTAAGCAACACAGTCATGGGGCTAGGGAATGCCACTTAATCATGATAGGAGATGAGCATTGCCTGCCCTTGATGGATGGGCTAACAAACACTAACTGAGCTATTTGTTGGTATTATGGTTGGGGTGAGGGATGAGCCAGAAAGTGGATACAGTAGTGGTAAAGCTTCTTCCCTCTCTATAAGATCTTGTCCTCTGCTTCACTGTTCAAGGAATGGTCTGAGGTCCATGGACCAGCAGCATCGGCATCACCTGGCACCTTGTGCAGCATCCTGAGCCCCCCAGGTTTACTAAATCAGACTCTGCTTTCTAATAAGGTCCCCAAGTCAGTTATATGCAGTCAGTTATATTAAAGTTTGAGAAGCACTGGCCAAGGGTAACTCTGAACTTTTTCCGTTGGCAGGAGGATTGTAGAGGGAGTAACCACAGAGAAACAGCATAAAGCATAAAACAAAAGTGCCAAAGATTCAAATTGTTAATCACAAAATTGTGGAGTCAGACACTGATGTTTCTTTGTCCTGAAGTTTATACCTAATGGTAACTATGCCTAACTATGATCTTGACTCTCTGATCTTTCTTCCACTTCATATTTCTACTGCTATTCTTTAGATATTTGATTTTGATTCTGCGTGCATGCACAGTTGTTTCTGACTCTTTGCAACCCCATGGACTGTAGCCCACACCAAGCTCCTCTCTCCCTGGAATTTTCCAGGCAAGAATACTGGAGTGGGCTGCCATCTCCTACTCCCGAGAATCTTCCTGACTCAGAGATCAAACCCTCATCTTTTGCATCTCCTGCATTTGATGGTGGATTCTTTACCACTGTACCACCTGGGATAATCTTTTATTTATCTGTGACACTTAAAGATACTTAAAAGGTTGTAAAATGAGTAAAGCTATTTTGAGAACAATTAAGACAACAAAATAAACAAAAATTAACAAATCTGTTTACATATCTCTGGCATCTTTAGCAACTCATTATTCCTGAGTTATAAGGAGATGTTGAGTATGATTTAATAAAGGCTAAGCTAATATTCTCCAACTTCTAGATCAGAGAAGAGACTCAGAAAATCAGGGTCACTTGGACCAGGGCTCTGTTGGGAGCCAGGCAGCTTCAGGCAAGGAGCAAGAGTCTAAGTCATTGTGACATCTCCATTAAGCCTCAGGAACTGTTCATTGCTCCAGACAGGAGCTTTGATTGTTGTGGCTCTTGCCTTTTCAGCCTCTCATTCATTCAGTTAGGATGGATTTACTGGCATGAAAATTTGATATGGATCTAGAACTCTATGAACAAATAATAATAACATTTGATGGAGGTCATAAAGATGACTCAGTCCCATAAAAGAAAAGGGCTCTGCAAAACACCAAAGGCACGCCAAGATAAAAAAGCAGAATATGCTACCTTTTCACAAGCTTAAAATGGCATTCACCACTAGAAACAGGCTTAATCTAAGCTTTGATGTGTGCCATCAAACGCAAGATTTCCAAAGTCTGATGATGTATTAGTTGCACAAAGAGTATGAGAGCAGGTAGACCACATTCATTTGCCTGGACTGGAATGACTATGTGTTGGAGCAGAGAAGTGACAGAAGAATGCGTGAACTTCAGAAGCACTTACAGTGATGAAGTCTAGACAAATCACAGATGACTTTAGTGGCAATGTGAAATTGCTTTTCAAGTACATAATAAATGATGGGATATTCTCTTCTGAACTACTCTTGTTTCTATGAACCACAACTGTGAAGAGAATGTGTTTCTTAGGAATTGAACAAAGCCTTTGAAACAGTCCACAGCTACTCTGAAGGAATGGCTAGTTTCCATTATGGAAGTCACTTTGGGGTGGTATTTAATGGCACTGTCCTGAGGGAGGGGCACTTTGCACTTAGGCACTTCACTCAGTTTTCTCATCTATAAGATGTGATGCATCCTAAAGCAGACTGACTGAATGGATCCATCAGACCAGCAAGTGGTTATTTCTTCAGTTCCTGGGTATACAGTAAGTAATGATGCTCCTAGTTTCTCTCCTTAAAGTGTGGAGTTTAGGATACTGTGGTAGTGAGAGTGGAATGAAAGTCCCCTCTCACCACCCTCCTGTACCAAAATTACAAAGACGTGGGAGGAATGTGGAGAGGTGGTGAATGCCATCACATTTTCATTTTACCCACCTGGTTGACCTGTGCAGAAGATGTAGGATTAACAATGAATTATTCCAATTGTAATTAACTGGTGGCTTGAATTATAGTTGCTGCTCTAGATATGATATCTTCTCCAATATAAATGAACAAATTCTTTGATGCCTGTTTTGTAGCTCCATATCTGACCACCTCCAAACTCCTATTGAACCTAATAGCACATTTCAGAGAAAGGATCTAACTTTAAGGCCAAAGAGAAAGGCTGAATGTTACAGACTCCAAGTAGGAGGGATCTAATTCCTCATGGTGAAAACTTTGACCAGTGGGGGATATTTGACTGGAGAGACTTCAAGAAGACTTCAAGAAGAATTTCCCATGTCTTCTAAGAAACACACCTATAGAGTAAGGGTGCAAAATCTCCATGAGAATTCAAGGGTATATGTTATCTGTTTCCTTTAGGAAAGGAAGGCTGTAACTGGAGGATAGACTTCCAGATGAGACCTTAAATGTATTTAATCCATATTGCAGCTACTCTGAGAGATCTGAAGGGGCTGGAGATTAGCTGGGTGTCAAGAGAAGACTCTATACATGGACATCACCAGATGGCCAAAACCAAAATCAGATTGATTATATTCTTTGCAGCCAAAGATGGAGAAGCTCTATATAGTCAGCAAAAACAAGACCAGGAGCTGACTGTGGCTCAGACCATGAACTCCTTATTGCCAAATTCAGACTGAAATTGAAGAAAGTAGGGAAAACCACTAGACCATTCAGGTATGACCTAAATCAAATCCCTTATGATTATACAGTGGAAGTGAGAAATAGATTTAACAGCCTAGATCTGATAGAGTGCCTGATGAACTATGGACTGAGATTCATGACATTGTACAGGAGACAGGGATCAAGACCATTCCCATAGAAAAGAAATGGAAAAAAGCAAAATGGCTGTCTGGGGAGGGCTTACAAACAGCTGTGAAAGAAGAGAAGCGAAAAGCAAAGGAGAAAAGGAAAGATATAAACATCAGAATGCAGAATTCCAAAGAATAGCAAGAAGAGATAAGAAAGCCTTCCTCAGCGATCAATGCAAAGAAATAGAGGAAAACAACAGAATGGGAAAGACTAGAGATCTCTTCAAGAAAATCAGAGATATCAAAGGAACACTTCATGCAAAGATGGGCTCGATAAAGGACAGAAATGGTATGGACCTAACAGAAGCAGAAGATATTAAGAAGAGATGGCAAGAATACACAGAAGAACTGTACAAAAAAGATCTTCATGACCAAGATAATCACGATGGTGTGATCACTCACCTAGAGCCAGACATCCTGGAATATGAAGTCAAGTGGGCCTTAGAAAGCATCACTACGAACAAAGCTAGTGGAGGTGATGGCATTCCAGTGGAGCTATTCCAAGTCCTGAAAGGTGATGCTGTGAAAGTGCTGCACTCAATATGCCAGAAAATTTGGAAAACTCAGCAGTGGCCACAGGACTAGAAAAGGTCAGTTTTCATTCCAATCCCAAAGAAAGGCAATGCCCAAGAAAGCTCAAACTACCGCACAATTGCACTCATCTCACACACTAGTAAAGTAATGCTCAAAATTCTCCAAGCCAGGCTTCAGCAATATGTGAACCGTGAACTTCCTGATGTTCAAGCTGGTTTTAGAAAAGGCAGAGGAACCAAAGATCAAATTGCCAACATCCACTGGATCATAGAAAAAGCAAAAGAGTTCCAGAAAAATATCTATTTCTGTTTTATTGACTATGCCAAAGCCTTTGACTGCGTGGATCACAATAAACTGTGGAAAATTCTGAAAGAGATGGGAATACCAGACCACCTGATCTGCCTCTTGAGAAATTTGTATGCAGGTCAGGAAGCAACAGTTAGAAGTGGACATGGAACAACAGACTGGTTCCAAATAGGAAAAGGAGTTCGTCAAGGCTGTATATTGTCACCCTGTTTATTTAACTTCTATGCAGAGTACATCATGAGAAACGCTGGACTGGAAGAAACACAAACTGGAATCAAGATTTCCGGGAGAAATATCAATAACCCCAGATATGCAGATGACACCACCCTTATGGCAGAAAGTGAAGAGGAACTCAAAAGCCTCAAAAGCCTTGATGAAAGTGAAAGTGGAGAGTGAAAAAATTGGCTTAAAGCTCAACGTTCAGAAAACTAAGATCATGGCATCCGGTCCCATCACATCATGAGAAATAGATGGGGAAACAATGGAAACAGTGTCAGACTTTATTTTTCTGGGCTCCAAAATCACTGCTGATGGTGACTGCAGCCATGAAATTAAAAGACGCTTACTCCTTGGAAGGAAAGTTATGACCAACCTAGATAGCATATTCAAAAGCAGAGACATTACTTTGCCAACAAAGGTTCATCTAGTCAAGGCTATGGTTTTTCCTGTGGTCATGTATGGATGTGAGAGTTGGACTGTGAAGAAGGCTGAGTGCTGAAGAATTGATGCTTTTGAACTGTGGTGTTGGAGAAGACTCTTGAGAGTCCGTTGGACTGCAAGGAGATCCAACCCGTCCATTCTGAAGGAGATCAGCCCTGGGATTTCTTTGGAAGGAATGATGCTAAAGCTGAAACTCCAGTACTTTGGCCACCTCATGCAAAGAGTTGACTCATTGGAAAAGACTCTGATGCTGGGAGGGATTGGGGGCAGGAGAAGGGGACAACAGAGGACGAGATGGCTGGATGGCATCACTGACTCGATGGACGTGAGTCTGAGTGAACTCCAGGAGTTGGTGATGGACAGGGAGCCCTGGTGTGCTGCGATTCATGGGGTTGCGAAGAGTCGGACACGACTGAGCGACTGATCTGATCTGATCTGAAGCCTGAGGTCCCTAGGAAGACCCTGGAGCCCCTGGGCTATATGTTCTCTTCCAGGCCTGACAGCCAAAGCTGGGAGCACTGGGAGTGGGAGGAGGTGGAAAGGATGCTCAGGCTGGTGGTAGAAGAGGGTGTGGATTGGGAGATGGACAGACAAGCATCTGTCACTCCCTGTGAAAGCTCACTGGGCAGAAGAGAATCCTCAGTGGTCAGTTTATTGCTAGTGAAGACCCAGTAAAACAGATGCTTGATTTGCAGTCAAACAGAAAGGAGGATGGGAAGGAGGTATCTCAAAGTAAGGAAAGCAGTGAAGTGGTGGGTTTTTTCTTCTCTTCTCTTTTT
This sequence comes from Bos taurus, assembly GCF_002263795.3. NCBI lineage: Eukaryota > Metazoa > Chordata > Mammalia > Artiodactyla > Bovidae > Bos > Bos taurus. The sequence goes on along the minus strand of NC_037336.1, from coordinate 63,346,433 downwards.
TTCTTTGTTTCATAATATACTTGTCTCAATTTGACATTATTTTTAAACAGACCACGTCTGTGCTGGGAAAGGAGAGTGTCTGATAGGTAAATTTGGACCATGAAATGAGTAGAAAGGAAGGTCATTTTCATTCACCTCTAATTTTTAAGTTCTTAGTTTTGTTTTTATTTGAAAAGTCGTGATACTTTTCCTGGAGGGACTTATTACCTGAAGAAAAAGACACGATGCAGGACACTTGGAATTTGGAAGGTAGAATATTGAATACATAAATGCAAGCTGAGAAAGTACATGCCTACATATATATGCATGTGTGCTCAGTCACTAAGTCATGCCCAGCTCTTTGTGACCTTGTGGACTGTAGTCTACCAGGCTCATCTTTCCATGGGATTTCCCAGACAAGAATACTGGAGTTGGTTGCCATTTCCTCCTCCAGGGGTTCTTCCCTACCCAGGGATTAAATGTGCATCTCCTGGATTGGCAGGCAAGTTCTTTACCACTGAGCCACCTGGGAATTTATATATATATATATATATATATATATATATATATATATATATATATATATATAACTTTAGGTAAGTATCAAAAAGAATGCTTTGGTTTTCTTTCTTTACCTTTCATAGTGCATTCTTATTAGGTTTTTCTGTAAGATTAAATAACAAAGGAATGGGCAAGGTAAACACAGGGCTTGAAAATTACTTTTTGTTGGAAAAAATTACAATGACTTAACCCTAACCTTCACTTGAACCAAGGCAGCATGCAGCCACAGAACTTAACATCACAGACTGTATCCTGTGGCCCCTGATGTTTCGTAACAGCCATTTCTTATGGCCAACACATATTTAAACTTCTCAAAGCTTTTTAATTACAAAGATGTTTCTATTTTATCTAGCAAGACAGCCTCCACTTGAGAAAATATGATGCCCAGATAAGAAGTATTTCTTCTTTCCCTTTATTGTTCTGATAAATACTCCAGAAGAGTATCTCAAAAATCAGTGGCAGCTGCCTGTCAAGAAGACATTTTGTCAAATTAGACAATTTAATGATTTTGCAGTGTGACTTGAAATTCCTATTTTTAATAGAATTGTCACAAAGGTTCATCACCAACTACAGACAGGTACGTGATTTAGCTGTGAGTCACCAAAGTTAGCACCAGCTAGAGAATTTATCTGAGGTACCAGACTTAGTAAGAAGAGAGAGACACTTGTGGTTTTGATAGAATGCCCATGTGGGTTCTGTTTATACAGAACTAGAGTGACTTTGTTGAAACTCTGTTGTTTCTATTGGTGTTTTACATATATCTTAGCTTTGCTAGAATCTCTTAAGGCTATCAATTCATGTTATTTTGCCAAGAATCAATATCAAGCAATGTTTTGTAGTTCTCAGGAGATTTGATAACCTATAAAAGCCTTTCTATGAAGAAGTGTCCTTAGAATAACAAGCTTGTTTAAATCTTTGGCAGTAATTTTCCATCATACACTCTCTCATAAATGCAGACTCCTGTCCATTCTCATTTATTTCCTCATTGACTTAGTAGTATAATTTTCAAGTTCAATATGATAAAAATTATCTTTAAATTCTTATGTTTATCATTATTATAATCATTAAATTCACATTATTTCAAATGTCATAAATAATTCATAACAGTGGAAATAATCATTTAATGCTATTCAGTTTCACAGCATCTCAAATTTCACATGGTTTTGCTACTGTTAAATCACACTTAAGCACGACTTTTATATTGTTATGGTAATATGACATCAACCTGCATTTACTTTTATGTCATAAAGCTCTCATAACTAAAATATGGCAACTGAAACTGACTTCTCCCTGGATTCGTGGTTCCTAGGAAAGTCAAAATCTTATATGAAACCAACTCTCTGCTTCCTCTGTTCCTAGGAGAAAAACACTTAGGTAGTTCAGGTTGGGTCTTATCTGTCAATTCATTATCACAGTTGGAGCAGTACTTATTACCCATGTTTAGTTTCCATGAAGAGAGGTATTTCCCTTAACCTCCGTAACTCTGCCCTACCACAGGGCAAGTGACTAGAGTTTTCTGATTTGAGAGTTTGGAGATAAAATCTGAGATCCCTGCTCAGTCCTTTCCCTTTCTTACTGCAGTGCATGCAGCTGCAGAAAACACCCCTTCTGGTCTGTTCCTCCAAGCTGTCTACATTTCAGGGGCAGGCTCAACCCTGGTGAGGAGATGGGGAACACAGGTGAACTTTCCCTGAGCCCAACATCTGGTACATGGGCTGATGATCTTGAGAAATCAACCAGGAGTAGAATTTTAGGAGAAAAGTAACACTCACAGACCCTGAGACATTGAAATGGGTCAGGCCATATTTTTGTTGTGTTGACTTTGGCATCTGCAGGTATCTGTATTGTGTGATGCTGTTAGTTTTTACTATGGTAGAGGTGAGCATTAGTGAGACTGGCTTTTAACTTGCATAGCCAGAACAAGCTAGTTTGGGTTTTAAAGCATGAGCTAGGTCTCATTGGCTTGATAGTGTATGAAGGCTGGGATGGGATTAGATCTTTCAGGTGCTGGTTAAACAAAAAACGTTTGCTGCATCAACAATATTTTTCAGCCAGGTTGATAGGCAGGAGCTTTAGCTTTCATGGGATCTGAGTTCTGCACACTTTACAGAGCACTTGTGGGGCTTAAGATTTCAGTTTTTCCTGCGAGGTCTAAAATCAGCTTAAATTCAATTTTGTACTGTAGCCCAAGAGAAGACAAAGGAGACTATAGACTAAGTTTGGGTTAAGTGGCTTATTCATAACCTTGGGTTTTTCTCTACTGTGTTATTTCAAATTGACTCTGGATTTCTTAATGACAGGATCTCTATCCTTGGCTTTGGTTTTTAGAGACCCATGCTGTAAGTCCATCCATAGAACTGTGGTAGATTTTATTAATAAAATAATAAAAAGGGGTTGGAAGGTCTTATTATAATAAAAATATGCCATATTTTAAAGGGATATAAATAAATTAATAAAGTTACCATGGACCCAAAAGTTAGAAAGATAACAAAAAGGTCGTTACCAGGTATTCTCTGTTTCCAAAGGTCAGATTTGCTTCTTGACTAAGAAGGAGCTGAAGAGATCCGAAAATCATACCTCAAATAGAAAAAGACCCATTTAGTCCTACTAAAGGGCTTCCCTGGTGGCTCAGCAGTAAAGACTCTGCCTGCAATGCAGGTGCCCCAGGAGACCCGGGTTTGATCCCTGAGTTGGGAAGATCCCCTGGAGGAGGGCATGGCAACTCACCTCAGTATTCTTGTCTGGAGAATCCTATGGACAGAGGAACCTGGTGAGCTACACTCCATGGGGTCACAAAGAGTCAGACATGACTGAGACGACTTAGCATGCATGCAATACAACAAAAGTAATGGAAGAAATAGAATTAAATAAAAAAATTTGAAACCTGTTGAACAAGAAGAGAAAGAAAGAACTTTAAGTGGCAGCTGTGAAGGGAAAGATGAGACTTTGACAACTGGAAGGTCAGACCTGATGTGTGTTAAGGAGAATGGGATGTACCCAGGTCTAATGACTCTTAAAGGAACTGTTTGTAAAAGAGGACTTGTTTTTCATGGTAACTAGATCAGAAAAGCTAACACAGACCCCAAACAATTTAACAGAGGAAGAGGAGAAACATTGTAAGCACAGACTAGAATGGTTGTCTGAGGGAGCCAGTCCCCAGGATATCCTGAGGAAGACTTCTTAAAGGTTCACTTGTATAGTCTATACCCTGACCAGTTGGGGAACCACTTGCTGACTGTCTGGGCAAGTCTTCCAAGGTTGCATATTATCTTAATCCCAAATCCAGGCCACTCACTATCCTATAAAGAGGAGAGGATAAAATGTGGGTATATAAAACTCTTCTAACAGAGTCTCCTAATTTTCTAGGAATCACTAAGGAGATTTCTCAAGAGGATCTCCAAGATGACAAAAATTAAGTTCCCAATGTGATTGTTTGACATCTGTAGAACATAGTGGGTGTAAGCAGGAGAAATATTGATACAATTTATTTGACTACCTGATGAGCATTTTGTTGTTTTAAAATCCTTTGACACACATCATCTCCTTCGAGTCTCACTGTGCCCCGTGATAGAGGGAGGTATACTTCAGGAATCATTAGCAATGGGACTGCAGCTCAGCCGGTGGGTACTTGCTAAAAGACATTCACATATTGCTGAAGCCTGGATTGGAGAATTTTGAGCATTACTTTACTAGCATGTGAGATGAGTGCAATTGTGTGGTAATTTGAGCATTCTTTGGCATTGCCTTTCTTTGGGATTGGAATGAAAACTGACCATTTCCAGTCCTGTGGCCACTGCTGAGTTTTCCAAATTTGCTGGCATATTGAGTGCAGCACTTTCACAGCATCATCTTTCAGGATTTGAAATAGCTCCACTGGAATTCCATTACCTCCACTAGCTTTGTTCATAGTGATGCTTTCTAAGGCCCACTTGACTTCACATTCCAGGATGTCTGGCTGTAGGTGAGTGATCACACCATCATGATTATCTTGGTCATGAAGATCGTTTTTGTACAGTTCTTCTGTGTATTCTTGCCACCTCCTCTTAATATCTTCTGCTTCTGTTAGGTCCATACCATTTCTGTCTTTATTGAGCCCATCTTTGCATGAAATGTTCCCTTGGAATCTCTAATTTTCACGAAGAGATCTCTAGTCTTTCCCATTCTGTTGTTTTCCTCTATTTCTTTGCATTTATCACTGAGGAAGGCTTTCTTATCTCTCCTTGCTATTCTTTGGAACTCTGCATTCAGATGCTTATGTCTTTCCTTTTCTCCTTTGCTTTTTGCTTCTCCTCTTTTCACAGCTATTTGTAAGGCCGCCTCAGACAGCCATTTTGCTTTTTTGCATTTCTTTTCCATGGGGATGGTCTTGATCCCTGACTCCTGTACAATGTCACAAAACTCTGTCCATAGTTCATCAGGCCCTCTGTCTATCAGATCTAGTCCCTTAAATCTATTTCTCACTTCCACTGTATAATCATAAAGGATTTGATTTAGGTCATACCTGAATGGTCTAGTGGTTTTCCCTACTTTCTTCAATTTAAGTCTGAATTTGGCAATAAGGAGTTCATGATCTGAGCCACAGTCAGCTCCCAGTCTTGTTTTTGCTGACTATATAGAGCTTCTCCATCTTTGGCTGCAAATAATATAATCAAACTGATTTTGGTGTTGACCATCTGGTGATGTCCATGTGTAGAGTCTTCTCTTCTGTTGTTGGAATAGGATGTTTGCTATGACCAGTGCATTCTCTTGGCAAAACTCTATTAGCCTTTCCCTGCTTCATTCCGTATTCCAAGGCCAAATTTGCCTGTTACTCCAGGTGTTTCTTGACTTCCTACTTTTGAATTCTAGTCCCCTCTAATGAAAAGGACATCTTTTGGGGTGTTAGTTCTAAAAGGTCTTGTAGGTCTTCATAGCAGAGAAGGCAATGGCACCCCCCTCCAGTACTCTTGCCTGGAAAATCCCATGGACGGGACGAAGGAAACTATTAGCAAGGTGAAAAGACAGCCTTCAGAATGGGAGAAAATAATAGCAAATGAAGCAACCGACAAACAACTAATCTCAAAAATATACAAGCAACTCCTACAGCTCAACTCCAGAAAAATAAACGACCCAATCAAAAAATGGGCCAAAGAACTAAATAGACATTTCTCCAAAGAAGACATACAGATGGCTAACAAACACATGAAAAGATGCTCAACATCACTCATTATCAGAGAAATGCAAATCAAAACCACTATGAGGTACCATTTCACACCAGTCAGAATGGCTGCGATCCAAAAGTCTACAAATAATAAATGCTGGAGAGGGTGTGGAGAAAAGGGAACCCTCTTACACTGTTGGGAATGCAAACTAGTACAGCCACTATGGAGAACAGTATGGAGATTCCTTAAAAAACTGGAAATAGAACTGCCTTATGATCCAGCAACCCCACTGCTGGGCATACACACTGAGGAAACCAGAAGGGAAAGAGACACGTGTACCCCAGTGTTCATCGCAGCACTGTTTATAATAGCCAAGACATGGAAGCAACCTAGATGTCCATCAGCAGATGAATGGATGAGAAAGCAGTGGTACATATACACAATGGAGTATTACTCAGCCATTAAAAAGAATGCATTTGAATCAGTTCTAATGAGATGGATGAAACTGGAGCCTATTATACAGAGTGAAGTAAGCCAGAAGGAAAAACATAAATACAGTATACTAACGCATATATATGGTATTTAGAAAGATGGTAACAATAACCCGGTGTACGAGACAGCAAAAGAGACACTGATGTATAGAACAGTCTTATGGACTCTGTGGGAGAGGGAGAGGGTGGGAAGATTTGGGAGAATGGCAATGAAACATGTAAAATATCATGTAGGAAACGAGTTGCCAGTCCAGGTTCGATGCACGATGCTGGATGCTTGGGGCTGGTGCACTGGGATGGCCCAGAGGGATGGTATGGGGAGGGAGGAGGGAGGAGGGTTCGGGATGGGGAACACATGTATACCTGTGGCGGATTCATTTTGATATTTGGCAAAAAAAAAAAAAAAAAAAGAAAGAAAAGAAAATCCCATGGACGGAGGAGCCTGGTAGGCTGCAGTCCATGGGGTCGGGAAGAGTTGGACACGACTGAGTGACTTCACTTTCACTTTTCACTTTCATGCATTGGAGAAGGAAATGGCAACCCACTCCAGTGTTCTTGCCTGGAGAATCCCAGGGAAAGGGGAGCCTGGCGGGTTGCTGTCTATAGATTTGCACAGAGTCGGACACGACTGAAGCGACTTAGCAGCAGCAGCAGCAGCAGGTCTTCATAGAACCATTCTCTTCAGCTTTACCGGTCAGGGCATAGGCTTGGATCACCGTGATACTGAATGGTTTGCCTTGGAAATGAACAGAGATCATTCTTTCATTTTGAGATTGCATCCAAGTACTGCATTTTGGACTCTTTTGTTGACTATGATGGCTACTCCATTTCTTCTAAGGGATTCCTGCCCACAGTAGTAGATATAATGGTCATCTGAGTTAAATTCAGCCATTCCAGTCCATTTTAGTTTGCTGACTCCTAGAATGTCGATGTTCACTCTCGTCATCTCCTGTTTGACCACTTCCAGTTTGCCTTGATCCATGTAAAGAGCAATATTGCTCTTTACAGCATCAGACCTTGCTTCTATCACCAGTCACATCCACAACTGGGCATTGTTTTTGCTTTGGCTCCATCCCTTCATTCTTTCTGGAGTTATTTCTCCACTGATCTCCAGTAGCATATTGGGCACCTACCTACCTGGGGAATACCTCTTTCAGTATTCTATCATTTTGCCTTTTCATACTGTTCTTCCAGATGAACTTCCAGATGTTCAAGCTTGTTTTAGAAAAGGCAGAGGAACCAGAGATCAAATTGCCAACATCTGCTGGATCATGGAAAAAGCAAGAGAGTTCCAGAAAAACATCTATTTCTGCTTTACTGACTATGCCAAAGCCTTTGACTATGTGGATCACAATAAACTGTGGAAAATTCTGAAAGAGATGGGAATACCAGACCACCTGACCTGCTTATTGAAAAACCTGTATGCAGGTCAGAAAGCAACAGTTCAAACTGGACATGGAACAACAGACTGGTTCCAAATAGGAAAAAGAGTACATCAAGGCTATATATTGTCACCCTGCTTATTTAACTTATATGCAGAGTACATCATGGAAACACTGGGCTGGAAGAAGCACAAGCTGGAATCATGATTGCTGGGGAAATATCAATAACCTCAGATATGCAGATGACACCACCCTTATGGCAGAAAGTGAAGAGGAACTCAAAAGCCTCTTGATGAAAGTGAAAGTGGAGAGTGAAAAAGTTGGCTTAAAGCTCAACATTCAGAAAACGAAGATCATGGCATCCGGTCCCATCACTTCATGGGAAATAGACAGAGAAACAGTGGAAATAGTGTCAGACTTTATTTTGGGGGGCTCCAAAATCACTGCTGATGGTGACTGCAGCCATGAAATTAAAAGATGCTTACTCCTTGGAAAGAAAGTTATGACCAACCTAGATAGCATATTAAAAAGCAGAGATACTACTTTGCCAACAAAGGTCCCTCTAGTCAAGGCTATGGTTTTTCCAGTGGTCATGTATGGATGTGAGGAAGCTGAGCACCAAAGAGTTAATGCTTTTGAACTGTGGTGTTGGAGAAGACTCTTGAGAGTCCCTTGGACAGCAAGGAGTTCCAACGAGTCCATTCTAAAGGAGATCAGTCCTGGGTGTTCCTTGGAAGGAAAGATGCTGAGGCTGAAACTCTAAAACTTTGGCCCACCTCATGCAAAGAGTTGACTCATTGGAAAATGAGTCTGATGCTGGGAGGGATTGGGGGCAGGAGGAGAAGGGGGTCACAGAGGATGAGATAGCTGGATGGCATCACCGACTCTATGGACATGAGTTTGAGTGAACTTCAGGAGTTGGTGATGGACAGGGAGGCCTGGCCTGCTGCAATTCATGGATTCGCAAAGAGTTCGACATGACTGAGTGACTGAACTGAACTGAAAGGACATTCAACTAGTGATTGAGTCATAATCCAGATCGCTGAGTTGTGCCATCTACTCCATTCTCCTGAACCACACTGTTCTTCCCACCCCTAACAGGGGTTGCTCAGCCTGAAGAATGAGCAACAGTGATAAAGAGTCTGGGTAGTCTCAGAAGATATAATTATCTGGAAAACTAATATTGTGAATTGCCGGATTCTTTTTAAAGTTAATTAATTTTTGGCCGTTCGTCATTGCTCTGCATGTGCTTTCTCTGGTTGAGCGAGCACGGGTGACTCTCTAGTTCCTATTTGCTGGCTCCTCATTGTGGTGGCTTTTCTTGTTGTGGAGCATGGGCTCTAGTTGTGCGGGCTTCAGTAGTTGTGGCCCCTGTCTTAATTGCCCGGCAGCATGTGGTATCTTCATTCTCCAGCCAGGGATCAAGCCCATGCCCCCTGCTTTGGGAGCATAGAGTTTTGTTTTTGGCTTTTTTTCTTAATTTATTTTTAATGGAAGGGTAATTGCTATACAATATTGTGTTGAGTTCTGCCATGCATCAATATGAATCAACTGTAGATATACATATGTCCCCTCCCTCTTGAGCCTCCCTCCCACCTCCCACCCCATCTCACCCCTCTAGGTTGTCACAGAGCCCCTGTTTGAGTTCCCTGAGTCATACAGCAAATCCCCCCTGGCTGTCTATTTTACATATGGTAGTGTATATGTTCCCAAGCTTCTCTCTCCATTCATCCCACTCTCTCCTCCCCTCCTCCCCTCATGTCCGTAAATCTGATCTCTATGTCAGTGTCTCCATTGGGGAGCACAGAGTTTTAACCACTGGACCACCAGGGAAGTCCCTGAGTGGGATTATACTGTGAAATAGGGCAGGTAATCAAATCAATGCCAAATCTGATAGTTTGGCCTTTTAAGAAATTTTTGAAGAGTGACTCCATTTGGTTTGAAGGAAAAGCTGTCTTTTAAAGTGAAGGTTTTAAACATATTTGAGCAGATTCAGAAAATTTTTGCACATAAGGGAAAACACCCCTCCTCCAGTCAGTCTGCACAGTTATTATTATGAATAATTTATATTTCTCTCGGGGATTTTGCTATTTATTGCTCTTAATTATTTGCTTTTCAATTGCCACTATAGGTTCCCTGGGGAAATCCTTGAGAGAAGGAAGTTGTCAAGCTGGGGAAAGCATCAGCCTAATGACTCACCAGTACTGAAGCTGTTGGTCTGCGGGTGACAGCAATTACCATTCATTAGCTCAGCATAACTGGTGGAGCAAAGTTCTTCTAAATGGGCACTTGACATGTGTATTAACTTAATCTTTTCCAAAGAAAAACTTCTTTGGGGGAGGATAGATGAAAATGGAAATGAAACGTTGGAAAGAGAGTTTCCAGCTGTTCATTTTTGTTCTTTCTGCTAAATCAAATATTCTATTAAATAGTCTTAGGACAATGTGAGCACTGAAAAGAAAAAGTTTGGGATCCAGACATCAGGGTTCTGTTATAGGGGTGTCATTAACCCACTGGGATTTTTGTGCCTTGGGTTTTTCATTTGCAAAATAGTGTGGGAAATGGTAATGGGGAATTATTAGACCAAATAAAAGAAGCCTTAGTTCAATATAGGGAGCTGGAACTGCTCAAAAGACAGGCTAACTACAGAAAAAGAAATACCCTGAAGCAGTTTACTCAGGCAACCTAGGTTAAATCCATAATCTCTTTACTTACTCTTTAGCATCCAGGAAAAACTGGTCAGAATTAAAGTTTGCTAGGTCCATGTGTGTGTGTGTGTGTTCAGTCACTGAGTCATGTCTGATCTTTGCAACCCCATGAACTCCACCCACCAGGCTCCTCTGTCCATGGAGTTCTCCAGGCAAAAATACTGGAGTGGGTTGCCATTCCTTCTCCTGGGTATCTTCCCAGATCAGGGATGGAACCTGTTTCTCCTGCATTGGCAGGCAGATTCTTTACCACTGAGACACTAGGGAAGCCCTCTCTAGGTCCATAGGAACTAAGAATAGTGAGCTTCTCAGTATTATTCTATTGAATACTCATAAATCACTGTTCCAAAGAACAGGAAGAGTCAAGCTAATGGTTTTTAAAAGGGGACATGATTTGGATACAAAGCCAGCAACATGCTTCTCTGCACAAATCCAGTATAAGGATACCTGCAAGTGGATCTGGTATGCTGCTGTTGCTGCTGCTGTTGCGTCGCTTCAGTCCTGTCCGACTCTGTGTGACCCCAAAGACAGCAGCCCACAAGGCTCCCCCGTTCCTGAGATTCTCCAGGCAAGAACACTGGAGTGGGTTGCCATTTCCTTCTCCAAAGCAGGAAAGTGAAAAGTGAAAGTGAAATCGCTCAGTCGTGTCCAACTCTTTGAGACCCCATGGACTGCAGCCCACCAGGCTCCTCCGCCTTTGGGATTTTCCAGGCAAGAGTACTGGAGTGGGGTGCCATTGCCTTCTCCGGTATCTGATATACCCATCCCTTAAAATAAACAGAATTAGCTAATATGCTAACAGGTTGCTTTATAAGAAGCACAACATAATACTATGGCTGGGAAAGGGGTAGGAAAAAGAGCTAATCATTTAAAATGTGAATAATACAGTTTTAATATAATAAGAGTTGGCAATAATACATGATGTTTTTGGCCTTGGTCTATTGTGGAGGTGAATCTCCATCTGGGGAATTTTTACTGTCATTGTTGGCAGATAAAATCATTTAAAGATGGAGAAGAGGAAGGGTTAGTACTCAACCTTTCCCCAACTCCCTCCTGCATTGCCCTATTACTACTTTTTGCTTGGAGTACTTGAAAATGAACTAGTCTTGCTGCCTTCAGTTTCACTTCTCTGAACCTGTTTTTGTTTGTAGCCTGGGAAAACTTGCTAATGCTCACATCTGATCATATCACTGTACTTTGTAGACCATGGCAAAGGCTCCCTTGAACAAAAGATGAGATTTGAGTAGGTTCAGCATAGTTAAAAGATTCTGCATACACTGGGCCTCTCTCCCTTGCAGCCTCCCACGGTTGTGCTTGTCACTCCTGTCAAACCAAACCTCCCCACCCCAGGACCACACACATTCCTACTCATGAAATACCTGCTTCCTTCTTCAGCCCATCTGTACCTTAAATTCTGAGCATCCTACAATCCCCCTAAACAACACATCCTCTGGGGAACCTTCCCTGGCAACCAAGATTAGGACAGGTTCTCCTAGGGCCTTTCACATCCTGGTGTCCCTTCTATTACCATGTTTATTGTACTGTCTCTGAGTTTCACAAAGTGTGTATAGAGGGGTCCTCGGATGCTTCAACAAATTCACAGGGTATTTTAAAATTTGAAATTTAGACCCAATGAGCCATAAGACAACACATGGACCATTGTCTTAAGTTACTTGAATCTAGCTACTTCAGAAATCAAACTCTTAGGTATTTCTTTTAACCAAGGAGCACATTAAAATGTTAATTAGACATAAAAGGCAAAGGTTGGCAACTTTGCCCTATTGCAATTGCCTCTTCTTGTCTGGGTGTCTCAGTAGGACATTTTTGTTATAAAACTCTTGGGGAATCCGTGGAAAGTTTTTGTTCCATCTTCTAGAAAAAATTGCATATGCTTCTGCATCTGAGAGATTCATGGGCCTTTGCAGCCCATTGGTGAACCCCCTATAGAAATAAAATCTAGTACAGGGTTTTATATAGGCTGAGTTGAATGAATGAATGAGAGGCTTAACCTGTCTGGTTTCACAGATGCAGAATAGTCAAAGGAAATTAGAACACTGGAAATAGGCCTTAAGAGGAGAGAAATTTCTCCATTGTTTGCCAGAAGAAGAAAGTGGAGATTTTTCAGTTTGGGGATCTGAGAGTCTAATTAATAACCCCTCTTTTGGATTTTGAATCAACTGATAGCAGACACAAGGGGCTGAATAGAACCAACATGTCAATTCTATTAATGCTGTGGATGGATAGACAAGAAGCTGAAATTGGACTCTAACTGAGGAGGGGGCCCTGGTTATAGTATGGGAAATGGGAGGGATTTTTTGATCCATAAGACAAGAAGCACCAGATGGATCATGAATGGATAAGAAAGCTGTGGTACATATACACAATGGAGTATTACTCAGCCATTAAAAAGAATACATTTGAATCAGTTCTAATGAGGTGGATGAAACTGGAGCCTATTATACAGAGTGAAGTAAGCCAGAAGGAAAAACATAAATACAGTATTCTAACGCATATATATGGAATTTAGAAAGATGGTAACAATAACCCTGTGTATGAGACAGCAAAAGAGACACTGATGTATAGAACAGTCTTATGGACTCTGTGGGAGAGGGAGAGGGTGGGAAGATTTGGGAGAATGACATTGTAACATGTAAAATATCATGTAAGAAACGAGTTGCCAGTCCAGGTTCAATGCACGATACTGGATGCTTGGGGCTGGTGCACTGGGACGACCCAGAGGGATGGTATGGGGAGGGAGGAGGGAGGAGGGTTCAGGATGGGGAACACATGTATACCTGTGGTGGATTCATTTTGATGTTTGGCAAAACTAATACAATTATGTAAAGTTTAAAAATAAAATAAAATTAAAACCAAAAAAAAAAAAAAAAAGACATGAAGTTGCACGTGTGAAATGATGGCTGATGCGAGCCTGCCCAGAGGAGAAATGCCAATCCATCGGTGTCACTTCTCATCAGTTTCCCTAGGTGGATCTGTCACAACATGGACAGGAAATAGCACACCAGGTACACTCCCAGTACTTCCTCAAGAGAATCTGAGTGCTAGAAGCTCCTAGTTTTAGGATCTAGGCAGCATCTCAGGGAAGGGAAGAGGATTATCCTTATGGACTTACCTATTTTTATTGTCATAATTTTTGTCATTTGTCATTTGTTTTCTGGTCTGCTGATAGACATGTGATCCAAAATCTCATTCAAAAGATCCCAGGGCATCCTTAGGATGTCCACACATAGTCAGAGAGAAAATTAATACACCTGCAGAAAAGGTTCAAACAAGCCTCATATTATTTTTTTTATTTATTTATTTTAATTGGAGGCTAATTACTTTACAATATTGTATTGGTTCTGCCATACTACAACATGAGTCTGCCATGAGTGTACACGTGTTCCCCATCCTGAACCCCCCTCCCACCTCCTTCCCCATACAATCCCTCTGGGTCATCCAAGTGCACCAGACCCGAGCATCCTGTATCATGCATCAAACCTGGACTGGTGATTCGTTTCACATATGATAATATACATGTTTCAATGCCATTCTCCCGAATCATCCCACCCTCGCCCTCTCCCACAGAGTGTAAAAGACTGTTCTATACATCTATGTCTCTTTTGCTGTCTCCAATATAGTGTTATCATTACCATCTTTCTAAATTCCATATATATGCGTTAGTATACTGTATTGGTGTTTTTCTTTCTGGCTTACTTCACTCTATATAATAGACTCCAGTTTCATCCACCTCATTAGAAGTGATCCAAATGTATTCTTTTTAATGGCTGAGTAATACTCCATTGTGTATATGTACCACCGCTTTCTTATCCATTCGTCTGCTGATGGACATCTAGGTTGCTTCCATGTCCTGGCTATTGTAAACATTGCTGTGATGAACATTGGGGTACAGGTGTCTCTTTCCATTCTAGTTTCCTCAGTGTGTATGCCCAGCAGTGGGATTGCTGGGTCATATGGCAGTTCTATTTCCAGTTTTGTAAGGAATCTTAAAAACTGTTCTCCATAGTGGCTGTACTAGTTTGTATTCCCACCAACAGTGTAAGAGGGTTCCCTCTTCTCCACATCCTCTCCAGCACTTATTGCTTGTAGACTTTTGGATCACAGCCATTCTGACTGGCGTGAAATGGTATCTCATTGTGGTTTTGATTTGCATTTCTCTGATAATGAGTGATGTTGAGCATCTTTTCGTGTGTTTGTTAGCCATCTGTATGTCTTCTTTGAAAAAATGTATGTTTAGTTCTTTGGCCCATTTTTTGATTGGGTCATTTATTTTTCTGGAATTGAGCTGCAGGAGTTGTTTGTATATTTCTGAGATTAATTGTCAGTTGCTTCATTTGCTATTATTTTCTCCCATTCTGAAGTCTATCTTTTCACCTTGCTTAGAATTTCCTTTGTTGTGCAGAAGCTTTTGATTTTAATTAGGTCCCATTTGTTTATTTTTGCTTTTATTTCCAATATTCTGGAAGGTGGGTCATAGAGGATCCTGCTGTGATTTATGTCGAAGAGTGTTTTGCCTATGTTCTCCTCTAGGAGTTTTATAGTTTCTGGTCTTACATTTAGATCTTTAATCCATTTTGTGTTTATTTTGGTGTATGGTGTTAGAAAGTGTTTTAGTTTCATTCTTTTACAAGTGGTTGACCAGTTTTCCCAGCACCACTTGTTAAATAGATTGTCTTTTCTCCATTGTATATTCTTTCCTCCTTTGTCAAAGACAAGGTGTCCATAGGTGCATAGATTTATCTCTGGGCTTTCTATTTTGTTCCATTGATCTATATTTATGTCTTTGTGTCAGGACCATGCTGTCTTGATGACTGTGGCTTTGTAGTAGAGGTTGAAGTCAGGCAGGTTGATTCCTCCAGTTCCATTCTTCTTTCTCAAGATTGCTTTGGCTATTCGAGGCTTTTTGTATTTCCATACAAATTGTGAAATTATTTGTTCTAGCTCTGTGAAAAATACCATTGGTAGCTTGATAGGGATTGTATTGTATCTATAGATTGCTTTGGGTAGTATACTGATTTTCACTATATTGATTCTTCCGATCCATGAACATGGTATGTTTCTCCATTTATTAGTGTCCTCTTTAATTTCTTTCATCAGTGTTTTATAGTTTTCTATATATAGGTCTTTAGTTTCTTTAGGTAGATACATTCCTGAGTATTTTATTCTTTTCGTTGCAATGGTGAATGGAATTGTTTCCTTAATTTCTCTTTCTATTTTCTCACTATTAGTGTATAGGAATGCAAGGGATTTCTGTGTGTTGATTTTATATCCTGCAACTTTACTATGTTCATTGATTAGCTCTAGTAATTTTCTGGTAAAATCTTTAGGGCTTTCTATGTAGAGGATCATGTCATCTGCAAACAGTGAGAGTTTTACTTCTTCTTTTCCAATTTGGATTCCATTTATTTCTTTTTCTGTTCTGATTGCTGTGGCCAAAATTCCAAAACTATGTTGAATAGTAGTGGTGAGAGTGGGCACCCTTGTCTTGTTCCTGACTTTAGGGGAAATGCTTTCAATTTTTCACCATTGAGGATAATGTTTGCTGTGGGTTTGTCATATATAGCTTTTATTATGTTGAGGTATGTTCCTTCTATTCCTGCTTTCTGGTGGGTTTTTATCATAAATGGATGTTGAAGTTTGTCAAAGGCTTCCTCTGCATCTATTGAGATAATCATATGGCTTTTATTTTTCAATTTGTTAATGTGGTGTATTACATTGATTGATTTGCGGATATTGAAGAATCCTTGCATCCCTGGGATAAAGCCCATTTGGTCATGGTGTATGATCTTTTTAATGTGTTGTTGGATTCTGACTGCTAGAATTTTGTTATGGATTTTTGCATCTATGTTCATCAGTGATATTGGCCTGTAGTTTTCTTTTTTTGTGGGATCTTTGTCAGGTTTTGGTATTAGGGTGATGGTGGCCTCATAGAATGAGTTTGGAAGTTTACCTTCCTCTGCAATTTTCTGGAAGAGTTTGAGTAGGATAGGTGTTAGCTCTTCTCTAAATTTTTGGTAGAATTCAGCTGTGAAGCCATCTGGACCTGGGCTTTTGTTTGCTGGAAGATTTCTGACTACAGTTTCAATTTCTGTGCTTGTGATGGGTCTGTTAAGATTTTCTATTAAGCCTCATATTCTTAGAGGTTTGTTCTTTCTCCTCTCTCTCTTGTTATATACATATATATGTGTATATACATATGTACATATGTATGTATATACATATGCACATATGTATGTACATATGTATATATACATGTATACATATGTGTGTATACACATGCACACACATATGTACGATATATGTACACACATACACACATATGTGTATATATGTGTATATATGTGCTTACTCTCTCATATGTATATATATGTATATACACATGTATATTTTATATATGTATACATATATGTATATACATATGTATATGTATATATGTACACACATATATACATATATATACACACATATATACTTATGTGTGTATATATATGTATATACATATATATATGCTTTGTCTCTCATATGTATATATATATATGTATACATATATGTATGCCAAGTCGCTTCAGTCGTGTCCGACTCTGTGATACCCCATGGACTGCAGCCTACCAGGCTTCTCCGTCCATGGGATTCTCCAGGCAAGAACACTGGAGTGGGTTGCCATTTTTTCCTCCAACATATATGTATATATACATGTATATACATGTGTGTGTATATGTATAGACATATGTATATACATATATACATATGTGTGTATATATATGTATAGACATATGTGTATACATATATATATATATATGCTTAGTCTCTCTTTGTTTGCTCTGTAAATATCTCCATTTATATTAATTATGAGCTACACTGTTCATTGCAGCCAGTTACCTATTCCATTTGGCACAAGATTACCAGATCCCCTCACCCAGCACTGGGGTTGTCCCTCTGGTCCTTGCAGCACCTTGCCTTTACTTGGTGACAGAATTATCCTTTTCAGTTACAAATGTTGTTTATGACATTGCTGTCAGAGTACCACATCTTGTTGTTTCATGTGCTAGATTTATTTATTAATTTATTTTTACCAGTGAAAATATTTCATTTGTCATTGCAATTGCTTTGATCTTTTTTTAACTTCTTGAAAGGATGATGACTTCTATTTAAATTATTAGAAATATTCATCATCTGGAGTGAGTTATCATTTTTCAAGCCAAATCCTTCCCCTGACAATTTATTATAGAATGTTGTGAATCCCAAGGATGAGCTTTCTTTCTCTGCATGGGGAAAAAAAGAGGTATAGAAAAGATTTCTAAAATACATCTGAAGTATCACTGTTAAAGATTTCTAGAAAAGACATCTAAAGTGGCAATTTCAAAATTATGGGTGAACAGGGGGAGAACACCATTCCTGAGAGGCCATTGGGTGGGTAGTTAATTCCTACCCAGCTGATCTCAGTTCACTGATTTGATTGTTTAATGCAAAACTTGGGAGAGAAGAGGAGGTTACAGGAGGTTAAAATGTTTCATAGAAATTTTCTGTGTTGTATTTGAAGGCAGGGCTTCCCATTGGTATATAAACAGCATGCTACTTCCTTACCTAGCAGTTACACTTCTCCTATTTGGTTATCAAAAGATAACCAAAGAAGTAACTATTTGGTTTACTTCTACTATTTGGTTATCAAAAGAAAACCAGTAGGTATGAAATAATCTGGCCTTTTGGAATTATAAATATATAAACTGGGGAAGAATGACTGAATTGAGGATCAGTAGAAACGCCTGAACCCACTCCATGTGTTTGACACAATGTCCTGGATGATGTGGCATCAGAAAGAGAAGATGATTCTTTGTTCACTTGGTCAGCTGGAATCAAGGTAAAAGTTACAGAGCTGAAAAGTACAGACCATTCTTGGAAGCAATGAATGTTAGAGGACCGTAGGGGTTGGATGTGTCAACTCAAATGTCTACAGGATCTAGGCAGGGATTGTAAATAAATGAGACAGGCAAGCACATGGGTAAGCATCAAAAGTCAACAGGAAAAGTAGAGGCCATCAGAAAGCTCATGTGAAGAGATAGTTGCTTCTTACTCTACATTGTTGTCATGTGAGGTTATGTGCCCAGCAGTGCAAGATATTGTAAGACTTTTAAAAATTTACTTTTTTGGCTGCCCTGGAGTAGGAAATGGCAACCCACTCCAGAATTCTTGCCTGGAAAATCCCAAGGACAGAGGAACCTGGTAGGCTACAGTCCATGGGGTCACAAAGAGTCAGACATGACTAAGCGAGTGAGCATGCAGGAACACAGGTCTTACCTGCAGCACATGGAATCTTCAATCTTTGATGTGGCATGCCAGATCTTTAGTTGTGGCATGTGAGATCTAGTTCCCTAATCAGGGGTGAAACCCAATCCCCCTGCACTGGGAGTGTGGTATCTTAGCCACTAGACCACCAGGGAAGTCTCAGGATATAGCAAGATTTTAAAGAAGTTAGTTAAAAATTATTTTATTATCACTTGAAAAAAATTAAAGATTTTGTGTGAAATCTCTCCATTTCTAAATGCTGTCAACTAATTTAAATTTTGAAAACGTTGTGTAGTTCAGAGGACACATTTCTATCACTTGAATTTAGCTCACAGGCCACCCTGCATACCTCTGCTATCTGATGAGAAGCCAAGGAAGTTTTTTTGAGCAAAGGGAATGGAATTTATTCTTTTTTCCATCCATTTAACATCTATCTGTCAAATGTCTGCTCTGTGACATATGTCTCATAGCCCTGTGACATGGTACCAGCCTTCATGAAAATTACATTCTACATTCTGGTAGTGGAGGCAGATGATGAAATAGGAAAAAGAGATTGTGTGACACACCATTCCAACAGTGAAAAAAATGTGATGGAAAAAAGTAATCAGGCTAAAGGGGACAGAGGAGGGTAGAGGGTGCCATTTTAAATGTCATTGGTAGAGGTCTCTGTGAGTAGGGTCTGTTGGAACTGAGACCCACACACAGTAAGGGGGCACATTGTGTAGTGTCAGGGTGGAGTGGGAGAGGAGGAGCCCCAAGTTTGCAAAGGCCTTGAGGCACACATGTAATTTGATGTGTTGTATCTGGAGGAAGGAGGCCAGAAGAGCCGAAGCAAAACAAGCAAGGGAAGTTTCAATAGGCTAGTCCGTGTCTGAGAAATGCCAAGATGTCCTATTATATGGGGCTGGGCAGGGCTGCTTTTAAAAGCTGCTCATTCTTCAGTGTCCATTTCAAAGAAGGATGAACAATAGGGAAATAACAGGAAACAATATTGATAATTGTTGGAGCTAAGTCACCAATGGATGGATTCCCAGGGGATTTACTGTATCTTCTACTTTTGCATAAGTTCAGTAGTTTTTTGAAACAAAATTTTAAGAAGTTCCAGTCCAGGTTTTGTATTTCCCCTTCTCGTTGTTTCTCTGAACTTTCTAAATACCTTATTTTTAAAATAACTCAGTCAAAAAGCACCTGGGTTTTGTAATTTATCCATCATCACAAGTGTGGTTTTTTTTTTTTTTCCCTCAATTATTTATAAGTGCCTGAAAGTCTGGTGACCCAGTGATAAAGAATTTACCTGCCAAATGCAGGAGACTCGGGTTTGATCTCTGATCAGGAAGATCCCCTAGAGAATAAAATGGCAACTCACTGCAGTATTCTTGCCTGGGAAATCTCATGAACAGAAGAGCCTGGTGGGCCACAGCCCATGGGTGCCTACTAAGTTGTTTCAGTCATATCTGAGTCTTTTTGATCCTATGGATCGAAACTGCCAGGCTCCTCTGTCCATGGGATTCTCCAGGCAAGAATGTAGAGTCGATTGCCATGCACTCCTTCAGGGGATCTTCCCAACCCAGGGATTGAATCCATGTCTCTTATGTCTCCTGCACTGGCAAGTGGGTTCTTTACCACAAGCACCACCTGGGAAGCCCTGGGCTTTCAGTAAACATTCTCCTAATGACAAAACTGCTTAGTCACAACCCTCTTTCTTGAGATATGGATTGTCTTCTGACTTTATGATCATTGCTAATTCCTTGTTTCCTTGATAACAGTTGCTGTACTTTTGGTTTTTGGTCTATGGGGTCGCAATGAGTCAGATCTGACTTAGTGATTAAATAGCAACAGCAACACCTAAAACTCAGGACAATGATTCGCATTTCTTCTTTAAATTTTTTACTTTTAAAATTATTTTATTTTTAATTAAAAATTTTTAATTGGAGGATAATTACTTTGCAATGTTGTGTTAGTTTTTGCTTTTTAACAAAGTGAATCAGCTGTATGTATAAATGTAACTCCTCTTTTTTGGATTTCCTTCCCATTTAGGTCACCACAGAGCACTGAGTAGAGTTCCCTGAGCTATACAGTATGTTCTCACTAGTTATCTATTTTATCAGTTGTTGTTTAGTCTCTAAGTCGTGTCCAACTCTTTTTGTGACTCCATGGACTTTAGCCCACTAGGCTCCTCTGTCCATGGGATTTTCCAAGTGAGAATACTGTAGTGGGTTGCTATTTCCTTTTACAGGTGATCTTCCCAACCCAGGGATTGAACCCAAGTCTTCTGCATTGGCAAGCAGTTTCTAACCTCTATGCCACCAGGGAGTGTCAAGGAATGTTTAACAGGAGGATTCTTGTGTGCTGTTTTCTGTCTCTCAAAAATTCTCTATTCCTTATCAATTCCTTATAACAGGAATGAGTGGAGTGGCATGCTGCTCCCAGGACTGAGGTCATGGGGGGATGAGACACATGCGTGGATTTCCTTCAGTAAACATTCTCCTTATGACAAAACTGCTTAGTCACAACCCTCTTTCTTGAGATATGGATTGTCTTCTGACCTTATGACCATTGCTAATTCCTTGTTTCCTTGATAACGGTTGCTGTACTTTTGGTTTTCTGATCTTTATCATTGTCGAAAGAAATTCCTTGTATAACAGCCTATATATACTCACAGAAAGATTAAAGCACCCTTGTTCCACCAGAGACTTGGGTCCCTGTGTCTTTCTCTCTCTCTCTCTTTCCCTGCTCTGGCTAATTCTCTGGAGTGTGGAAACCCGCCAAGTTCATGTACCTGCCTGGGCTTTCAAGACCTCCTCGAGAGGACGCCCTGTGCCTTCGTGAGCGGCGCAAGCCCTGTTCTAGGGTTTTATTGGTTGTCTGTGTAAACCAGGGAATACTAGCTTCTTTCTCTCTTTCACTTTCTTAGCATCTACTCTGGACCACCAGGTTCTGGTCCATTAAAGGACCAAAACAAGGGAGGCCCCATCCCCTGGGAAAAAAGAAAAACAAATATTATATATTAAAGTATATATGTGGAATCTAGAAAAATGGTAAAGATGAACCTATTTGCAAAACACAAATAGAGACACAAACGTAGACAACAAACATATGGATACCAAAAGGGAGAAAGGGGATTGAGGTGAACTGGGAGGTTGGGATTGATAGTGTTATGTCAGTGACAAATTGGTACTTGCCAAGGGCATTTGCCATCTGCCTCTGCGGGGACTGAATCATGTACTGCTGCAGCTGTTGACGATCAACACACCCCAAGGGAGTTCAGAATGGACACTATAAATGAGGCCGTCTGTGCTTCAGGAAACTGGCAGAACAGGTCTTTAGATAGTAGATATTTTTAGGAACTGATTTCATGAGCGCTATCCTTGCATCTCCTCATACCTGGAAAAGCACTAAATCGCTTCATGGTGCCATCAGCATCTCTGTGACTAGCAGAAAGCCTTTTGTAAGATAAGTAAATGCTTGATTACAGGAACTCCCCCTTCACCAAAATCACATATATTGACCTCCCCACTGCCTTTTTGGAGTGGTTTCTCAGAGCTATCTGAGGTGTCGTCTCTTGGGCTGCAGGCCTCATTTTGCCCCCAATACAACTTTACTCACAACTTTCACACTGTCCATCTTTTTTAAGTAAACAGTTACATAGTAGTGTATATATGTCAATTCCAATCCCAACTCATCTCAACCCCTTTCCCTGCCTTGGTATCCATGTTTGTTGTCTGTTTGTGTCTCTATTTCAGTTTTGCAAATAGGTTAATCTCTACCATTTTTTAGATTTCACATATATGTGTTAATATATGATATTTGCTTTTCTCTTTCTTTTAAAAAAATTCACCAGCTTAATCTTTTTTTTTGGCCGGGGTGGGGGATGGGGCGGGGGGTAGGCGCCACATTGTGCAGCATGCAGGATCTAGTTCCCTGATGAGGAATTGAACCTGTGTGCTCTGCATTAGGAGCATGGAGTCTTAACCACTGGCCCACCTCTGTTTTTCTCATTATGACTTCCTTCATCATTTCTTTTCAGTCTTAGTGTTTAGCAAACTACTAGGCACACAGAATTTGTTCATTAATATTAACTGATGGATGGATTAAACAAATATTTGAGTGTCTGGTTTGTGCCTAAATGTGTGATAGGTAAGGGTGGGGGAAGGGATGCTAAGACATGGTTCTTGTTCTCTACAACCTTCCAGTATTCTGGAAGATACTGATGTTATAAGGAAGAATGTTGAGAGTTTATTACAGTGAATGAAATAAGTTAAAGGCGGACTGTAAAAGTCAGATATATAGATAAAAGTTTCATTATTTCACATAAATCTGCTCTGTTTATACTCCCAGGCTTTACTTGTTGGATCCTAGGTAAAAGCAAAATGAAACAAATGCAAAAATAAAAACTTATTCTGATGTGGTAATCTTAATTTGATGTGATAAACTTTTAATAGTTCATTTGCACTGCTCTTAATCTTTAAGAGAAAAAAAAAACCCACTAGTGTTTTGGAGATTTTGTTTTTCATTTTTTTCTCTCCACTGTCAAAGCAAAAATTGCACTGGACACAAGTAAACAGGCAAGGAAGACTTAACTTAAAGCTATTGCAATAGAGGAGAGAGATCAGAGCTCAGTTCGAACTCATTTCTGCTGAAACAAAGAGTAGGAGGATTTTTAAGCACCTGGTGGGGGGGGGGGTTGTGTGGCAAAGAACACAGGACATCTGTGTTAGAGATTTTGGTTTTACCTAAAAGAAATGCAAACTTTTTCATGTGTCTTTGTGAGAGGAGGTAGTTTATGAGTTGGAGCAAAGTGCCTGCTGCATTTAGGCTCACAAAAACTTGGAGACAGGGGTGCTATCTCCCTTGAGGTTTACATTGCAAAGAGATGCCTCCAAATCCTTGAGAAAGACATTTCTGGGTTGTAATATTGGGAAGAAACTTTAAAAAAATATATGCATATATCTCAAAGAGGCAGAGAAATAATTTACAATGATAAGTTTTCTACAGTAAATGCTATGAGAGAAGGGCGTCAAGGCTAGAGCTGAGAAGAAGCTGATGTGAAGTTTAGTCATGCTGAGTGCCATCTTGGTCTTCACCTTCTTCTCTCCAATGTGGCATCTGGGGATGTGGGAAGGGGTATGCCTTGCACAATCTCCTGGTGACTGCCAAAATGTGGTCCTCATATATTTTGATTTCTCTGTTTCCATGGTGATGTTCCTTGTCTGCCTGGCTGCTGCTCATCCTGGTAACCCCTATGGCTGAGCATGCAACTTGTATGATATTGCCCAGTTTTTCTCTTGGCTTGGTAAGTTAAGAGTCTAAAGCAGTGGCTCTCAATCATGCCTGATCTCTCACTTGCCAGTAGGGAGGCTAAAGATTAATAGGCATGGATAGCGTGTGAGATAAAGTCTTCTATGAGTCCAAACATGACTAGCACAAAATTCTTTTCTTTCAGGATCTTCCCTGGTGGCTCAGACAGTAAAGAATCGGCCTGCAAGACAGGAGATCCAGATTTAATCCCTCAGTTGGGAAGATCCCCTGGAGAAGGGAATGGCAACCCACTCCAATATTGTTGCCAAGAGAATTCCATGGACAGAGGAGTTTGGAGGGTGATAATCCATGGGGTCGCAAAGAGTTGGACATGACTGAGTGACTTTCACTTTCATGCAACATACTGTTACTGAAAAGTAGGGGATCCAGTTTCTTGCTGCTCAAAAGCCATATGTCTGAAGGCTGACTACCCGCCAACCTTAGAGCTTTTATACAAGGTAAGGGGCGACATGCAGAAACAACACAGTCATCTCTGACAGTCATCTTCAAATTGGTTTCTTTGAGGCTAATTCTTGGAATTGTGGCAGCTTATGCTGTGGGTACAGTCTGGTCACCATTTAGTTAACTTCTTTCACCTGGTGTTTTGGTATCTGTAAAACAGCTCACAGGATATGGCTCAGAATACTTTCTATAGTCCTTGAGAAGGGACTAAAGGTCCTTGACTATGCTTAATGACTATATTATTATTATTTGATTTCCTTTGGTTATTTCCCTTTGTTTCTGCATGTTCTCATTTCTCTGATTAAACTTATTCTTTTACTAAAGTTTTCTACAGACAAAAGCAGGCAGAAGACATGAGGGCAGCAAGGACCCTAGGGTCCTGCTCTGTTCAATACTACCCCCGCCACCTCCCTTGGTGGAAATTTGAAAAGGCTGAATGGAACATACATGACTGACTCTACCTCTACCACTTCTATTTCCCCTTTTATGTCTCTCTTCTTCTACAGGCTGTCTGGACCAGGCTTCTCTTTTTCTTTCCTTATTGATGTCTTCATCTTTCCATAGAACAGGAAGCCTCAACGTCCTTGGAAAAAAACAACACAATTATCTCAAGGTTTAGTTCTTAATAAGCTAAAGGAATTTGGAAAGCCTTCTCTCTTTATTTTTTTAATTTAAATTTATTTATTTTAATTGGAGGTTAATTACTTTACAATATTGTATTGGTTTTGCCATATATCAACATAAATCCATCACAGGTATACACGTGCTCCCCATCCTGAATCCCCCTCCCACCTCCCTCCCCGTACCATCCCTCTGGGTCATCCCAGTGCACCAGCCCCAAGCATCCTGTATCCTGCATTGAACTTGGACTGGGGATTCGTTTCTTATATGATATTATACATATTTCAATGCCATTCTCCCAAATCATCCCACCTTCACCCTCTCCCACAGAGTCCAAAAGACTGTTCTATACATCTGTGTCTCTTTTGCTATCTCGCATACAGGGTTATCATTACCATCTTTCTAAATTCCACATATATGCGTTAGTATACTGTATTGGTGTTTTTCTTTCTGGCTCACTTCACTCTGTATAATAGGCTCCAGTTTTATCCACTTCATTAGAACTGATTCAAATGCATTCTTTTTAATGGCTGAGTAATACTCCATTGTATATATGTACCACAGCTTTCTTATCCATTCATCTACTGATGGACATCTAGGTTGCTTCCATGTCCTGGCTATTATAAACAGCACTGCAATGAACATTGGTGTACACGTGTCTCTTTCAATTCTAGTTTCCTCAGTGTGTATGCCCAGCAGTGGGATTTCTGGGTCATAAGGCAGTTCTATTTCCAGTTTTTAAAGGAATCTCCATACTGTTCTCCATAGTGGCTGTACTAGTTTGCATTCCCACCAACAGTGTAAGAGGGTTCCCTTTTCTCCACACCCTCTCCAGCATTTATGGCTTGTAGACTTGGATCACAGCCATTGTGACTGACATGAAATGGTACCTCATTGTGGTTTTGATTTGCATTTCTCTGATAATGAGTGATGTTGAGCATCTTTTCATGTGTTTGTTAGCCATCTGTATGTCTTCTTTGGAGAAATGTCTATTTAGTTCTTTGGCCCATTTTTTGATTGGGTCATTTATTTTTCTGGAATTGAGCTGCAGGAGTTGCTTGTATATTTTTGAGATTAATTGTCAGTTGCTTCATTTGCTATTATTTTCTGCCATTCTGAAGGCTGTCTTTTCACCTTGCTTAGAATATCCTTTGTTGTGCAGAAGCTTTTGATTTTAATTAGGTCCTATTTGTTTATTTTTGCTTTTATTTCCAATATTCTGGAAGGTGGATCATAGAGGATCCTGCTGTGATGTATGTCAGAGAGTGTTTTGCCTATGTTCTCCTCTAGGAGTTTTATAGTTTCTGGTCTTACGTTTATATCTTTAATCCATTTTGTGTTTATTTTTGTGTATGGTGTTAGAAAGTGTTCTAGTTTCATTCTTTTACAAGTGGTTGACCAGTTTTCCCAGCACCACTTGTTAAAGAGATTGTCTTTAATCTATTGTATATCCTTGCCTACTTTGTCAAAGATAAGGTGTCCACAGGTGCGTGGATTTATCTCTGGGCTTTCTATTTTGTTCCATTGATCTATATTTCTGTCTTTGTGCCAGTGCCATACTGTCTTGATGACTGTGGCTTTGTAGTAGAGGTTGAAGTCAGGCAGGTTGATTCCTCCAGTTCCATTCTTCTTTCTCAAGATTGCTTTGGCTATTCGAGGTTTTTTGTATTTCCATACAAATTGTGAAATTATTTGTTCTAGCTCTGTGAAAAATACCATTGGTAGCTTGATAGGGATTGCATTGTATCTATAGATTTCTTTGGGTAGTATACTGATTTTCACTATATTGATTCTTCTGATCCATAAACATGGTATATTTCTCCATCTATTAGTGTCCTCTATAATTTCTTTAATCAGTGTTTTATAGTTTTCTATATATAGGTCTTTAGTTTCTTTAGGTAGATATATTCCTAAGTATTTTATTCTTTTCATTGCAATGGTGAATGGAATTGTTTCCTTAATTTCTCTTTCTATTTTCTCACTATTAGTGTATAGGAATGCAAGGGATTTCTGTGTGTTGATTTTATATCCTGCAACTTTACTATGTTCATTGATTAGCTCTAGTAATTTTCTGGTGGAGTCTTTAGGGTTTTCTATGTAGAGGATCATGTCATCTGCAAACAGTGAGAGTTTTACTTCTTCGTTTCCAATTTGGATTCCTTTTATTTCTTTTTCTGCTCTGATTGCTGTGGCCAAAACTTCCAAAACTATGTTGAATAGCAGTGGTAAGAGTGGGCACCCTTGTCTTGTTCCTGACTTTAGGGAAAATGCTTTCGATTTTTCACCATTGAGGATAATGTTTGCTGTGGGTTTGTCATATATAGCTTTTATTATGTTGAGGTATGTTCCTTCCAGAAAGAAATAATTTGCTTTCTGGAGGGTTTTTATCATAAATGGATGTTGAATTTTGTCAAAGGCTTTCTCTGCGTCTATTGAGATAATCATATGGCTTTTATTTTTCAATTTGTTAATGTGGTGTATTACATTGATTGATTTGTGGATATTGAAGAATCCTTGCATCCCTGGGATAAAGCCCATTTGGTCATGGTGTATGATCTTTTTAATGTGTTGTTGGATTCTGACTGCTAGAATTTTGTTATGGATTTTTGCATCTATGTTCATCAGTGATATTGGCCTGTAGTTTTCTCTTTATGTGGCATCTTCGTCAGGTTTTGGTATTAGGGTGATGATGGCCTCTTTGAATGACTTCAGAAGTTTACCTTCCTCTGCAATTTTCTGGAAGAGTTTGAGTAGGATAGGTGTTAGCTCTTCTCTAAATTTTTGGTAGAATTCAGCTGTGAAGCCGTCTGGACCTGGGCTTTTGTTTGCTGGAAGATTTCTGATTATAGTTTCAATTTCCTTGCTTGTGATGGGCCTGTTAAGATTTTCTATTTCTTCCTGATCCAGTTTTGGAAAGTTGTACTTTTCTAAAAATTTGTCCATTTCTTCCACGTTGTCCATTTTATTGGCATATAATTGCTGATAGTAGTCTCTTATGATCCTTTGTATTTCTGTGTTGTCTGTTGTGATCTTTCATTTTCATTTCTAATTTTATTGATTTGATTTTTCTCCCTTTGTTTCTTGATGAGTCTGGCTAATGGTTTGTCAATTTGATTTATCCTTTCAAAGAACCAGCTTTTGGCTTTATTGATTTTTGCTATGGTCTCTTTTGTTTCTTTTGCATTTATTTCTGCTCTAATTTTTAAGATTTCTTTCCTTCTACTAACCCTGGGGTTCTTCATTTCTTCTTTTTTTTAGTTGCTTTAGGTGTAGAGTTAGGTTATTTATTTGACTTTTTTCTTGTTTCTTCAGGTATGCCTGTGTTGCTATGAACTTTCCCCTGAGCACTGCTTTTACAGTGTCCCACATGTTTTGGGTTGTTGTGTTTTCATTTTCATTCATTTCTATTCGTATTTTGAATTCTTTTTTGATTTCTTCTGTGATTTGTTAGTTATTCAGCAGCATGTTGTTCAGCCTCCATATGTTGGAATTTTTAATAGTTTTTCTCCTTTAATTGAAAATCTAATCTTACTGCATTGTGGTCAGAAAAGATGCTTGGAATGGTTTCAATTTTTTTGAATTTACCAAGGCTAGATTTATGGCCTAGGATGTGATCTATCCTGGAGAAGGTTCTGTGTGTGCTTGAGAAAAAGGTGAAATTCATTGTTTTGGGATGAAATGTCCTATAGATATCAGTTAGGTCTAACTGGTCTATTGTATCATTTAAAGTTTGTGTTTCCTTGTTAATTTTATGTTTAGTTGATCTATCCATAGGTGTGAGTAGGGTATTAAAGTCTCCCACTATTATTGTGTTATTGTTAATTTCCCCTTTCATACTTGTTAGCATTTGTCTTACATATTGCGGTGCTCCTATGTTGGGTGCATATATATTTATAATTGTTATATCTTCTTGGATTGATCCTTTGATCATTATGTAGTGTCCTTCTTTGTCTTTTTTCACAGCCTTTGTTTTAAAGTCTATTTTATCTGATATGAGTATTGCTACTCCTGCTTTCTTTTGGTCTCCATTTGGGTGGAATATCTTTTTCCAGCCCTTCACTCTCAGTCTGTATGTGTCCCCTGTTTTGAGGTGGATCTCTTGTAAACAACATATATAGGGGTCTTGTTTTTGTATCCATTCAGCCAGTCTTTGTCTTTTGGTTGGGGCATTCAACCCATTTACGTTTAAGGTAATTATTGATAAGTATGATCCCATTGCCATTTATTTATTGTTTTGGGTTCGAGTTTATACACCATTTTTGTGTCTCCTGTCTAGAGAATATCCTTTAGCATTTGTTGGAGAGCTGGTTTGGTGGTGCTGAATTCTCTGAGGTTTTGCCTGTCTGTGAAGGTTTTGATTTCTCCTTCATATTTGAATGAGATGCTTGCTGGGTACAGTAATCTGGGCTATGGGTTATTTTCTTTCATCACTTTAAGTATGTCTTGCCATTCCCTCCTGGCTTGGAGAGTTTCTATTGAAAGATCAGCTGTTATCCTTATGGGAATCCCCTTGTATGTTATTTGTTGTTTTTCCCTTGCTGCTTTTAATATTTGTTCTTTGTGTTTGATCTTTGTTAATTTGATTAATATGTGTCTTGGGGTGTTTCACCTTGGATTTATCCTTTTTGGGGCTCTTTGGGTTTCTTGGACTTGGGTGATTATTTCCTTCCCCATTTTAGTGAAGTTTTCAACGATTATCTCCTCAAGTATTTTCTCATGGTCTTTCTTTTTGTCTTCTTCTTCTGGGATTCCTATGATTCGGATGTTGGGGCATTTAACACTGTCCTGGAGGTCTCTGAGGTTGTCCTCATTTCTTTTAATTCATTTTTCTTTTTCCCTCTCTGATTCATTTATTTCTACTATTCTATCTTCTACTTCACTAATCCTATCTTCTGCCTCTGTTATTCTACTATTTGCTGCCTCCAGAGTTTTTTTGATCTCATTTATTGTATTATTCATTATATATTGACTCTTTTTTATTTCTTCTAGGTCCTTGTTAAACCTTTCTTGCATCTTCTCAATCCTTGTCTCCAGGCTATTTATCTGTGATTCCATTTTGATTTCAAGATTTTGAATCACTTTCACTATCATTATTTGGAATTCTTTATCAGGTAGATTCCCTATCTCTTCCTCTTTTGTTTGGTTTGGTGGACATTTATCCTGTTCCTTTACCTGCTGGGTATTCCTCTGTCTCTTCATCTTGTTTATATTGCTGTTTGGGGTGGCCTCTGTATTCTGGCAGTTTGTAGAGTTCTCTTTATTGTGGAGTTTCCTCACTGTGGGTGGGGTTGTGCAGGTGGCTTGTCAAGGTTTCCTGGTTAGGGAAGCTTGTGTCATTGTTCTGGTGGGTGGAGCTGGATTTCTTCTCTCTGGAGTGCAATGAAGTGTCCAGTAATGAGTTATGAGATGTCAATGGTTTTAGAGTAACTTTGGGCAGCCTGTATATTGGAGCTCAGGGCTGTGTTCCTGTGTTGCTGGAGAATTTGTGTAGTATGTCTTGCTCTGGAACTTGTTGGCCCTTGGATGGTGCTTGGTTTCAGTGTAGGTATGGAGGCGTTTGATGAGCTCCTGTCAATTAATGTTCCCTGGAGTCAGGAGTTCTCTGGTGTTCTCAGGGTTTGGACTTAAGCCTCCTGCTTCTGGTTTTCAGTCTTATTTTTACAGTAGTCTCAAGACTTCTTCTATACAGCACCGTTGATAAAACATCTCCTTTCAAAGACAATGGGCTACTTTTCTGGGTGCCTGATGTCCTCTGCCAGCATTCAGAAGTTGTTTTGTGGAATTTACTCAGTGTTTAAGTGCTCTTTTGATGAATTTGTGGGGGAGAAAGTGGTCTCCCCATCCTATTCCTCCGCCATCTTAGTGAAAATTAATTTTCTTAAAACTAAGTTGGACTACAATAGCTCAGAAACTCCCAGTCTGAATGGTATGCCTCTTTCAACTGACATTGTTTGGTAATATTTTGAGGCTTCCAGACACTGCACACACACTCAGTCATTAAGTTGTGTCCAACACTTTTGGGACCTCATGGACTGCAGCCTGCCAGGTTCTTCTGTCCATGGGACTTTCCAGGCAAGAATATTGGAGGGGCTTCCACTTTCTCCTTCAAGGGGTCTTCCCTAACCCAGGGATCAAACCCACGTCTCCTACATTCCCTGCATTGGCAGCAGGTTCTTTATCGCTGAGCCACCTGGGAAGTTTGGAGCCTAAAATTGCCTCTCTACAGAATAAGATTTTAAGATGACCTGAGGCAAACACCTCAGGTCTCCCTGTCCATCGCCAACTCCTGGAGTTTACTCAAACTCCTGTCCATTGAGTCAGTGATGCCATTCAATCATCTCATCCTCTGTCATCCCCTTCTCCCACCTTCAATCTTTCCCAGCATCAGGGTCTTTTCAAATGAGTCAGTTCTTCGCATCAGGTGGCCAAAGTACTGGAGTTTCAGCTTCAGCATCAGTCCTGAATATTCATTCCTTTAGGATGGACTGGTTGGATCTCCTCACAGTCCAAGGGACTCTCAAGCATCTTCTCCAAAACCACAGTTCAAAAGCACCAATTCTTCGGTGCTCAGCTTTCTTTATAGTCCAACTCTCACATCCATACATGACTACTGGAAAAACCATAGCTTTGACTAGACAGATGTTTGTTGGTAAAGTAATGTCTCTGCTTTGTAATATGCTGTCTAAGTTGGTCATAACTTATCTTCCAAGGAGCAATCATCTTTTAACTTAATGGCTGCAGTCACCATCTTCAGTGATTTTGGAGCCCCCAAAATAAAGTCTGTCACTTTTTCTATTGCTTCACCATCTATTTGCCACGAAGTGATGGGACCATATGCCATTATCTTAGTTTTCTGAATGTTGAGTTTTAAGCCAACTTTTTCATTTTCCTCTTTCACTTTCACCAAGAGGCTCTTTAGTTCTTCTTCACCTTCTGCCATAAGGGTGGCATAATCTGCATATCTGAGGTTATTGGTATTTTTCCCAAGAATCTTGATTCCAGCTTGTGCTTCATCCAGGCCAGCGTTTCTCATGATGTACTCTGCATAGAAGTTAAATAAGCAGGGTGACAGCCTTGACATACTCCTTTCCCAATTTGGAATCAGTCTGTTGCTCTATGCCCAGTTCTAACTGTTGCTGACCTGCATTCAGATTTCTCAGGAGGCAGGTGAGGATGTCTGGTGTGCCCATCTCTTGAAGAATTTTCCACAGTTTATTGTGATCCACACAGTCAAAAGCTTTGGCATAGTCAATGAAGCAGACATAGATGTTTGTTTGGAACTGTCTTGCTTTTTCAATGATCCAGTAGATGTTGGCAATTTGATCTCTGGTTCCTCTGCCTTTTCTAAAGCCAGCTTGAACATCTGGAAATTTCCTGTTCATGTACTATTGAAGCCTGGCTTGGAGAATTTTGACCTTTACTTTGCTAGTGTGTGAGATGAGTGCAATTGTGCAGTAGTTTTAGCATTCTTTGGCATTGCCTTTCTTTGGGATTGGAATGAAAACTGACCTTTTCTAGTCCTGTGGCCACTGCTGAGTTTTCCAAATTTGGGGACATATTGAGTGCAGAACTTTCACAGCATCATCTTTTAGGATTTGAACAAACAATTAAAGAATGATAAAGGGCTCCTGAAACCTCAGCTCTTCTTCTTTGGCTTTGTCTCAGTCTCCACCTCCAGTGGTGTCTTCTTCCCCCTTTCCTTCTTTGCTGCCTACACCTCCCCTAAATTCTCAGTCTCCTCCCCCCTCAACATATGAGTTGTCTCACCAAACTTTCCTTTTTCTCTAAAACTCCCCCCTGTTCTTTCTTCCTCTGAGTTTGTTAGAACTGGCCCCTGTAAAATTAAGCCCCTGAGGATCCAGAGGATAAATTCTTAAACTCTTATATTCCCTGGACTAAAGATGAACTTTGAGACATAGTCAGAGATGTTCCTAAAGTAATTGAAGATCTTCACAGATCTGCTGATGAATTTAATATAGTCGTTCAAACTTATCAACCTGTTCTCTCTGACTTACATCAGCTGGTTCATATGCTTGTCAGCGAAGGCCAGGCCCAGCATTGCATAAAAACTACTAATTGGGAGAACACTGTGTGGTCTCTAGAATTATAACTGGGAGACCAGTCCACAAACTTATAATCTGATCAGACTTGTGCAATTGCTAGATGACTTCACTAAGCAATTCCTAGGGCTTTTCCAAAGTTTGCTGATTGAAACAAAATTCATGCTTGCACACAAAAATCCAACAAAGCTGTTCATGACTATTACAATCCACTTCAGGTTGTTTCTAAAGAAAATTCTGGTCTTCCTTCAGATGTTGATTCCACCCCAGTAGCTTTTAATTCTACGTTTACTAAAGGCTGGAGCTGGAATATTTCCCTTCAACCAAAAAGGACAAGGATGGAATGAGAAACTATGTCCACTCCAGATTTAGTTAATCTGGCAAACCAGCTCTCTCAAACTCTAGAGGAAATGTCACCTCAAAGCCAGGCAGTCAAAATTCTTAATCTTCAACTCCAGCAAATGAAGGCTTCAACAGGAAACCCAAATCCTTTCCATTTCTGTTATTACTGCAAAGTCAGGATAAAGAGATTGTTATGCGTTTAAGCACTTCAAGTGCCTTTAGTTCTCTAGCCAGCTTTTCCAATGTCCTCCCAATTCTCAATGACAGAATTTCAAGGAACTATGAGGGTTCTTCCCAATCCTCACTCTTAAACAGCTTGGAGAGATATTTCTCCATATGTGAATGAATCTCTTCCAGTCCTAATTGACACTGGAGCCACACCCTTGGTGCACAACCTCAGTACTGTTAAGCAACCTCTGCCTCAGAGCACTAAAACAGTTCAAATAGTGGGGATCTCTAAGGAACCTTAAGAGGTTTCCGGCTCTGAACCTAATTCCTTTTGTTTAGGCAGTTTAAGAGATTCACACCCTTTTCTCCTTAGTTCCTCCCTCTATCCATTTATTAGGCTCAGATTTCTTAAGGAAGTATCATGCCAGAATTTTTTTCTCCCAAAAGGGGAAAATAATTCTAGAACTTGACAGTAATCATCAAAGAAGCTGACCAGGTGGATTAAATGACCCTTTGATAGCATTCATTTGTTCTGTTTCTGGTGGTACTAGAGCTGATTCTGGAAACACTGATTATTTGCCCCATACTGAATTAGCTATCACTTTCCTTATGGGCAAAATTTCCAGCTGATGTTCGCAAAATTCACAGCAAAGCGCCCATCAAGATTCAAATAGATACTTCCAAACCTCTTCTCAGAATCAATTAATACACTTCAAAGGAGCCTTCGAAGGCATAAAGCCTGCAATATAAGATTACAAGGCCATATTACAAGGCCATATTACAGGCCTTGGACATGCCTCTGTATCATTCTCATTTCACCAGTGAGAAAAACTAAGGTCTTTGTCCAGGACCTCCAAGTGATCAACAATATCCTGTTGTTCCTAACACTCATCTATAACTAACATTCATTCCTTCTGGGAATAAATTCTTTACTGCAAATGATTTATGCATTTCATTCCTTAGTATTCCAGTTGATGAAGCTACCCTATGCCTTTCTGCCTTCACTTGGAAAGGAAAAAACAATTCACCTGGATAATAATGTCTCAAGGTTTTACTGAGACTCCTTATTTCCTCACAAATCCTGAGGCTGGTCTGCATGATACATTTCCTAGAGGTACTACTTTGTGGTAATATGTGAATGATTTGCTCTTCTTCTCAAACCTCCTCATGGGAAGACAGCATTCAATTGCTAACACTTTCAGCTTTAAAGGGACTTAAGATTGCCAATGGAAA
This sequence comes from Bos taurus, assembly GCF_002263795.3. Lineage (NCBI taxonomy): Eukaryota > Metazoa > Chordata > Mammalia > Artiodactyla > Bovidae > Bos > Bos taurus. The sequence goes on along the minus strand of NC_037336.1, from coordinate 63,311,686 downwards.
CTTGCAGCTTACCCAAACCTAGGTTCAATATTTAGGGTTACAGTTAGGTCCAGGTAGATTTCACGGTATCCTAAGTTTCCCAAAATCTAAAACTAAGTGCCAACTATGAAGTTTTCTCATGCTAGTTGGTTATTACTGAAACTGCATTCCATATTTCTCTCTTGTGGGTAAATCTTTGATATGTTTTACTCAATAATAACAACTCCAATCCATTTTTATGGGAAGAACTGGATGACATAGTCTTCCAAGCCTTAAAGGAAAGTTTGATGAACCTACCTGAACTTGGGCAATGCAAATCAGATCCCCCTTTTACATATGAAAATAAAAGGAATGCCCTTGGCCCATTCACTCAAAACATGGCAATTACCATTGACTCATAGGGTATTATAGATAGCAACTGGACTCTGTGGCATGGAAATACCGCCTTTGTCTTAGAAACATTATGGCCACTGCCTTTTTGGCTAAGGCCTCTGAAAAAATGGCTCTGGGATCCCCTGAAACCATTTTTGTACCTCATACAGTAGAAGTCCTCCTGAATGCTTGTCACACTCAACATTTCTCAGTCATCGGCCTTAACTCCTTTGAAGGCCTTTTGTTAACTTCTCCTCACATAACTCTTGTTTTGTAACAGCCTTAATCCTGCTACTCTTCTCCCCTCCATTACTGACAAAGTCCCTCATGACTGTTTAACAGTGATGGATCACCTTCTGACTCCTCATGATAATCTGCAGGAAATTCCTTTGGGCAACATTGACTTCTAATGGTTTACTGATGGTTCTTATTTAAAAGGCGACAATGGCAAATACATGCTGGGAAAACTACTGCAACTCCTTTTGATGTTGTTCAGGCAGCATCTTTACTTGTGGCTACTTTAGCCCAATAAGCTAAGTTACACACTTTAAAAATAAACTTTTACTTTAATCAAGGACAAAACTGCTCATTTTTGGCACTTTTAACACTGATAGTGTATATGCTTTCAGAGTAGCTAACGATTTTCAAATGTCATGGAAGCAACATGGCTTCCTTACTTCCAGTCGAAATAAAATTTTAAATGGCCTCTATGTTCAGGAATTATTGGTGCAATACTTGTACCTACTGCTTTAGCTGTTCTTGATATTCCAGGGCATTCTAAACTTGACTCTCTGAAACCAAGGGAAATCACCTTGCTAACATTTCTGCAAGAAATGCTCTCTTAAAGGAACTAGCAGCAGCCAAATCTCTGTCATAGTCTAAAAGAGTCTTTCTCTAAGTGATAAATTGAAAAACTGGCTACAGAAGTCTAACAGTTGGTGTCAGAAAAGGAAAAACAAGACTGGAAATTCAACAGTTGTTGGTTTAATAAAAAAGTACTCTCTCTACCTAAGATCATGGCATCTGGTCCCATCACTTCATGGGAAATAGATGGGAAAACAGTGGAAACAGTGTCAGACTTTATTTTGGGGGGCTCAAAAATCACTGCAGATGGTGACTGCAGCCATGAAATTAAAAGACGCTTACTCCTTGGAAGGAAAGTTATGACCAACCTAGATAGCATATTCAAAAGCAGAGACATTACTTTACCAACAAAGATCCGTCTAGTCAAGGCTATGGTTTTTCCAGCGGTCTTGTATGGATGTGAGAGTTGGACTGTGAAGAAAGCTGAGCACTGAAGAATTGATGCTTTTGAACTGTGGTGTTGGAGAAGACTCTTGAGAGTCCCTTGGATGGCAAGGAGATCCAACCAGTCCATTGTGAAGATCAGCTCTGGGATTTCTTTGGAAGGAATGATGCTAAAGCTGAAACTCCAGTACTTTGGCCACCTCATGTGAAGAGTTGACTCACTGAAAAAATCTCTGATGCTGGGAGGGGTTGGGGGCAGGAGGAAAAGGGGATGACAGAGGATGAGATGGATGGATGGCATCACCAACTCAGTGGACGTGAGTTTGAGTGAACTCTGGGAGTTGGTGATGGACAGGGAGGCCTGGTGAGCTGCAATTCATGGGGTCACAAAGAGTCAGACAAGACTGAGCGACTGAACTGAACTGAACTGAACTCTCTCTACTTTGTCATGCAGAGATTTGCACAAGGCTCATCACAGTTTCAGACCCCAAATTGTAATCCTCAGCTGATCCTAAATAAACCCATTTTCACTGGAGAGATAACTAACAGTCTATTAATTTTAGATCAACATAAGAGATAAGCAAGTTTAAGTACAGGCTGCATAAGGAAGGAAAGCCTAGAGACAGATCAAATTTTCAAGTGAATAGGTCAGATTTAAAATCTGAAAATACTACTTAGTAAAGTGGAGGAGTGGGAGACTCTCCCCAGGAGAATTTAAAAATTTGGAATTTGAGCAGTTCCAGATGGCATAAGTTTTCAGATACATCTCTCAGCTAGAGAATGAATTTTAATTTTCATTCTGAAGAACCCATGTATTCCTCATGATAATATGTAATGAAACTGTGTAACCAAGACCAGCATCATCTTCAAGCAAAGGAAATTCTAAGTTTGGAATTAGGTGGCTTAAAGTTTCAAAAAAGCTGCCATCAGTTGTAAGTTCCTTCTTCTGCTTCCTTTCCCACATTATCCCCTACCCACACCCATTCTAAATTAGCTCTTGCTGTAGGTTATCAGGGCTTCCCTGATGGCTCAGTGGATAAAGAATCCACCTGCAATGCAGGAGACACAGCAGGCGTGGGTTCAATCCCTGGGTCAAGAAGATCCTATGGAGGAGGAAATGGCAACCCAATCCAGTATTCTTGCTTGGAAAATCCCACGGACAGAGGAGCTTGATTGGCTACAATCCAAAGTGCTGCAAAGAGTTGGACATGACGGAGCAATTAAGTACATAGGTTATCCAGGTATATGTAAAACCTCACTGTCTATATAGGAAACTATTTCAGAAACTTGTTTTTGAGGGACTATGAAAATGTTTATGCATCACTGTGTTGACATTTTGTGATAGAGCATGATGAGAAATCTCAGGATGCAAATTTCCTCAAATAGCTTACAGTCACCATGTATCTCCATATACAGAGCTTTCGAGGTCCTCCATCTGCACAAACAGCCCACGATTCAGTTATTCACACCACACTTCTCTCTGAGATGCCTTTTAATGTACAGGGATCAATTAAAAGTGAACCAGTACTTTTATTTAAATGTCATCTCATAAAGGCAGGCCACACAGACAACCTTTTCCTGGAGTGATTCTATTCTAATGTACTCCTCACAGATGGCAAAGCCTTCTCTTCATTCCAGTCTCTTGACCAAGTCTGCTCACATTGATTCCCCTAAAAATTATTTATTGCCAACTAAGAAAAAAAATGCAGAAAAAATTTAGAAGTAAAACACTTTGGAATATACACTCAAAAGTCAACTTGTTTCTTTCCCTTGACTGTCTTCTTTTCAAGATTTTCTCTCTTGGTCTTTGAATTTCATGACTAGTGGTCTGCAGTGGGACTCATCAAGATAGGGACATATACACATGCTGTGAGGCAAATATGAAGACTGAAGGGGGGAAGGGGAATTTTCTAGAAAGTCTAGCCTTTATTCTCATTTTTTTTTTCTCATGGGTTTTCAAAACATAACTGGCCCTGAAAACTAATTTGTTTCATGCTATTTTGTATTTTTAGACCAAGAAGGGTGAAGGAGAATGAAGCAAAATAACAAAGGCAACAATCATGAAAATTAATATCTTCAACACGCTGCTTACCCTTATTCTCCTTTTGAAAACATCCGCCTACAGTGCTTCTTTTCACTCATTATGGGCTTGTCTGATCAATGTTTTGCATGTCATACAGACAACTTGATTATCTGAAAACTCACAAATTATTATTTCTTATTTTTACAAATGTCGTCATAATGTAGGAAAGAGGTAGAATCTTTCAGTTGTGAAAGCTCAAGGAAAGCTTTCAGATTTTCCTCCTTACCTCCCCCAGTCTCAGCACCTCCTCCCTCTCTCCCTTCCTTCTGTGATTCGAAATAAGAAAACTGTGGCATTAGCTTGAATTGGCTTTAAATGCTTGCTCTCCAAGACACAAGCTATTTAGTCTTGAGTAAATTAGTTAATTTTTAACGTACCTCAGTTTTCATATCTGGAAAGTGAATAGGATATTGCTTTCCTTGGATGACTTTTACGAGATTTGGAGATATTTGTGAAATACATGACTTAATGCACATAGTAGGTTTTTAGTAAGTAGTAGCTACCATCATAATTTCTTCAACAATTATTTCTTACCAACCATGTGTAAGAAACCATACTGAGGTACTTATCATTGTGTTTTGACAAAGGTATTAAGGTGCTATTCTAACACAAAGTCTGATTGCTTGACTATAAATAGAGACTTTATCATAGGCAAGCAAAGTCAAGGCAAAAAGCTGTTTATGACTGATTTAATTTCCTGATGTGATGAAGGACAGGTCTATTCAAGTACTGTTGACATATAATCAGTGTTCATTGTTGTACACTGGAGGGGTTTGGCCTCAGATGTCGACAATTTAATCCTGTGACAGACCACATACCCTCTCAGCTGTCATAATGACAGGTCATTTCATTTAGAGAACAGACAATGGCGGACATAATGAATATCTATATATGTATTTATTTATTTTGGTTATAGGAAAGACAGATTTTATATTTGTGTATAGTTGATTAACAATATTGTATTAATTTCAAGTGTACAGAAAGTGATTCGGTTATACATACATATGTATCCATTCTTTTTCAAATTCTTTTCCCATTTAGGTTGTTACATAATACTGAGCAGAGTTCCCTGCACTTTATAGTGGGTCCTTGTTGGTCATCTATTTTAAATATAGTAGTGTGTACATGTCTATCCCAAACATCTTAACTCTCCCTCCCCTCTACCCTTCCCCTCTAGTAACCATAAGTGCATTCTCTAAGTCTGTGAGTTTGTTTCTGTTTTGTAAATAAGTTCATTTGTATAATTTTTTAAGAAAAGATTTTGCATATAAATGATATCATACAATATTTATCTTTCTCTGACTTACTTCACTCAGGGATAATCTCTAGGTCCATCCATGTTGATGCAAATGGAATTATTTCATTCTTATTTTTTCATTTTAAACTTTTTATTTTGTACTGTAGTACAGTTGATTAACTATGTTGTGATAGTTTCAGGTGGACAGCAAAGAGACTCAGCCATACATATACATGTATCCATTCTCCCTGTATATGTATTTATTTAATATGCAAATATGCAAAGCCTTTGGTACAATTCCTAGGGAGATGAAAGATATGGAAAACTTTCTTATCAAAACACTCAAAACTCTTCATAGCTTATATTGGATATATTTTCTTTTTAGTAATGAAGCAAAATTCTCCCATTATTGAGCCATTCTTTTTATATCAATTCTATAAAATTGCATGTAACTTTATATCTTAAAAGATACAGTTTTGTAAATATTTAATATTCTGCTCATTTGATTTTGAATTGTAAATGTCAAGTATTCTGTTTGGGGGGATTTTATGTTTTATTATACTTTGTTAAAGAGGAAATATTGTACATTTTTAGAATGTCTATATGAGTAAATTTAATGCACTAAAAATAAATTTTTTTAAAAGCTGTGCAAAAAATTTAGTGGGATTGAGTTTAAAACATAAAGACCCAACAGAATGCCTTCCTTATCCTTCTTTCCATAGTTACTTCTCACCATCCCAGTCTTTCCCTCTTGTGTCCCAGAGGTAAGTTTTAAGATTTCAAAACCACTTACTTTCTTTGGAACAATGGAGCTTGTTGATTTTGCAGTTATCAGGCAAACAACTGATCACCATTCTTTTAATGGGTTAAACAAATTGTGTATCACTTTTTCTGGCATAGACTATTTCAAGGGATAAGGGATGTGTTGTAATGTGTAAGGGTTCTGGAGTTAGGCTTGTTTATTATCGTTTACTTGCTCAGTTGTGTTTGACTCTTTGTGACTCCATGGAACTGTAGCCTGCCAGGCTCCTCTGTCCATGGGATTTCCCAAGAAAGAAAATTGAAGTGGGTTGCCATTTCCTTTTCTCTAGGGGATCTTCCCTACTCTGGGATCAGATCCACGTCTCCTATACAGGAGGTGGATTCTTTACCATTGAGCCACCTGGGAAACCTGCTGCCATTCAAGTTCCAGCTGTGATATTTCCTGATTCTGTGTGCTTGTACAAATTATTTAATCTCACTGAACCTTGAGTCCTTGTCAGTAAAATAGGGTTTATTGAGAGGATCAAACAAAATCATGATCTATTATACTTAATGCATGCCTGCATATAGAAGACACTTAAAAAATTGGGGGTAGAGTTTTCCATTGGCATCTGTGATGTATTGGTTCCAGGACTCCTCTCAGATATAAAAATTCATATATCCTCAAGTCCCTTATATAAAATGGCATTATATTTGCATATAGGGCTTCCCAAGTGACAGAGTGGTAAAGAGCTTGCCTACTAATGAAAGAGATGCAGAGATGCAGTTTCAATCCCAGGGTCAGGAAAATTCCCTGGAGTAGGAAATGGCAACCTGCTCCAGTATTCTTGCCTGGAAAATTCCATGGACACGGGAGCCTGATGGGCTACAACAGTCCATAGGGTCACAAAGAGTCCAACGCGACTGAGCGACTGAGCACACATGCATATTTGCATATAGCCTGTGCACATCCTCTCCTATCTTTTAAATCCTCTCTCATAACACTCAATGCATTGTAAATGCTATGTAAATAGTTGCCAATCCCCAACAAATTCAAGTTCTTTTTGGAACTTTTTCCAAATATTTTTGTTCTGTGGTTGGTTGAATCCATATATGCAGAACACCATATATGGAGAGCTGATTCTATTATTATTAGGATTACATAGCATTTTAATCCAAATTATTACTAGGTTCTTTGCACTAAGCCTGCCAATATGTGAAATTTTTATTGGCTGTTCATATGCTGTGTTGATTTAGAGGGTTGTTTTATTTAAGACAAGTTTATAAAGGTACAGATTTCAGGACTGGACTTCTATTGGGCTTAAAATATTCTCTCTATATACTTTCTTATCCTCCCATTCTTATGAAGACTCATCTTTGGATAAGGAAGCCAACAAACAATGAGCATGTTTTTTTCCAGACAGATTTTATAAAATAAGATTATGTGGAAGGCCAAAGCTTTTACTTTCTGACAAATTTTGTAGGAAAAAGCCAAACAAGAATCTCTGGATCTCTGCTTCTTGATTTTCAGTAGACTAAGCAAACTGTGCTGGTCTAGCTATCTGCTCCCATGATAGAAGGTTAATTGAAAGGCACACTGTTTGTGCTCTCATGTCTACATAGGTGCTAAACACAAACGTTGATTTATACTTTGAAACTCGGGTCATTTGAGAATAAAATCATCTCCACTGTTAAGTGCATGTCTTTGTTCTTTTGGTTCAGATGCTTATATTGTGTTTGAAAATAAAATTGTAATTCCTACTCTGACACTCCCCTACGTAATGCCCCAATTGGTGGCAGTTTGGAATACATTCTGGGTCCATCTCTGCTGTGAGATGGTTCACGTCTCCCATGAACTGTTGGAGGACTATGGAGATGCTGCCAGGCCAACTGTCATTTCCCCTGGAGGAATGAATGGGGTGGAGGTGGGCAGTATGGGAGCGAGCCCTGTTTCCAAGGCCCCTACCTGCCTTGCTGCCTTGTCTTCTCTGGCAGTTCACCCTGGAGCCTCTCATGCACTTATTCCCTTGCTTTCTATTTCTCTCTCTTCCTGTCTTTCTCTGTCTCTCCTCTCTTCTCTCTCTCTTCCTTTCTTTGCCTGTGCCATCGCCTGTACTATTTGGTCTCTTTTATTTCTATGGCACTCATTTCCATGGAATCTAAGTATTCAAACAAACACATTAGGTTAAATATAGGCTTGTGTAGGAAGAGAAGGAATGTGTCTTGCCTGCTGCCTGCCCTCTGGCATGATTCACGCTGGATGAAGTGAAGGGCGGGAGGAAGATGCTCATACCCGTGAGCACTGCAGAGGGCATTGGAGGAAAATGAGTAGTCAGCCTGAGCTTCTGATGCCAAAGTCTTGCTTTTCTGACAATTTTTATCTTTCTCTACTTCATCTTTATCCTGCCCCTCCAAGAGGGAGTTGAGTAAGTTGTGCTGAGTCAGGGAGATCCCTGTGTCCTTGGTTTCCAAAGCCAAATCTAGGTAGTATTAGTATTTTAATGTGAATTATTTCAAAGCTGAATGATGTGAAGTATTTGTCCTAGAATGCTAAATTGGATAATGCTGCTTGATCCTTCCAAATTTTAATTTTTTTCCAGCCAAAAAAGCATACAAGATATTGATAAAATTTATGAAATTGGCTTGTGTAGAGACACTAAAGAAAACTGTTTTAGGCACTTTGGCACTACATAGCAATATTAAAAACACAGCCATGCAAGGGTTTTCTGAGTATTAATGGTCCGCAGATATGAATAACCCAGGCCTAATAAACAAAACCAACATGTACCTCTTGAAATAAGTGTGAAGAATGAAAATGTCATTCTTTGTATTGTTACTGTGCTTATAAGTGTATTTTGAAGCACAAGTATAGTTACTGTGCTTAAATTATTAATGCCTTTTTTGAAAGTTCCAAAATTAACTAAAAGTTATTCATATATTCATTTATTGTACAGAAATATACTCAATCCCTAATTTATGTCAGGTATTCCTGTTAGATGTTGGGGATACAGTCTTGGTAAGATACCTAGGGTCCTTGCCCTCATTGAATCTCCAGTAATTGAAAAATATGATAAAGAAGGGACATATATCCAATTCATTCAACAAACATTTGTTGGACAGTTACTGTTCTAGATTCTGTTCTAGGTTTGGAGGATCCTGTGGTGGAACAAGACAGGCAACATGCCTGCACTCAAGGACTTTATATTCCAGTGAAAAATTTAGTGTACTTTAGGATATTGTGGGGAATGAAGGAAAGCTTTCTAGAAGAATTGGTTTCCCAACTGAGACCTGAAAAGTGAGAAGTTAAATAGAAAATATTGTGGGCAGAAGTAACAATATATGCTTAGACCTAAGGATGATAGTAAACAAGGAAAATCCAAAAAAGATGAAAGGAGCTCAATATGGCCACTATACCACATTTGAAGAATGTCTAGAGATGAGCTGGAGAGGTGGGTCATGTTAGGTCTCAAAGTATCATGCCAGTCATATAAGTACTTTGGACTTTATTCTAAGGTAAAGAGCAGACATCAAGATGTATTGAAAAAGAGGGGAGAAATAATTAGATCTGTATTTAGAAAAGTGAATCTGGCCACAGTGTGGAGAATAAATGACAGATCAAGATGGGATGTGTGGAGATAAGTTAAGAGATTGTTTCAGTTGTCAAGTTAGTGAACATGGTGATCAGGAAAAGCGAAATGACAGTGATGATGGTGAGAGCAAATCTAGACACAGCTTCAATAGGGCACAGTGATCGATTAGATGTAAGTGATAAAGAAAAAGGAGGCGATGATGACGACCACCGGGTATCTAGCTAAGAAAATATCATCAAACACAAAAGAACAGTAGGCTTCAGGTGGGAGATAATGAATTCTATTCAGTTTTGAACAGATTGGTAGCCTGCGTGTTGCCTCTCAGTGGAGACGCCCAAGCAGTTAGATGTGTGAATTGAAAGCTCAGGAGAAAAGTCTGAGCTGCAAATATGTGTATTTGAATCATCACCATAAACATGACAATTGAAGTCATGGGAGTAGAAGGACTGGCCCAAGAAGAATATGAGGAAACCCTAATTCTGAAGAAATAGGGTTATAACAGTTAATATTCAAGTGATAAAGAGAAAGAAAAGACTGAAAGGAGACTGGGAAAGAAATGATCAGGGAAGCAAGACAAAAACCATGAACAAATGGTAACATAGAAACTTATGGCAGCAGGCGATACATTTCAAGGAGGCATGCTCTCCAGTGTCCACACAGCTGCCTCAAAATCAAATAAGAGTAAAGGAGAATAGTCACCACGTGGATGGACTTAGAGTGTACTATGCCTAGTGAAGGGCTTCCCAGGTGGTGCAGTGGTAAAGAGTCCACCTGCAATGCAGGAGACCCAGGTTCAATCCCTAGGTCGGAAAGATCCCTGGAGAAGGAAATGGCAACACACTCCAATATTCTTGCCTGAAAAATTCCATGGACAGTGGTGCCTGGCAGGCTATAGTCTATCGGGTCACAAAGAGTTGGACACGACTGAGTGATTGAGCACAGCACACACAGAAATGCCTAGTGAAATAAGTCAGAGAAATACTATATGATATCACTTATATGTGAAATCTAAAATATAAAATGAGAGTATAACAAAACAGAAACAAACATGAATACAGAGACCAAACTAGTGGTTACCAGTGGGGAAAGGGAAGAGGGAGGGGAAATACAGGGCTAGAAGATTAAGAGGTACAAAGTACTATGTGTAAAATAGATAAGCAACAAAGATATACAGTACAGCACAGGGAGATAGAGCCATCATTTGGTAATAACTTTAATAGGCTACATTCTATAAAAACATGGAATCACTGTTAAACACCAGCAACTAATATAATATTGTAAATCAACCATCCCTCAATTAAAAAAAGAAAGTTAGAAAGATACAAGGAGAATATAAGCCATTTTGTAGTGAGTAGTAACAAATAGAAAAGAGAATGTGGAGACAGCAAGGGTGCTTGCAAGACATTTGATTACAATTGAGAGCGATGACTAGGGAAGTTGATGGAGGGATGGAGAGAAAATTTCCTTTTAAATGGGCACTCAGATCAGATCAGATCAGTTGCTCAGTCGTGTCCAACTCTTTGTGACTCCATGAATCACAGCACGCCATGCCTCCCTGTCCATTACCAACTCCCAGAGTTCACTCAGACTCATGTCCATCGAGTCAGTGATGCCATCCAGCCATCTCATCCTCTGTCGTCCCCTTCTCCTCTTGCACCCAATCCCTCCCAGCATCAGAGTCTTTTCCAATGAGTCAACTCTTCGCGTGAGGTGGCCAAAGTACTGGAGTTTCAGCTTTAGCATCATTCCTTCTAAAGAAATCCCAGGGCTGATCTCCTTCAGAATGGACTGGTTGGATCTCCTTGCAGAGCCTGTTTAAGTGTAATGGGAAAAGAGCCAGTGGAGAGCAAGAGATTAAAGAGAAGATGGGGCACTTTAAAAATCTGAGTCCTTGAGAGAGAGGGAGATAAAATTCAAGGAACAGCAGAAGATTCATACGAGATAGGAGAAGAGATTCATTTTCTTCATTTTCTGCTCTTTGAGAGGGAAGGAAGAAGGAGTGAATATGGATGCAGGTCCATTTGCAAGAGCCGAGGGAGGTACCACCTGATGGATTCTATTTTTCCTGAGAATGAGAAGACACCTTTTGTCATAAGCAAGGACAAGGTGGCAGGATTGGAATTCTGAAATGTGAAGAAGCTCTGAAAACATCCCTACAGTGAAAGGACGCTAGATTGATTAGTGAGAGGTGGAGGGTTTACATGCAGCATCCAAGGCTCTGGTCAAGCAGGAGCTTGTGATTTTCAAGTGAAGCCCATCTGGAAGGCTGTGTGAAGTCAGACAACAGCTGGAATGGGAGCGGAAAAGCTGGATAGTTAGGGAGTTACGAAATAAGAGCATTGAGGGACTTTACTAATTGCCTTGCTAAATTCCATCTCTTTCTTTGCTCAATTTGGCTGATGCTATTTAATAGTTGTAGTTAATGTTGCTGTTCAGTTGCTATTCAGTAGCTATATGTCTGACTATTTTGCAGCCACATGGACTGTAGTCTGCCAGGCTCCTCTGTCCATGGGATTTCCCAGGCAAGCAGACTGGAGTGGGTTGCCATTTTCTTCTCCAGGGGATATTCCTAACCCAGAGACTGAACCTGTATCTCCTGCATTACTGGTGTATTCTTTACAGTTGAGCCTCCAAGGAAGTTTATGATTAATGAATCTTCTATAATTATAAATGAAACTTTTCTTACATTTTCATAAAATGTTCAGAGAAAAGTAAATGTCAGGATGAGAAAACTGAGTGTAGTGATTTTGAACTCAAGTTCTGAGCCTGGATTATTGGGTTAAAATCCTATCTCATCTACTTATGTGTTGTGGGACTTTGAGTGCATGGCTGCTAAGTCTCCTTGTGTGTGCTAAGTCGCCTCAGTCATATCCGACTCTTCAAAACCCCTTGGTCCTCTGTCCATGGGATTTCCAGGGCAAGAATACTGGAGTCAGTTGCCATTTCCTTTTCCAGGGGATCTTCCCAACCCAGGGATGGAACCCAAATCTCTCATGTCTCCTGCATTTGCAGTCAGGTTCTTTACCACTAATGCTATCTAAGTCATCTTATCTTTCTGAGCCTGTTTTCTCACTTAGAAAAATTGGGATAGAAAAGTGTCTACTAAAAACATAGTTAAATGAGTCTATATCCCTAAAATATTTAAAATAGTTTCTGATACATTTATAGGAAGTACCAATAAACGTTAGTGTTGGGCTGCACCCCACAGTCCTGCAATCCTTGCAGTTGCTCAGCCATGAGACCAAAAAAAGAATCTGGAGTCAGTGACAGAGACATCAGTGATTGACTGGTCAGGGAATCTTACATGTCAGAGGCAAAGGTCCTAGAGTGACACCCCACCACTTGCGGCTGATGACTGATGGCAGGCAGCACACAGCAGCAATCCAGCAATCTTTGCTACCCAGGGGAGGTAAAGGCTACCAGTTATAGAGGAATGACTCGAGAAGGGCTCCTTGGCTGTTAGAGGCGCTGCTGGAGTGTGTCCTCCCACAGTTCCTTGGGTTAGCAGCCATCATGAGGGCCATTATTTCCTGTTGATGACAGAACAGAGTGGACCCTTTCTGGTCTATGGGCTAGAATCATTGTTAACTGGGGATCCTCTTGATCACACGGGTAGTGACTGATTAAACTTTCAGTTTAGGAAGCGGAGGCAATTGTGTGTGTAAGATGAGGAGAGGCAGGACCAGGTGGGGGCAGGGGATGTGCAGAGAGTAGCTGTCTTATGGGACCTGAACATACAGTTAGCTTTTATCATCATTACTATTATCATTAGGGCTCACATCATTCTAGGTCCAAAAGGGTCTTGGAGGCAATTTTGTCTAATTAGCTCATTTTACGGAAAAGGAACCTGAAGGCCACTGAGAAATGCTGCCATTCCCAAGTTAGACAGTAGACCTAGGTCTGGATGCAGGTCTCTAGGGTCTTAGTCATGCTTTAGCTCTTCTGTGTCATGATATTTAGATTTTGTCTACTTGCAAGGTCTTCCCGGGTGGCTCAGTGGCAAGTAAAGAATCTGCCTGACTATGCAGGAGACACAGGTTTGATTTTTGGGTCAGAAAGATCCCCTGGAGAAGGAAATGGCAATCTACTCCTGTCTTCTTGCTTGGAGAATCCCATGGAGAGAGGAGCCTGGCTGGCTAGAGCCCATGGGGTCGAAAAGAGTCAGACATGATGGAAGCAACTGAGCATGTACAGGAGGAGCTAGCTCTACCCCTTAGATGGGGAGAGGGGACATCGAGCAGAGAGCTCCTCCATAAGCCTATCACATGCCTCTGCAATAGCATGAAGCCATTCTACACGAGACACAGTGCAAGTAGCCCTGGAGGCCTAGGCAAGGTCACCGGATTTCCTATTCATGGGCTTTGTGCCGCTGCTTGTGATAACAAAGAAAATTGCACTTCCACAGGCTCCAGTGTATTTTCTGTTGTTCTATGACAAACAGGCATCTGTGGCCCCCATCCAATTTATTGTCCTGTTCAGTGGAAGAAAGGACATAATGGGAGTCATGGATGGTGTTTTAAAGCCAGGGCTCTGTGAGCAGCAACACTTTTCAGCCTTTGATTGTTTACAGTCTTCCAGCCAAAACTACATATACATGGATCTATCCTGCTCTGAGTAACAAAGTGCATGCTAAGAAAAACTGGCAACCACTTTCTCAGTTTCTGTGCCTCAAAGATGGTATATACAGATATTTTTCTGACTGATGGCCTCTGGGTCTCTGTTGTGACTGAACACCCAGGCTATCCAAGCTGGGATGTGTGTCACTTCAAACACTTGTCTAAGTTGATTATTGAAGAACTTAAACTGAAGCCTTGGAATCATACAGGGTGAATCATGCTGATGAGATTTCCAAACCAATTTTGGGTTCAGGCGGCTCCATCTTGTTCAAATCCCTGTGTGCTCCCAATCAGAATCTTGATTTGTGGTTTCTCAGCTGTGCCACCAGCCTTCCTACACAATGGTCAGGACTTTGTTTTGCTTTTTGTGGTTGTTGCCATTTTTTCCCTTCTAACTGAGATTAGAAACCAAGGTTATGAGAATTATTTGTAATTGCTACATTTGCCATCTTGCTCTGGGCTTCCCAGATAGTTCAGAGGGTAAAGAATCTGCTTGCTAATGCAGGTGACACAGGAGACACAGGTTTGATCCCTGAGTGGGGAAGATCCCCTGGAGAAGGAAGTGCAACCCACTCCAGTATTCATGTCTGGAGAATTCCGTGGATAGAGGAGTGTGGTGGGCTACAGTTCATGGGGTCTTAAAGAGTCAGATGTGGCTGAGTATGCCATCGTGCTCTGCAGCTAAGTCTAGAGAAGTAGTTGTTAACCTTTACCATGCATCAGAATTACCAGGTAAGCTTTTACAAAATGAAGATCTTTGGGTGTTAATTTTCAAGGCAAGGTTGAGAACCACTGCTCTAGATCTGTGCTTCTCAAACTTTAATATGTTCATGAATTTCATTACTACCCAACTAGCAATTCCTATTTCTCAAAATGTGCTCCTCAGACAAGCACCACTGATAATGCTAAGAGCTTGTTAGACATGCGCACTCAGACCCCAGACTAGACCTACTGACCCAGAATCTGTACTTGAACAGGGTCCCTGATTTCTTGTGTACTTTAAAGTTTGAGAGGGACTGCTCTAAAGAGTTTTATTTCCTTCTGAAAACCATAATTTTGGTTTGCTATCAGCAAGTAGATGCTCTGCCTGAGTTATGACATGGAGATTCCAACAACTAGGTTTCCCTAAGTCAAAGGTCATCGAAAAATTTTCCATGACACTATTAACATATGATATGAATTTTCCAAAAAGTAAGGTAAAACTGTGTAAGTAGAATGATTCCAGGTATTCAAAATGCAAGTAAAAATAAAAGAAATACATATTATTCTCTCTGAATTGTAAAAATGTGATTGATTTTTATTCATTTTTATATTGCCTTCTAATGTATAGTTTTTCTATGATGCACACATATGATACTATAATCAGAAAAATATATTTTAATCAAAGGAAAAAGTCTTCTTTAAAATGTCTAGCTTTCTCATTATCTTTTACCCTTCTTGGTCACTATAGGACAAATTTTTATTTCAATGTTGAGTAAGGGCTGTTACTTCAACTTGTTTATTCTCAAGAATTTTGTAGCATTAGACAAATAACCTGATTTAGATCCTATAGTGATGAACTTCTCGTCAATCTTTAAAAAAAGAATCAAGAAATAAAACCAAACTCACTCTTAGAGTGTAGGGAGAGGTGATCTGTGGAGGCTGCATAAGTAACAAAAAATAAGTATTGCCAGATTAACACTATTTCCTTTTACAGATAAGTCAGTAAAATGGTAAATAAAGAGGATCTTTAAATCATCCTCCCAAAACGTTGCATGGTATTTTCATTAAAATATTAAAAATATTGAGAACTGTAGGCTGGATGATATTATAGTTAGTAGAGATCAGTCAGGATTCCAGTAGGAATGGAACACTCAAATAGGTTAATTGAAGGACATTTAATAAAGGGATTATTTGCAAAGATCAGGCATGTTTTAGGAAAACCAACATGAGATGGTATACTATCTAAGGGCTGGTAACAGTATCTAGGTGTTAGCAACAGCAGAGAATTGTTACCACCCAGAGCCTGGGCTTCCCTGGTGACTCATGTGGTAACGAATCTGCCTGCAGTGCAGGAACCCTGGGTTCAGCCCCTGGATTGGGGAGATCACCTGGGAGGGGAATGGCAACCCACCCAGTGTTCTTGGACAGAGGAGCCTGCAGGCTACCGTCCACAGCGTCTCAAAGAGCTGGACGCGACCGAGCAACTAACACTTAAATAAGAGCCTGAAGGGGCGAGGGGATGGAGAGGTTCCAGAAGGCAGAGAGCTCCTGTATGCAGTGTTTAATAGAGAAACAGAGCCACACTATAGGACCTGACAATGGATTAAGTGCCTTCCCCTCACTCGTCCCCTCTTAACATCAGTTGCTGCCACTTATTGACCAAAACATGGCAAATAGATGGGAAAACAATGCAAACAGTGACAGACTTTATTTTGGGGGGCTCCAAAATCACTGCAGATGATGACCGTAGCCGTGAAATTAAAAGACGCTTGCTTCTTGGAAGAAAAGCTATGACCAACCTAGACAGCATATTAAAAAGCAGAGACATTACTTCACCAACAAAGGTCTGTCTAGTAAAGGCTATGGTTTTTCCCATAGTCACGTATGGATGTGAGAGTTGGACTATAAAGAAAGCTGAGCACCAAAGAATTGATGCTTTTGAACTGTGGTGTTAGAGAAGGCTCTTTCTTGAGAGTCCCTTGGACTGCAAGCAGATCCAACCTGTCAATCCTAAAGGAAATCAGTCTTGAATATTCCTTGGAAGGACTGATGCTGAAGCTGAAACTCCAATACTCTGGCCACCTGATGCAAAGAACCAACTCATTTGAAAAGACCCTGATGCTGGGGAAGATTGAAGGTGGGAGGAGAAGGGGATGAGAGAGGATGAGATGGTTGGATGGCATCACCGACATGATAGACATGAGTTTGGGTAGGCTCCGGGAGTTGGTGATGGACAGGAGTTGGGGATGGACAGGGAAGCCTGGTGTGCTGCAGTCCTTGGGGTTGCAAAGAGTCAAACACGACTGAGAGACTGAACTGAACTGAACCCAAAGGTCAGAGGCCAGGGAATCAATCCATCCATACAAGTCAGCCTCTCAGAGGACAGGGCAAGGTGGTAAGTAGACCCATAAGTGCATATGGGAAATATCAGTAATGATATAAGTAATGACTTAATAAGTCTAAGTAAATATCAGGAATAAGTCTAATGGGATGAAGGCTAAAAGAGAATGAGAAATAACTGGTTAATGGATTAGAAATCCCTTCGTGGCTTTGCTCTACTCAACATTTCATCAGTGATTTGGATGAAGATAGAGGAGGGCACATGGAATGAATCTGAAGCTTTCACAAAACTGGGGAATAGACGACACATAAGATGATAAACCCAGTATTCAAAAGAATGTGGTTCTGTTTCTAACATTAAACATGTCTTTAATAGATATAACTCAAAGGCTAACATTTGAGTTAAAAATGCCAACTGTTTCTATAATTGTAGGAGAGAGAATATTATTTATCAATAAGGGTTTTTTTTGTTTGTTTGTTTTGGTTATTTGAGAAAATCCTGTAAATAATCAGTTATGTGAAAAGACTGCCCCTCCCACTAATATGACTTTGGTGTGAATTAGAATCAAAGACTCCAGAACAAAAGTGGGGTATGATCTCACTTTCTTCTGTGCTGAACAGACAGTAGTGATAACATGAAGTGTGTGCAGGGGATTTAGGGCCAGGATGGTAAGTATTTAACCATTCTCATGGAGAATGAGACTCCATTCAAGAAAGAAGGTGGAGGAAAAAATCATGGAGATTATTTCTAATTGTCTGAAGGACTCTCCTGTGAAGGAAGGAGATGGTTTTCTTCCAGCTCTGGGAGCAGAGGCTTGTAGGCGCAGGGAGCAGCAATTAGATGCCTAAGTGTGAACAGGTAAATGATCTACACCCCTGAAAATCTACTATATCTACTTTAAAAAAAATTGAAGTATAGTTGATTCATAATGTCACATTAGTTTCAGATGCACAGCACAGTGATTCAGTATATATATATATACTATATATATATATATATATATATATATATATATATATATCGGAGAAGGCAATGGCAGCCCACTCCAGTACTCTTGCCTGGCAAATCCCATGGATGGAGGAGCCTGGTAGGCTGCAGTCCATGGGGTCGCTAGGAGTCGGACATGACTGAGCAACTTCACTTTCACTTTTCACTTTCATGCATTGGAAAAGGAAATGGCAACCCACTCCAGTATTCTTGCCTGGAGAATCCCAGGGACGGGGGAGCCTGGTGGGCTGCCATCTCTGGGGTCGCACAGAGTCAGACACGACTGAAGCAACTTAGCAGCAGCAGCAGCAGCAGCAGCTATACGGTAGGTCCTTTCTGGTTATCTATTTTACATATAGTAGTGTGTATGTTAATACCATCCTCCTAATTTATCCCTCCTCCACCCATCCCCTTTGGTAACTCTCCTACACTGTTGATAGGAGTGTAAATTGGGGCAGCCTCTATGAAGAACAGTATGTAGGCTCCTTAAAATCTAAAAATAGTTACCATATGATCCTGCAATCCAATTCCTGGGCATGTATCTAGAGAAAACTATTATTCAAAAAGATGCATGCACCCCAATGTTAATTGCAGCACTATCCACAATAACCAAGACATGAAAACAGGATAAGCATCTATCGACAGATGAATGGATAAAGGAGATGTGATGAATATATACAATGAAATATTACTCAGCCATAAAGAGGAACAAAATAATGCCAGTT
This sequence comes from Bos taurus, assembly GCF_002263795.3. Taxonomy (NCBI): domain Eukaryota; kingdom Metazoa; phylum Chordata; class Mammalia; order Artiodactyla; family Bovidae; genus Bos; species Bos taurus. The sequence continues at coordinate 63,293,065 of NC_037336.1, read as the reverse complement.
GCAGCAATATGGATAGACCTAGAGACTGTAAACGTATCCTATCCAAGCAAAGGCCAAATATCCACTTACAAGATATATTGCTAAGGAGCTTGGTTGCAGAGAACTGTGTTCTATGAAGGCTTGGAGGTGAGAACCCCCCGCCCACACACACCTGAATCCTAGGGTCATCGTGGCCCCCTGCTAGTCTTATCTTCTTCTCAATCTAAATGACCAGTGCACGTTCGATGCATGAAGCAGGACACTCAAAGCCGATGCTCTGGGACAACCCAGAGGGATAGAGAGGGGAGGGAGGTGGGAGTGGGTCTCAGGATTGGGTAGATACACGTATACTTGTGGCTGATTCATGCTGATATATGGCAAAAGTCATCACAATGTTATAATTATCCTCCAATTAAAATAAATAAACAAATAAAGAAAAAAACTCTGCATGTTGTTAGTTTATACACCTTCTCTTTTCCAGAGCCAAGTAGAAATAGAAACTAAAGTTATGGAGGTTTTAGGTCTTTGATATGATAGATCTATTGTTCCCAATTTCCATCAACAGCCTAAGTCTTCTCATTAAACCTCAAGAACTGCAACAGCTTTTCCAACCTGAGCAATTCCCTTTTTTTAGGGGAGTGGCAGGGCTTGTGGCTTACAGGGTCTTAGTTCCCTGACCAGAGATTGAACCCAGGCCTGCAGCAGTGAAAACATGGAGTCCTAACCAGTGGACTGCTAGGGAATTCCCACATCAGTTAAAGAAAAAACCAATTCTCATACCAGTAATAGTTAAAAACAAATTTTAAGTTAGGCCTTCATTTAGTTCCTTATTTACTTTTTCTGTTTGTAAAAATCTGGATAAACTAAAAAGTTCTAAAAAAAAAAAAAAATGAAAGCAAAAATCTCTGGAAATCCTACCACCCAGAAATAATCATGATCCATGTTTCGGTGAACATTCTTCCAGACCTCTCTTTGTGAGTGCCACCATATGGCTTTCTGGATTCATAGAAAGATGATTTTACATTGATAGGTTTATATTATACATGCCGTTAGGCCATCTGCTCTTTATTTACAACATCATGTTGTTGAAATATTTCCATGTTAGTGAATGCTTTTTAATGCTTCATATGGATATGAATATAACCTTTAAATAGAAAATAGTAAAAAATTGTAAGATGCATGCACTGGTTCTTTTAAAAATAGACTACTGAGACAATATGGTGTCCCAACTGATACAGTCTCAGCTCTCTTCCCAGATGATAGCAGTCCTCACGATGATGTAGTGAGGATACATGTGATGCTGGGGAAAGGTGAAACTGTGGGGCTTTGGTTAAAATTAATTATCTAACTATTAATTTCAGAATGGAATAAAAAGTATTTATTGACTCATTGCTGTGTTAGGATGAGAGATTTAGTGTTTTTCCCTTCTTTTCTATCTCTGTTACACTTATTCAGTGGATTTCATTAGATTTATATTAGTTTTAACATACTTATTTTTTAGTGTCTATCAGATTATATTGTCTGCCATTCTTTTTTTTTTTCTTTTTGATTTTTTATTTTGTATCAGAGTTTAGTGGATTAACAATGTTGTGATAGTTTCAGGTGGACAGCAAAGACCCTCAGCCATACAAATGCATGTATGTATCCATTCTCCCCAAACTCCCCTCCCATCCAGGCTGCCGCATAACATTGAGCAGAGTTCCCTGTACTATACAGTAGGTAGGTCCTTGTTGGTTATCCATTTTAAATAGAGCAGTGTGGGCAAGTCCATCCAAAACTTCCAAACTGTCCTTTCCCCCAATCCTCCCCCACCCCCACCTACCCTGCAATCATTCTAGAAGCCTCTAAGCTCTCTACGTTCTTCTCTAAGTCTGTGAGTCTGTTTCTGTTTTGTAAATAAGTTCATTTGCATCATTTCCTTTTAAATTCCACATATAAGGGATGTTATATGATATTTCTCCTTCTCTCTTGGACTTATTTCACCATCTCTTCGTCCATGCATGCTGCTGCAACATGCAAAATGGTCTGTCTATTTTGAAGATCAAAATGTCCTGTATCTTTCTGTCTAAAAACTCTTGATCACATTGAATTTTTTCGTCCTCTGCTTTGTTGTTTCATATCATGAGCACATCCTCAATGGGACTTTATCTACAGAAACCCTGTGCCCCGTGAGCCAGAGATGCATCCTTCCAGGTAGTTTTGCATTTGATAATGCTAAATGTCTCACTGACTTTTAGGGTAATTTGTATTTGAGGGGCTTTTACACCATGTAGTTCATGCATGTGAAGTTGAGTCAGACTCTGCAGCCTGGGGACTGTAGCCTGCCAGGCTCCTCTGTCCATGGGATTCTAAGGACAAGAACATTGAAGTGGGTTGTGATGCCATTCTTCAGGGAATCTCCCAAGCCAGGGATTCAACCTGAGTCTCTTATATCTCATGTATTAGCAGGCGGGTTCTTTACCACTAGTGCCACCTGGGAGGCCCTTTACACCATGTAGGTAGTTTAAACTTGAGCCATACCTTATATAAGTGCAAGCAGGCAGGTGCTATTTCTTCCATTCTACCCAGAACCCTAGCTAGGATGCAGACCCTTTTGTCATCTCTTCATGCTGGTGAACAGAATTTTCTTCATTTCCTCTTTTGCTGAGGCTTTGACTAAGAGGGTCTCGGAGGGACAGCTATCACCATACTCAGTGGTAAAATACGGAAACCTTCCTTTGAGACTGACAACAAGACAAAAATGTTCCCTGTTACCACTTCTATTCAAACTTGTACTGGGCTTCCCGGGTGGCGCTAGTGGTAAAACCCATCTGCCAATGCAGAAGACATGAGATAAGGGTTTGAGCCCTGGGTTGGGAAGATCCCACAAAGAAGGGCATAGCAACACACTTCAGTATTCTTGCCTGGAGAATCCCATGGACAGGGGAATCTGGCAGGCTACACAGTCCATAGGGTCATAGAATTGGACCTAAAGCGACTGCATAGGCGGGCAGAACACTTCTATTAAGTCAGGAGAAAAGATGGATAGTGCTGGAGCAATTAGAAACATGGGGGAAAAACAGAACCTTTGACTCACATCAAACCATACACAAAAGTTAATCTGAAGTTGGTCATAGAACTTTAAACTTCTTATTGGAAGATAAAAAGTAATCAAGCTCTAGAATAAGATAAGAAACCATTTTTATGACCTTTAGGTCAGTCATGATTCTTACAGAAGACCCTAGAAGTATTAATCACAAACGCAAAAAAACAAACTACTGGATTTACTCAAATTAAGACCTGTTTTAATTGAAGACCACCTGTCTGACCTCAGATAAATTACTGAATATGTGAACAGGAAATCCATAGACCAGAAGTTGTTTATAATACAAAGGTCTTATATACAGAATACCCAAACAGCTTTTTATAACTAATAAGAAAAAGGTAAATCACCAAGAAAACTTCACAAAGGATACAGACAATAAGCACCTGAAACAGCTCAGAATAATTGTCATCAAACAAATGCAAGTTAAAACCACAATGAGATATCATCTCTCACTCCTTGAGAGAGCTACATGTTTTAAAATTTGACGATATCTTGGTGGCTCAGAGGGTAAAGCCTCTGCCTGCAACACAGGAGACCTCGGTTCAATCCCTGGGTGGGAAAGATCCCCTGGAGAAGGAAATGGCAACCCACTCCAGTATTCTTGCCTGGAGAATCCCATGGACGGAGGAGCCTCATAGGCTACAGTCCACGGGGTCGCAAAGAGTCAGACACGACTGAGCGACTTCACTTTCACTTTCAGTGTTGGTGAGGATGTGCAGCAACTGGAACTCTCCTACTGCTGGTGAACTGGTTCAGTCACTTTGGAAAACAATTTGGCAGCATCCTAAATTGGGATCCCCCACCAAAGTCTGGCACCCCACTCCAGTTCTGTTGCCCGGAAAATCCCATGGATGGAGGAGCCTGGTAGGCTGCAGTTCATGGGGTCGCTAAGAGTCGGACACGACTGAGCGACTTCACTTTCACTTTCCACTTTCATGCATTGGAGAAGGAAATGGCAACCCACTCCATTGTTCTTGCCTGGAGAATCCCATAGATGGAGAAGCCTGGTAGGCTGCAGTCGATGGGGTCGCACAGAGTCGGACACGACTGAAGCGACTTAGTAGTGGTAGTAGTAGTAGTAGTAATGAAATTAAATGTAATACACACTTTGTGTGTTCAGACGCTCAGTCGTGTGACTCTTTGTGACCTCATGGACTGTACCCCACCAGGCTCCTCTGTCCACGGGATTCTCCAGGCAAGAATACTGGAGTGGGTTGCCATTTCCTCCTCCAAGGGATCTTCCTGACCCGGGGATTGAGCCCGCATTTCCTGTTTCTCCTGCATTGCAAGCAGATTCTTAATAAATTCACTCTTAGGTACCAACCAGCTGTATGGCTTTAGACATGTCTCTTTTTGACTTAAGATTTCAATTCCTTTTGTAAATGCTTTTTTAGACCAGATGACTTTTGAAATCTCTTCCATTTCTATGATTTTACCTCAGTGTATATTATTCATTGGATTATGTTATATATTACACATATATATTTCATTACATTGTATGGTATTATATATATGAGTATCCATTTGATTTCCATTGAAGTAATAAGCATATCATAGGCCAAAATTAAGCAATGAAACTTAGGGTTTAATTAAGTGTTTTTACTTGCCCTTACTCTTATTATGTATATAGAAATGGTTGAGAGAGAAAAACCTGCAAAAGCTCAAAATGGCCTGGACTCTATTAGAAAAAAAAAATTATTGTAGGGAAATTATTAAGGCAGTATCAGAAAGTATAACTTCTTTTTCTGTATCCATACAAAATTTAAGTTACTGTCATATGTAGCAGGATGCAGATACTTTCTCAATTCATAAACTTGGTGGAAATTATACCTGGTATCTACATCTTTTCTGTTTCTAAAGAATTAAAATTGCACTATATTTTAATGGATATTTTCATCTTTTCAACTAGGCATAAAATTTAATGAGTATATTATTATCTCATTTGGCAGTTAATTAGAACTTTTCAGAAAGCAAAGGCAACAGTTGAGAGATAAAAGTCAGGTGATTCTCATCTTTGATTTTCCAAGCACCTAAAAAGTTTTGGTGTTTCATTTCTTTCATTTAAAAACATTCCTAGGGAAAGAATAACATTAGTTTAGAATATTTATAGGTTTTGTTTGTCCCTGTATCTATCATAGATCTTCTGCTTCTAGTTTAAAAGTCATGGTGATGGGAACTCCCACCTTCACAATGGGAACAAGTTATATTAACTATATGTGCTTAGTCACTCAGTCATGTCCAATTCTTTGCAATCCCATGGACTGTAGCCCGCCAGGCTCCTCTGTCCATGAGGATTCTCCAGGCAAGAATACTGGAGTGAGTTGCCATGCCCTCCTCCAGGGGATCTTCCCAACCCAAGAATCAAAGCCAGGTCTCCTCCATTGTGGATGGATTCTTTACCATCTGAGCCACCAGAGAAGCCCATTAGCTATCCAACTGTCATTAAAAAAGAAAATCTTTGGTGATCTAAGGAATTTAAGAAACCAAAATGAACTTAAAATTCTAGTAAGTGATGAACTCTTCCTGGGGGAGAAGAGATCTTCTCTAACATTGCAGCAGTAGGACCTGAAGGAGAAACTAGCAAATTTTTAGAAGAGAAACAAATTTTTAACAAACTTAATTCTGTATGTGGGTTGGAGTGATGAATTAGAAGCTGTAGGCACAGAGCAGCCTTCCTCCACCTATCATAGACCTTCACCAAGTATGCCAAATAACTAAGGTTGGAATCAAAACGGAAGAGATAACAACCAGCTATAAGAGGCTTTTATTTGTGCAAGGCAGCAGCTACTGAAGGGTGGGGCAGGTCAGGGGTGTGGAGAGGAATCCCTCAGAGTCTCTCGGGTGTCCTGTTGGTCTGAATCCCATTGTAGGCCCTAGCGGTTACTCAAAGGATCAGAAGAGCCATCTCTCACTAACATAAGAAAAGATAATGGTAGTATCTTTATCACTGTACCATGCTTGATCTCTCAAGGTTGTAGCTCTTTGTTTTACAACCATATCTCAGCCATAGCTATAGGAATGTGTGCTCTGTGCTAGGAAGCCTATGCTCATAGGCTGTAATAGGGATCCTAATGCATTTCCTGGGTACTCTAAAAGAATCTAAAGAAAAAAGTTGACGTATGTATATGTGTAACAGATTCACTTTGCTGTAACCTGAAACTAACACAACATTGTAAGTCAACTATACGCCAAAAAAATTTTTTTTAAGTTCCTGAACACTCTAGATTTAAAACCATACAATCTCGAACACTCCTTTAGGAGAACTTCATCACATGTGGACTGTTATTATGGCAGCTGAGCTAGCAAGACAGAGTCTGAAGGAGCAACTTGCCATCTATGCTATGCTAAGTCACTTCAGTCATGTCCGACTCTGTGTGACCCCAGAGACGGCAGCCCACCAGGCTCCCCCATCCCTGAGATTCTCCAGGCAAGAACACTGGAGTGGGTTGCCATTTCCTTCTCCAATGCATGCAAGTGAAAACTGTAAGTGAAGTCGCTCAGTCGTGTCCGACTCTTAGCGACCCCATGGACTGCAGCCTACCAGGCTCCTCCGCCCATGGGATTTTCCAGGCAAGAGTACTGGAGTGGGATGCCATTGATTGATCTTGGGTAAGGAGTATCTAAAGAAAAGAAAAACATCTATAAATCTGCCTGTCATGAAGATAGTTTGCTAAAAAAAAAAAAAGCATAGGAGGAGACTTTATGTTCATTTCATTCTTTAACAGAGAAAATTCAAAATGCTGTTTTAAATTAATATTCTTCATGTGAACTTGCTAAGAATTAGATCAAAGTATATAGTTTGCTTCCTGAATGGCTTTGGTAATATGTAACTGAACAGATGGACTTCCTCTCAGTGATGCTGGTGAGGCTCTTGGTCCATAGTATGTACTGAATGGTTGACCATGGACCACCATCTGCCAGGTGAAGAAACACAGACCACTGAGGCACTTAATGAAGGCAAAGGGGATACAGAATGGTTAGCAGAAGATGATAGTTGAGAATACTAGCTATGACCACATGACCAGTTATAGAAACAGGGACTGTAATTGTCATGAGAATTTCTTCCTTATTTTGTTATGAATATATTTGTGAACATCTGTACATATATTAAGTCAATAGCCTTGTTTTCTTTCCTCTCTTATTTCCTTATTATGTAACATAAGATGTATTGACTTTACATCAGTATTTAAATATTAATTTTATATCATAGTGTTAATATTTAAGTTATAAGTTATCAGGAGAAGGGTAAATATCATGTAATGATATTGCCTTTTTTACTGGATAAAGGATAATGCACTTTTAAAGATATATATTTATTTATTTGGCTGCATCACATCTTAGTTGCACGCAAGATCTTTTGTTGCAGCACACAGACTTAGCTGCCTGCAGCATGTGGAATCCTAGCCTTTGACCAGGGCTTGACCAGGAAACCAATGCAGGGCTTCCTCTGCATTGGAAGGTGGGCTCCCAACCACTGAACCACCACAGAAGTCCAGGATAATGCACTTTCGGTTGGACACAGGAGAGCCGTATCATGTGAGATAGAATTATAACTGTGTGTATGTTCTCAGTCGTTCAGTGGTGTCTGACTCTTTGTGACCCCTGTAGCCCATCAGACTCCTCTGTCCATGAAATTTTCCAGGCAAGAATACTGAAGTGGGTTGCCATTTCCTACTCCAGGGGATCTTCCTGACCCAGGGATCAAACCTGCATCCCTTGTATCTCCTGCATTGGCAGGCAGATTCTTCACCACTGTGCCACCTGGAAGAATTATGACTTTATTAGGAAATCAAGGAACTGTGTATGGGCATCAAGTTGACAAAGGGTCGACTTTTGATGGCTCATTTTATGTGACAACTTGACTGGTTTACAGGATGCCCTGATAGCTAGGGAAATCATTTCTGGGTTTATCTGTGAGGGCAACTTCAAAACAGACTAGGGTTTGAATCAGTAGACTAAGTGAAGAAGATTGCTTTCATTAATGTGGATGGGCATCAACCAATCCATTGAGGGCTGGAACAGAACAAAAATGTGGAAGAAAGGTGAATTTGCTCTCTGCTTGAGATGAGATACCCATTTTCTCCTGAGCTTAGATATCAGTGCTCTTCATTCTTAAATTTTTGGACTTGGACTTGGACTTAAAATCTGGTCCCTATCAGACCAGTAATCCATCAAATTCAAGGGTCTACAGGTACTAGGACAAAACCTGCCTACTTGGGGAGACTTGCCCTGGTGATGAAACTTGGTGTTCGGATACTGCTGCCAACTGTCTTGACTGTATTTTCATTATTCAGGATCTACCTGATGTCTGTTATGTGCTGGACATTTCTCTAGGATAGGCATTCATCAGTGAAAAGGTCTAGGTGGCCCTTGACCTCATGGAGACTATATCCTAGCTTGAGAGAGAAATATAGCAAGCAAATCAACAAATAAATAATATATAAGATGGTGATACATGCTGCAGAGAAAAATAGGACAGAGGGGATTGAGAGGTACTGAAGGAAGATTTAAAGAACTTAAAGAAAAAGACTAACACTACAGAAATAAAGAAATAAGCCAATAGAAATACAGGAGTAAGTTATAAACATGCATTTCACAGAAAGGGAAAGCTGAGTGCCTAATAAACATAAAAAACTTATCACTAGTCATCAGGAAAAGAAAAATTAAAACAATGAGACATCATTTCCTAAAGTTTCATTGGCTCAAATTATAGTCTGAAAATAACCATTTTTGGCAAGGCTGTACAGTAACAGACATTCTCACCCACTTTTGATAAGCAGTGTAAAAATTGGCTCAGTCTCTTCAGAAAACAGCTGGTATATTTGATGGAAATTGAATAGATGTATACCAAACAAATCCACTCCCAGTACCAATTTCTGTATCAGTTGGATAAGCTAGATGATGCTTCAAGTGACAGACCCAAGGAGGCTTAGTACATGGCTCATGATATATGGTCATTGTGGATTGACAGGAAACCAGACTCTGTGTCATTTCAACCCCTTCTCAGGATTCATGCTGATGGAGAAGCTGCTATGTGGGACCCTTCCAGCACTACACAATAGAAAAGAGAACATTGGCTATATTGCTTCTCAAAGCTTCAGCTCAGAAATGTCACACATTATTTTAGTTCACATCTCATTAGTCCAACGTGGCCATGCCTAAATTAAGTGGGCAGTGAAGTGTAATCCTGACATGAGCCTTAATAGGAAACAGCCTCAGAATAGATGTGACTAGCCTTAATGATGCATATGGCTCATGAAACTCTTGGCAGATGCATGGCGGGAGCCACATACAAGAATTTAAAGCAGCACTGTTTATAAAGCATGAAGCATCCATTAGCAGTAAAATGGATAAACAAATTGTATCATATTCACAAATGAAGTACTAAACAGCAATGAACAAAATGAACTACTGCTACATACGTTATTATGGTTAAATCTCAAAAATGTTGAGTGAAAAGGAAAGGCATAGAAACATACTGTGTGATTCATTTGTACAAAGTGAAATCAGAAAAAATAAACAACATATTGTGTTGGGATACGTACATATGTGGTAAAACTATTGGAAAAGCAAGAGAATGAGTAGTTAGAAACATGGGATTTTGTTTACTACTGGGCAAGCAAGCCTTGGTAGAGGAAGGGGGACCTCAGAGAGGAGCACACACACACAGGGCTTCAAAGATACTAGTTACAGGACTTCCCTGGTGGTCCAGTGGTTGAGAATCCACCTGCAATGCAGGGGCAAGGGTTTGATCCCTGGTCTGAAAAGATTCCACAGGCCTCAGGGAAACTAAGTCTGTGTGCCACAACTACTGAGCCTGCGCTCTGGAGCCCATGAGCCACAAGAGAAGCCACTGCAATGAAAAGCCCACACCACAGCTGGAGAGTAGCCGCCTGCTCAAGGCAACTAGAGAGAGCCTGCACGCAGCAACCAAGACCAGTGCAGCCAATAATGAATAAATAAATAAAATAGATATACTGGTTAGATTCTCGGAGAAGGCAATGGCACCCCACTCCAGTACTCTTGCCTGGAAAATCCCATGGATGGAGGAGCCTGGTGGGCTGCAGTCAATGGGGTCGCGAAGAGTCTGACACGATTGCGCGACTTCACTTTCACTTTTCACTTTCATGCATTGGAGAAGGAAATGGCAACCCACTCCAGTGTTCTTGCCTGGAGAATTCCAGGGACGGGGGAGCCTGATGGGCTGCCGTCTATGGGGTCGCACAGAGTCGGACACGACTGAAGCGACTTAGCAGCAGCAGCAGCAGCAGTTAGATTCTACTTTAGTTAGCTGGTGGTATATAAATTTTATTTTACTTTTATTCTTAAAAAATATACATATATATCAATCTTCTCGGGTTACTCTAACAAAATTGCCATAGACTGGGTGGATTAAACAATAGAAATTTATTGCTCACAGTTGTGGGGGTTGGAGGCTGAGAGGAGGGTGCCAGCCAATTTAGTTTCTCCTCAGAACCGTCTTCCCGGTTTGAATATAGTTGTCTATTGTTATTCCCTCATATGGCAGAGAGAAAGATCATCTCTTTCATGTTTCTCCTTACAAAGGCACTAATTCCTTCATGAAGACTTCATCCTCGTGATCTAATTATATTCTAGAGGCTCCACCTCCAAATCAACTGTATATATCTTGCTGTATGATATTTCACAATAAAAGAAAGGTCTTTTTTAAAGCTTTCTTTTAAAAAATGTTTATTTACTTGTCTGCACCAGGTCTTAGTTGTGGCATCAGGATCTTAGTTCTCTGACTAATGAATTGAACCAGGCTCCCTGCACCGAGTGTGCAGATTCTCAACAACTGGACCACCCGGGTGACCCCAAGAAAGGTCTTTTAAGTGATCTTTCCTGAATAAGTAACTTGATTGTCTGCCTTTAAGGGAAGCCTCTTGGATTCTCACTCAGCTAAGCTCACATACCCAATGTCAATACCAGGCAATGGATCACTAAATGGTGACCGTGAGAGAAGAGGGATTGGGTGCTACTGTGAAGACAGCTTATATTACTGGACGGTCCATGTCCACAGAGAAGAAGATTTCAAGATCCTGGAAAGACTTTTCTCTGACCTATATTGTGGTTCATTGTGGCTTAATGGATATTCCATATTAGAAAGTGTCTGAGAAGGTAACTTGGAGGACATTTGACATCTGCCCTCAGATGTAGGTGATGAGAAAGAGAGGGCTTCCCACATGGACACAGCATGCTCCCCCACCTCCCAGCTGTTGGTGAACCATTCCACATAATTAGCAGAGATGAAAAAGACAGCAAAGCAGAGCACGAGCTGTGCAGATATGAGAACTCGACAGTGTCTCAGTGGGTCTTTGAAGAGCTGGAACCTGAAGGGTTTTGCCAAAAACATGCCCTCTTAGTGCATCTTTGGCTGATGTCACCCAACATCCTGAGGGACCTGAGCCAATGTAAGACACGTCTTGGTTAACATGAAAAAATCAGTGTGGTCCAACAGAAAGTAGAATTTGTTAAAAGACAAACAAACAAGGAATGGCTGAGTCTCTGTTCTCTGTTCTACTGAGAAGAATGTAGAATTGTACATGTTTTGTCATTTCAGACACACAGAGCTGAGGGCAAATATGTAACCCTCATTGATTGTGCAGTCTGCAGAGGCAGATGGAGCTGGGCATTATGATAATTATCTGGGTAATCTATTGAGTAAGAAAACATCTTCAAAAAGTCAATATCCTCTAGAAATGTCATCTCTTTATATTTCATCTTGGTAATCACATAAATTGTAAGGCGGTGGAGCCTAATGAAAAATAGACTTTAAAGTTCCAAGCCTGACACCTACTAGCTGGTGATACTGCCCCAGGATGCTTTCAATTGCAAAAGAATGTAAAACAATAATAAGAGTGACTTAAACCATTGCATCTCAAACGTTAGTGTGTGTACGACTCACCTGCGAACTTGTTAAGATGCAGGTTCTGACTCAGTACGTCTAGTGGGAGGTGCCCAAGATTCTGTATTTCTGACAAGATCCCAGATGAAGCTGTCCCAGGGGATACTGATGCTGCTGGTACCCAGACTGATGTAGGAGACTGATGGGCCTCAGCTTAGATATTTGCCACTGGCCTCCTATATTTCCTGTGACATGAAGAAGTGGGCTTCAGGCTGGATACTTACAACAGTTAGCATTTTTTGAGACAAGAGATAGATGGGCTCCAATTAAGGCATTTACAATCAGCCTCCTGTTTGCCCTCTGAAATGGAAGTAACAACAGAAACAGGGTAAATAGTCAGTGTTTGTCTCTTGTAAACACCTTAAAGTAATAGTCGTGGCAAGGACAAAGAGAGGTAAAACCTTGTTGGAGTAAAGGATGAAGGGATCTCTGCTCCCCCCTCTTTTGGGAAAGAGAGGCTACACATGCACAGAAAGGCTCCTTGCAGGTCAAAGGCCAGGCCAAAATGAGTATTGCTTCCAGAAGCCTTCACTTCGAAATCCATCTTGACTGAGGGGTACAAGCGCATCCAAGGGAGGGTTCCACGGTAGGTCAGGTGAAGAAAAAGAAACCAGATAATTGGCCTGGAGGAAGACAAAGACACAGAAGAATTGACCTGTATAAATGACGTTACCGCCTGTTTACAGCGCCCTCCTCACTAGGGGTAACACTCACACTCTTTCAGGGGTATGCATCTCTGCCTTGTTTCTACCTCAACGAAACACCATTTCTCGTGTGCTGTCCCACTTGTTGAGCTATGCCTCTAATAATAAACTTTGTACTGAAATTTAGAGTATTTGCCTCCACAATAAATTCATTTTTCACTGGGGGCAAGGACCCAGAGAAAAATAGCTTCTAGCCTCTAACCCTTGCTGGTCTGGTGGCCAGGATTTCTGGTTCTCATCCAGGCTACCCAGGTTCAAATCCTGGACAGAGAATTAAGATCTCACTTCACACCACCTCTCCCTGCTGCCTTGCAAAAACAAGGGCTGAAATATTAAGTATATTTATTAAATCCATAGCAAGAAGTACAGAGACAGGCAGTTCCTGGTTTCTGTAATTCAATAGCTCTAAGATGTCACAAGACTCAAGTTCTTCTCATATTTTTGCTTTGCCATTCTTAGCATGGCAGAGACAACTTTTAAAAATATATGTTTGTTTATGTTATTTATTTGACCAAGCTAGGTCTTCATTGCGGCATGAGGATTTTTTTTTTTTTTTCAGTTGCCACATGTGGGATCTAATTTCCTGATCAGGAATGGAATCTGGGCTCCCTGCATTGGCTGTGTGGAGTCTCAGCCACTGGACTACCAGGGAATTCCTGTAGAGACAACTGTTGACTACAAAACCTCTTCGGTAATTTCTGTACCAACATCTCAAACTTCAGTTTCCTGAGGCAGTTTCTCCTTGGTCTTCAGCCAACTTCCCTTCCTATCCTACAAGGCAGAACTACATCATCAGAACTTTCATCATCATATTAATGGCAATAGGAATGAAGTTACCTCTTGTTCAGTTCAGTTCAGTTCAGTCACTCAGTCGTGTCTGACTCTTTGTGACCCCATGAATCACAGCACACCTGGCCTCCCTGTCCATCACCAACTCCTGGAGTTCACTCAAACTCACGTCCATCAAGTCGGTGTTGCCATCCAGTCATCTCATCCTCTGTTGTCCCCTTCTCCTCCTGATCCCAATCCCTCCCAGCATCAGGGTCTTTTCCAATGAGTCAACACTTCGCATGAGGTGGCCAAAGTATTGGAGTTTCAGCCTCAGCATCAGTCCTTCCAATGAACACCCAGGACTGATCTCCTTTAGGATGGACTGGTTGGGACTCTCAAGAATCTTCTCCAATGCCACAGTTCAAAAGCATCAATTCTTCAGCACTCAGCTTTCTTCACAGTCCAACTCTCACATCCACACATGACCACTGGAAAAACCATAACCTTGACTAGATGGACCTTTTTTGGCAAAGTAATGTCTCTGCTTTTTAATATGCTCTCTAGATTTGTCATAACTTTCCTTCCAAGGAGTAAGCATCTTTTAATTTCATGGCTGCAATCACCATCTGCAGTGATTTTGGAGCCCAAAAGAGTTGGGCTAATCAGTAGAGTCCCCACTTTTTGCTGTCATCCTGGGAGACAAGTGGTGGCACTCAGATCCTTGAACAAAATCTGTTACCAAATAAGAAGGGAGAGGACTAGCTGTTGGGTGGATAACCTCTGTCTTCTGCAGGCCTTTACCAAGTTGTGTTAGCAGTGACACAGCTGACTGAGACAGAACCCAAACCTCACAGGATGTATTTATTGCTAAGCCCAGGAACTTTCATTTTTTAATTGGGAGGAGTTTGGGGTTGGCCTGGGAAGCTGGGAGAACAAAATCGAACAAAGATACAGGAGATAAAATGATACCTGATCCATCTGAACATTTGCAGTGGCTGGAGGCCTTATGGAGTAGGAGCTGAGCAGAGACTGAGGTGCCTGAACAACAGATGCTTATGATCCTAGGGCCTAGGTGACCAAATGCTCCCCAGAGTTGAAGAAGAGGTAATTTTCCTTAACACTGCATGGCTTCTTGCATTCTGGACTCAGTAGCTTTGGGAGCTTCTGAAAACAATGGATTTGGCCTGGCCATTGGCCTTCCTGTTATGGTAAAAGCAGCAGTGTTACCTCAGTGGGCAGAAGCAGTTCCCAAATGCCTGGAGGAAATTGATAGTAAGTGTACATCAGAGCCCAAGGAAAAGAACCATGAGGATACTTCGCAAAAGACTCTTTGGTTATAGGCACCTGTCAGATCTTGCTAAATATCCCTGCAAAGAACTGAGCAACACTCTGGGAGAAAATTTTTAATAGACAGGCTGGTAGAGGATTCTGCTATAATAATCCAAATATAAAAAGGAAGTGTGACCTATTTTTGGTCACAGGCTGATAGGCACCAAATGTAACACATCATAAAACAGATATTCAATAAACTGTAGTAATAATAATACTTAACATTTATCAAGCCCTTACTAGGGGGTCAGAAGTTTTCCAATAATTTCACATATATTAATTCATTTAATTCTCTTCTCTCTCAGTCCAGTGAGGGAAGTATTATTACTAGCTCTAGTCTCAATTATGGGAAAGGTTTATTCACTTGTTTAAGATCACACAATGAGGAAAGGTTGAGTTAGGATTTCAACTCGTGCTGTCTCAGACCACAGGTCCTGAAATAGCTAATATTTATCTCCATCCTACTGTGTCAGGAACTGTACATATTTTATCTCATTTAATCATCCCAATGACCTTACTCCTACCCCTTTTTGCAAATGAAAAAGTTAAAGCATAGAAATTTCCAAGTAGTGAAGCCAGTATTCATATCCAAGCTGTCTAACTCAGCCACTATGTTCTATCTCTTCCTTATTATAGAAGTTGCTGGCATTTATATTATTCCCAGTATTATTATTATTTATATATATATTTTTTTACCAAGTTTGACTTTCCCCAGCCAAGAACCAAAGAATAATAGCCTATCTAAAGCTACTATAAAAGAAATGCTTCTATTCACAGATTTTGTTTGGGTTAACTAAAATAAAAGCTTCCAATGTACCTGAGGAATCATCATTTCAATACCTGGGGTGAATGGGAATTAACCACCCAAAGGAAGTCCATACCAGGTATATGCAAAACCTGGTAAAATGCTGAGATCTGGGCCTTCAACCTTTCCTCACACGTCCTGAATCTAATCTCTCCTTATCCCTCCAGTGGGGGTTAGCAGAAGCACTGTTTCTATTGTATCACTACCTTCATTTCCAGCCTTTGCTTCTTGTTCTAACACTAGGACTCCTAAAGCTTTTATTTTCTGTTACAGGCCCATTTTTGCTTTCTCTTACTTCAAAGATCATTCACTCATTCAACAATTCATTCAACAAAAATGAACTGAATGCCTGTCATGTGGCAGAGATTCTTCTAAACAATGGTTACACAAGACAGGACAAGAAAGGCCCCTTCCCTCATCAGGCTTACATTCTGGTTAACATTTAGCCAATTAATAAATCTTGTAAATAGGGATAGTGATAAATGTTATGGATAAAACTAAGCAGAGGAAGAGACAAAGGAGTGACTGGCTCTGTTAGATAAGGAATCCATTGATGAGGAAATCATATTTGAGCAAAGAACCAAATGAGGAGATGCCCTTTGTGTAGAAACTCACCCAGTTATCCTCACCCAGCAGTCCATTGTCTCACCAGGCTGCTCAGTTTATGGACTACTTGAGTGATCCCCAAACAGACAAAAATGTCAGAATTAGATGAATATCATCTCAAAAGTGTGTGGATTGTTCATCTGTTCTTGACCATTGGGACAATAATCTGAAATTATTGAGCAGTTATTGGGTTGGCCAGAAAGTTCATTTGGGTTTTCCATAAGATGGTACAGAAAAACCAAAACGAACTCTTTGGCCAATTTAGTACATATTTTTAAAATTGAACAAATGAATAATATTGGCATCTTCCCCTAAGCATATGGCAGATCTGATCAGCAGCAACAAAACTGGCTTACCTTAGGGAGGAACACCTCCCACAACACACAGCATCACAAGTTCAATCACTGTATACTAGGCATGGGATATTAACAAAGACACATCAAAGGGAAAATATTGGCTTTGGGGTTTTGTTAAAATCCTGCCTTAGCCCTCCTTTGCTGTGTTGGCTAATAGATGTTGCAAAATTCTACTTTCTATCTGAGTCCTCTCTGTTGTCACCTTTCATGCTTTTATTCCCAGAATACTACTGCCCACTTTAAAGCCTTTTTCCCCCTTTCTTTTTTTTTTTTCTCACAGGCAGAACTGTTGCTGATTTTATTTCTCTTTAAACCAGACTAAGCACATCCTTCAGCTCTTCTCTTTCAACAGCCATGTATCAGAAAGAAGTTTATAGCATACAACCTGCCACCTGCTACTCAGCGCATGTTCCAGGTACCTTTCTTTTTAGTTCTGGAAATAAGGATGGCTCCTCACAAAGATTATTTCTGGTGACTTAGGTATAAAGATGCAAACTAAAGTCTGAGGCGCACGCTTAAGGAATTTCCTCTTCAGATGTCCTTTGATACAAAAGGGTAAGAATTAAGAATTAAGAATCAGTAGTGACTCCCGGTTATTCAGACTACCTTAATCACAGAGACCTTGAAGGGTGCAGAATATGTCAAAAACAAAATCGGCCATTTTGGTCAAGGTTTTTTTTTTTTTTTTTGAGCTAAAGGCACTTGAAAAATGACAGGTTCAAGAAGGGCACTTTGACTTTCTCTTTTCTTCCTAAAAGCAGGAGATGAAACTCCCCTGTGAAGCTGCCTTCCTAATACCTTGGAAAAGACCCTGATGCTAGGAAGGATTGAAGGCAGAAGGAGAAGGGGGCAACAGAAGAAGAGATGGTTGGATGGCATCATTGACTCAATGGACATGAATTTGAGCAAACTCTGGAGGATAGTGAATGACACGAAAGCCTGGCATGCTGCAGTCCATGGGGTCACAAAATGTTGGACACAACTGAGTGACTGAACAAAAACAAAGAAATACTGATCAAAAAATGTCAGAAAGATTCATTTTGGACATCTGAGTTTGTACTGTATGGGAGGTTATTCTTCCCTAGGTGTGTTTAGGTACAAAAGGCAAAAAGAATTGGAAAGCCTTTAGAAATCCAATCCAGGATTAGAAAGGCAATCCAGGCTAATTTAATGATCAAAGCCTGTGTAAGCCCATAATATGCACTTAAAAACACTGGTGACATTGAGTATGTGTTGGCTCATGGCCTAATACTTCCATAGGTACTACTGAGAAATTCTCATAAAAGGAGACAAGCACAAAGATTTTCATTACGTCATTGCTATGGTAGCAAGGACTGAAGGCAACTTAAGTATCCATCAGTAGGGAAATGTGCTAAAAATTCAAGTGAGTATACAATGCAATGTTATCCTTGAATAAGTAATGAAAGTAACATTAAATGAAAAAAGAATTAGAATGTATATATACAACACCACTTACATTAAAAATTTAAAGCACATATCTGTGGCAGCCATGGAGGTGTCACTGGGGTCTCTGTTCAAGAAAGAACCACCATTCAGTTGCTAGGAGTGCAGTTAGCAGACAGTATCCAAGTATTAGAGCTGGATACCCCTCAGATTTCAAACTCAGAGTATATTCTTCTAGGGGAGCCCCTAGTCAAAGTCTGAGTATGATAGGAAGATCTGGGACCTGGCCATTTCTGCCCATTGTGGGGCTCCACTTACAAATGAGAACTGCTCGCTCAGAACTTCCCATTAGGGTTGGCTGAGTTGTTCATCACTATTTGAGGCCCTCTCTTTCCTCATCCTGCTGCCTTCTTTTCTTCCATTGGTGTCAGTGGTGGGAAAAGACTCCATGTATGTGTGACTCAGATGGTAAAGTATCTGTCTGCATTGCGGGAGACCCCAGTTCAATCCCTGGGTTGGGAAGATCCCCTGGAGAAGGGAATGGCCACCCACTCCAGTATTTTTGCCTAGAGACTCCGTAGACAGAGGAACCATGGGATCACAAAGCATCAGACATGACTGAGTGACTAACACTTTCACTTTCGTATTATAATATATGATAGAGTTTATGAAAAGCCACAAGAGAAAGAATCACAGTGTAAGTTTCTGGAATAAAGCTATGGCATCTGAAGCCATATAAAGTTATAAACCTTTTGAAAAATAGCTCTTCACATACTACTAAACCCTGATAAAGATGGAACACTTAACTATGGGACATCAAGTGACTGTAAACCCAGAATTGCACATCAAGAGCTGGGTTCTACTGAAGCCACTATAGCCAGATGGGTCCAGGAGAATATATTGTGAAATGGAAAGACATATCTAGAATCCAGCCCAAGTGTAGCTAGACAATATGAGTAACTACATGAGCAGTAGCCCATAAATTTGTACCCATCATGGTTGTATCAGCTCCCTACCACAGTTCAGACATATGGCTATATGGGGAAGATCCTCCCATATAGCCAGTTAGAGAAACAGGAGAAGTCTCAAATTTGGTTTATGGTTGCATAGGCTTCCTGTGTGGCTGCAAACCAAAAATGGAAAAGAAAGTGGATCACATGCATATTAAAGGGTATCCTTAAAATATGGTGGTGAAAACCTTATACACTAGTAAGTTTTAGACGATGCTCAGCTCATCCATCCACTTTGGGCACAAAGAAGTGGCCCAAGGTGAGAATATATATGGGTAAATGGGCAAGGGTTAATGGCTTGGCTGGCTGGTTAGGAGTCTTGAAGTGTAAAGACTGGAAGATCAGGAAGGGCGTGTGGTGGAAGGTGATGGCGGGTGACTTCCTCTCCCTCTCCTAAGACAGACAGCAGAAGGCTGGGCACACGGGGGTCCCCGCCCTCCTGGGAGGGCAGTGCGGGCCGCACCACCCCCCCTGCCCCGGGGGGAAAAAAAAAAAAGACTGGAAGATCAGAGATGTAGAGGTCTGGGGTAGACTTATGGCTGGTCTAGGTAGAGGTTTCTAGAGTGGATGGACATATGAAAACAGATATAGTAGGTGAAAATCTTTGTATCATGTACAAACACACACTAGAGATCATTCACCTTGGAAGAGGCACTAAACAACCAAGGAGAGAAAATGACTTTTATTCCTTTAAATATTTATCTTAAAATTCTTACATCTAAAGTATGTGAAGTTGTAGCTTTGGTTGCATTATTTTGTGTTTCTTTGATTATTAATGAGATTAAGTCTATTTTCAATGTTTATTGGGCATTTTTGTATACTATTCTGTGAAATGTGTCATATTATCCTTTGACCATTTTAATTGTGGGTCAAAATTTAAATAAACTTTTTATAGAGGGAAATTTGACTTTGAATTCTTTCTTATATCCTAAAATAACAGTTACATTTATAGAAATTTATTTCAAGAAACTAAATTATTAAACCTCATGTCAAGAATCTTCATCATAGCATGGGTTATAATTACAGAGAAAAAAAGTACATAAATGTCCACGATATTGGTTAATTAATTTATGATAATTATTCACAAATTTATAATTAGTTTATTATATATAGCTATGCATCATATAGTAAGGTACCATGATGGGAGATAACAGTCATAATATATAGATATATGATTAAAAATAAAATGTATATGATTTGCTCTTTGTAAAAGTAAATCATGAATGTGTATATATACATGCATTTTCAAAAGCATGGAAGAAAATTAAAAACCATGTGATAATGGCTATTCATAAAGTCAAATTATAGATGACTTTTCATTTCCTATCTATTGATCAATATATTTTAAAAATTTATATTAAGAAAATACAAATTAAGTAAATTTGTAAAAAGACAAAATAGTAAAAGTCATGTTGAACTATTGATCAAGCTGAACCTTTTGTTAACCAAACAAAATCTGGCTATTTTAATTTTCCTTCTTAGTGTAATAATCTAAGGCCTTTGTATTGCAATTTGCATTGAAATTTTGCCTAAAGTTCATTGGCATCATGATGCTATAATCTACAAACATGGTAATCTAACAATTAGTAGAAATTATATACTTCAAAAAAATGAATGGTGCTAAGTTCTCTTGCAGCTGCTTCAATTATATCCTAGGAGAAATAAACAACAGTGAGCTTAACCCTTTCTGAGATGCTTTTGAAAACATATCATTGTTGATTATGAATGTTACAAATTGGTCCAGGTAGTTGTGAAAACAACTCACATTTTTTTGTTGATAACAATTTCCTCAAGATCTTATTCCTCCTGGAGAATCCTTAAATATGTTTTGAAATGGACTAATTTATAAGCATGCTTTGCAAAGGGGGAACTTTCCATTGTTATGAAGTGAAAGTGTTAGTTGCTCAGTCATGTCTGACTCTTTGAGACCCCATGAACTGTACCCTGTCAGGCTCCGCTGTCCATGGAATTCTCCAGGCAACAATACTGGAGTAGGTTGCCATTCCCTTCTCCAGGGGATCTTCCCGACCCAAGGATTGAACCCGGGTCTCCTGCATGGCAGGCAGATTCTTTATCATCTGAGCCACCCGGGAAGGATTCATTGGTATGCTGTCCTTAAAATCTTTTATCATGACTGAGATATAGCTGGCTACTTAGTTCAGGATGAATGAATGTCACCAATAGATTTAATTTGTTAACAGAAAAAAACTCACAACTTTTCATTAAGTAATGTATGACTCTTTATTCAGATAACAGATAATTCTGTTTCTTTCCTACGTGTTGCTTCCCCTCAGGGAAAGTCTTACAAAAACTGTAGTTAACTCTATCTAAAGATGCAGTGAATTGTTCCATGAATGCATATCAGAGAGTTATTTATTGTTCTTTGGAGACATAAATTAAATTCTGAGTTAATACATGTAAATCAGCTAAAAACAATTTCTGGTCCACGGTGTGTGTTCAAAATAAAGAATATGTCGGTTTCTTTTACAGAGGAGTGGCGCTAGTGATGAAGAACACTTCCACCAATACAGGAAATGTAAGACATGCAGGTTCCATCCCTGGGTCAGGAAGATCCCCTAGAAAAAGAAATGGCAGCCCACTCCAGTATTCTTGCTGAGAAAATTCCATGGACAGAGGAGCCTGGAGGGCTACAGTCCATGTTGTTGCAAAGAGTTGGACATGACTGAGCACCTGAGCACATGGCCATGGGAAAAGAAGAAATGATTTGGCCTGAGACTGAGAGTCTTTTTTGTTATCTGAACCACAGTCACAAATTTAAGTTTCTAAACATTGAAAGTACAGACACAAGCTATATTCTTTTTTATGTATTATTTGGCAAGTGCCTCATATTCATCTTTTTGAACTTCCTCTCTAACTTTGAAACAGAAGTTTGGCAGCCTCTGGCTATGTATTGGGTTGGCCAAAAAGTTCTTTTGGGTTTTCCTATAACATCTTATGAAAAAACCCAAAGAAACTTTTTGACCAACCCAATATGTGGCAGAAGGAGAGTCATTTAGAAAGGATGGTCTTGGTCCTAATGTATGTTTGAGACACATTCACCAGCGTTTTATATTTTGGGGGATGGATCAGATGCCAGAACCTCACATAATTCTGTCCAGGCCTTCTTTTTCCTTATTAAAGACATGTATGTGTCATATATTTATCGTATATTCAGTATTGGGAATTTGTGCCTGCCTGATTGGGAGTTGGAAGGACAATGGTTCCTAGGAGGGAAAAAAAGCTAAAATCCCTGGTGCTGAGGTATTCAGTTACCTAATTATCAGAGTGTGGGAACTCTCAGATGCCTCTAGAGGTACAGACAGATGAAGCCTGGGGACTTTAACACAGCTTCTTCTAGAAAACATTGGAATGGGGAAGGCAAGAACATTTTCTAAAGCACATGCCTTCGTCTTCCAAATGGAGAAGGAAGTACCACATGTCCCTCTAATCAGCTCGAACCAGAGGAGAGCCAAGTCCAGCTTTTTCTTTTGGAATTCATGCCACTCACAGATTAATAGGATTTGGGAAATGTGGGAAGAAGCTAAATGATTCCAGTGGTCCTGCCTGTTTCCCACTTTGGTACATGGGAAACTCAGTAGGGGCTGTAGTCTCCATTCTGAGCTCCAGTTTTGTCCCCTCACCTGGATGAGAGAGGGTCACTGAAATTGTCCCCCAGAGAGTCGGTCCTCGAGGAGTGAAGGTATAGTGCACCTCTACCCAGGATCTCAGACCTAAAAGTCTTCAGATATCTTGCTTCCTTCTGGCTGCAAGTTTTGCTTCCTTTTCTCTCCAGCTTTCATGAAATGATCAAGGGAGAATATTTAAGTGACTCCTTAGAGAGGCAATAGCATCTGTTCTCACTTATTAATTCATACTTTTTATCCTGTTGTTGTTTAGTTGCTCAGTCATGTCCAACTCTTTGTGATCCCCTGGGCTATAGCCTGCCAGGCTCCTCTGTCCATGGGATTTCCCAGGCAAGAATACCGGAGTGGATTGCCGTTTCCTTCTGTTATAAAGTCAGAGGCTCACTGCTCACTGGTGCACAGGTGTGAATTGGCACACATCTCCAGTTCCTGCCCTCTAACTCAGATGACTTGAGTCCCTGAATCCTAAATGGCTGCTATCTCCACCTTTTGACCTGGCCATTCCTGCAGTGTCTCTGAGGCATATTCCAACCATTAGTCACTCCCTTTTATCCCATTCTCAGCAGAATATCCTAAAGCATGTTTCCACTTTTGAGGAAAAAGAGGTCAGGTAGTTGATTGCCATGCCTGAGCATTGTCAGTTCTAGAGCATCAGTAGCCACCAGGATCAAGTACCCCAGCAGAGAAAAGATACACAATTGTCCTGGTCCCCACATCCATGGCTAACTCTCTGTCCCCATGCAGAAAGGACTTCAAATTCATAAGCAGTTCAGAGTCTACTAAATTTTTTATTAAAATGGAAATTCCTAGATAATAACTTGGCAAGGACTTTTGGGGGTAGACTTTCTCAATTTAATGTCAAAGAACTTCTTTGAAATCTTGCATTTGTCTCAAATTATATCCCAATTTTGCATGTAATTTTACCTCCAATTTGGGTCTTGGTGGGAATAGTACACTCAAGAATCATTGCTGCTTCCACTTTATCCCTTTTATAGGAAAGCTTAGCATTTGACACTACTGGTGAAAAAACATATTGACATATTTAGAGCAATGATTTTTATGTCAATTATAAGTACAGTCCCACCTTAGTTTCAAAATTGAGAATGACAGCCCCCTTGACAATCATTGCCCATTCCCTGCATGGTCCTGAATTTAAAGAGATACAGTCCAAAGAAAACTCTTCACTTTCACAACTCACTCAAACTTTCAAAAGTTGCACAGAAATTCTTGTTAAAATCCTCTTGTTAAAATCCTTATTTAGAAAACATATAAATTCTTATTAAAATGCTCTGCTATTCTCTGGTACCCTGAAACTCCCAAGAAACTCAATTTCTTACCCAAGAGTCCTCTCTCTCATCCACACATGTCTTTTCAGCATCTTGTCAATTTACATGTCATTCTGTGTCATACCATCCCCTCAAATGCCCCCTCCCACCCATTACATTTCCTCCTCCCTGTGCAGCATCCTGGGATATTTTTTCCTACTGGGTCTGTTGCTTTCCTCACTTGACTCTGCATCTCCTAGTTTTGTCTTTTTATTGTCAGAGAGCTGGGAAGATTGGCAAGTTGCAAATCCTGATTGTTTGTCATTTATATTCCACCATGCACATATTATCTCTAAGCTTTACAACACCTTCAGCATTCCTTTTGTCCTCCTTTCTCAGGTCACAGACTGGTTCAGAGGAACAACACGATGTAGCTTGCATTCAAGTCCATATCTGTCTGGATCACATTGCCTCCCAAACAGCAAGACAGTGGTGCTGCTAAAGGGGCACCATATCCTAGATTATATTGTCATTCTGTCAAAAATCTTATCTCTTGCACAACACAAATAGAAAAATCCCAAATCATACTCACAGTTTTATCCATAAAGAACAAATGTTTGAACCTACTAATCACACAACTGTTTGATTAACTGAAAAGAGAGAATAGATTTTCTTCAAAAATTTTTGTTGGTGAGAAACAGTAAGAGAAACAGAGCAAGAAAGACTCAGGTTTCTGGCCCCTCCCAGGTTCAGCCTCTAGAGGATTTTTCACTCTGATAAATGCTCACGCACCCTTTGAAAAACACCGCATCATTCCATTGTCTATCCTTAGCACACCTACTATCTGGCATACAGTAGATATCCAGTTTTTTTGAAGAAAATGGGTGTTCGACTTTTCTTCAATACCATAATTTCAATATCATAGTTGCTGACTTATGATTGTTTTAATTTTTTCTAAGACTAGTCTGATTCATTATTGTGTCTAATTTCACTGCAAAACCCAGGGCTTTCATTTTCTTGATTTTGGTGTTCCACCAGTACTACATTCATTCATTGTGATTCAAGTTTTTGGATCAATCACAGAAAACATGAAAAGAGGAAGAGAGAATTTCCTCAAGAATGAGTAGGAGAAATACTAAAGAAGATGTGAAAGTTTATATGTCTGAGAATGTGGAATTTCTCAAGAATTGAGAAACTGGGTCAATCCAGCATAAATAGAATCAATCTGAGCAGAAAGAAAAGTGCTGTTGAAGCAAAGAATTTTGTGGACAGACACCCACCCTTCCTACCCCAGGAGTGCTGTTGATGGAACAACTTGGTTACTTCATAGAGTGGTTAGTGATAGGTGAATGGCCCAGTGGTAAGGTAGGAAAGAGGTGATATGTATGATATTTACATTGAATTAGAAATCTAGTCCAGAGCATTAACTGTGACACCATCACCCCAGCAAGCCTGCCATCCTAGGCTTGGACCCTGTAAAGAGCAGAGAGTCATAATCTTCAGAGAATGCCCACTCTATTGCCAAATGATTCTGTCAATAAAGCTTTCTTTACCCTGAACTAACGTCTTTCTTCCCATATATTCCCACCCATTTATTTTAGGTCTACTTAGAGCCATGTGGATAATACCCACTTCTTGTATACGGTCACTTAACACTTCTTTGTAGAGAAATGTATTATCTCAAGCACAAATTGGTTATTGTTCATTTATGAACCATCTCTATTCAACTAATAAATATGTTGTTCTCAGTGCTACAGCAAGTTTAACTGAAACTATTAAAATAATGATACAATAGCAGTGATTACAACATTGGAATGGTTTCTAAAAGTTTAAGCTGCATTTCAGGGTGACAGAATTGTGTGGTAAAAGACAGGTTATGTTCCCCAAATCATTCTGGTAAAATAACTGTATCATAGTGTACTAATACTATTTTCAAAATGTTTGAATATGATATGTTTTCTCATTTTTAATGGTTTTTAATAGTCTATTTTTAGGATTAAGGTGACCCATTCAAGGATGGGGTTAAGGATTAATATGACCCATTCAAACCTCCTTTGTCAACTGGGTGTGATCTTATTCAAATATGAAAACAGAACACTTTTCTAAAATTATGTTGCCACTGTTGTTTTGAATTACCCCAGCAAGAAATATGATAGCAATGACAGCCAGCTTCTATTGCTAGTTTTAGTAACATCTTTGCAGACTACCTAGTAATTTTGTTTTATTGCTAAAAAGGAAATAATTGAATTTAATTTTCATTTTTTAAATTGTGAAATATATCACTCATTGAAAATAGTGATATTGTGATGCTTTTTATGTCTCAACTTGGCTAGGATGAGTTACAGTCCCAAGAACTCTATTTCTAGTCTCTTCCCAGTTAGGGTAGTTTATTGTGACATTCTCCCAGGACAGGTGGACAGCAGAATGGAGGCAATGACCATTCTGTGGGATACACACTCCTCTGGGATACGCACTCCTCCTGTCTATTATTCAATCAAATACTAATTGAGGCTTGGCTGTGAAAAGATTCTGTACACAAAAATCAGTCAGCTTTAAGTTAATCAACAGGAAGGATATCCTCCTTGGGACTGATCTAATCAGTTGGAATTCATCTGGAGCAAGTGTCCTCAGCTCAGGCACACAGGAAGTCTTGGAGGGGAAAGCAGGAACTTCAATAACATATATCAAGGCAAGCCAAGAAGAGGGTCCAGGCTCCCTATGCATTCTATTCTCAGGTTTAAAAGCTGGTAGAATTGAAGCTAATAGGAATCTTGAGAATGACAGCCTTTCACGTGTATGTCTCCTGAATCATATTACTCTGATCTGTTCTAATTCGCATCAGGTCCTCAGCTGTCATTGTAAATCTCATGTCTTTCCCTTTTTTGTTTTAAAGTCTGGTGTAGGTATGGCATATGTTCTAGTAGCTTCTTGAGAAAAGGTGTATTGGGATAACTCCTTTTAGATTTTGAATGTGTGAAAAAAAATTTTGTCCTATTACTTGGTTGATAATTTGGTGACAGATAGAATTTTAGCTTGGAAATAAGTTTTGTTTAGAATTCTTAAGGCAATGTTTAATTTCTTTCTTCAAGAGTTGCTGCTATGAAATACAAATTCATCTGATACTTGGTTACTTGTATGTGATTGCTTTAATTTTTTTTTTTTTTTTGATCTCGTACAACTTTTATTTGGTCACCATGTTCTGAATGTTCACAACAGTATTTGTGTCTTTGTATCCATTATGATGGATACCAGTTAAGCCTTTTTAATATGGAGATTCTACCCTAAATTTTCAGGACATTTTCTTGAATTCTTTCATTCAATTTCCTCAACTCCATGTTTTTTCTAATATCTCTCTTTTGTATTCATTATTTAGGTGGTGGACCTTCTGATCTTGTCCTCCAAGTTTTTTCATTGTTCCCTTTTTGCATCTTTTCACTTTTTTAACTTTGGGGAAAATGTTAACACCTTTATCTTCTGTCCCAGGAGTAATTCCCTCAGACAGTAGAAACGAAAATTTCAAGAAGAACATGTCCAGTTAAGACTATCTCATTGTCATGGCCAATAATCTGGCTACACAGTCAGCAAAATGAGATTGGAAAATTGGTTTATGAAGATTTGGTAGATGACAGTAGATGGACTTTGCAAAACTGGCCCCAGGGCAGAAATATGTTGTGCCCCGTGTGCATCCTGAAAGCTAAAATCTTCCACTGTGGAGATAACCACCCCAACAGAGTTGTTCAACCTGTTTCCTCAGTGTTGTTGTTGTTGTTGTTTTAATGGGCTTGTGATATAATTGGCCAAGATAGCAAGAATCATGCTATCAATGGAGTCAGCAATAAGTGCATGTAGAGTCTTGACTGCCCCAACTGTTGAGAAGTGGTTGAATTCAGAAAAAGTGGAAGTTGCTCAGTTGTGTCCAACACTGCGATTCCATGGACTGTAGCCTGCCAGGCTCCTCTGTCCATGGGATTTCCCAGGCAAGAATACTGGAGTGGTAGCCATTTCCTTCTCCAGGGGATTTTCCCAACCCAGGGATTGAACCCAGGTCTCCTGCATAGCAGGCAAATTCTTTACCATCTGAACCACCAGGGAAGCCCTGAATTTAGAACAAGTATTGAACATAATGTACACAGAAAACTGTAAAACACTGATGAAAGAAATAAAAGATGACATGAACAGACAGAGAGATATTCCATGTTCCTGGGTAGGAAGAATCAATATTGTAAAAATGACTATACTGCCAAACGCAATCTACAGATTCAATGCGATCTCTATCAAATCACCAATGGCATTTTTCAAAAAACTAGAACAAAAATTTCACAATTCATATGGAAACACAAAAGATCCTGAATAACCAAAGCAGTCTTGAGAAAGAAGAATGGAGCTGGAGGAATCAACCTTCCTGACTTCAGATTATATTACAAATCTGAAGACAGTATACTGTCGTCAGTATACTGATTATAGTACAAATCATCAGGACAGTATGGTAGTGGCACAAAAACAGAAATATAGACCAATGGAACAAGATAGAAAGCCCAGAAATAAACCCATGCACCTATGGGTACCTTATTTTTGACAAAGGAGGCAAGAATATATGATTGGGCAAAGACAACCTCTTCAATAATGCTGCTGGGATATTGAACAGCTACATATAAAAAAATGAAATTAGAATACTTCCTAACACCATACACAAAGATAAACTCAAAATGGATTAAAGACCTAAATGTAAGACCAGAAACTATAAAACTCTTAGAGGAAAACAGGCAGAACACTCAAGGACATAAATCAAGGCAAGATCTATGACCCACCTCCTAGAGTAACAAAAATAAAAACAAAAGTAAACAAGTGGGACCTGATTAAACTTACTTTTGCACAGCAAAGGACACTATAAGCAAGGTGAACAGACAACGCTCAGAATGGGAGAAAATAATTACAAATGAAACAAATAACATAGGATTAATTTCTAAAATATACAAGCAGCTCATACAACTCAATGCCAGATAAACAAATAACCCAATCAATAAGTAGGGAAAAGACCTAAACAAACATTTCTCCAAAGAAGACATATGGATGGCTAACAAAAACATTAAAAGATGCTCGACAGTGCTCATTATTAGAGAAATGCAAATCAAACCACAATGAGATATCACCTGACACCAGTCACAACGGCCATCATCAAAAAGTCTACAAACAATAAATGCTGGAGAGGGTGTGGAGAAAAGGTAACACTCTTGCACTGTTGGTGGGAATGTAAATTGATATAGCTACTATTGAAGATGGTATGGAGATTCCTTAAAAAACTAGGAATAAAACCAGCATATGACTCCTAGGCATATATCCTGAGGAGACCAAGACTGAAAAAACACATGTATCCCATTGTTCATAGAAGCACTAGCTAGAACATGGAAGCAATGGCACTCCACTCCAGTACTCTTGCCTGGAAAATCCCATGAATGGAGGAGCCTGGTAGGCTGTAGTCCATGGAATCACTAACAGTCAGACACGACTGAGTGACTTCCCTTTCACTTTTCACTTTCATGCATTGGAGAAGGAAATGGCAACCCACTCCAGTGTTCTTGGCTGGAGAATCCCAGGGACGGGGGAACCTGGTGGGCTTCCGTCTATGGGGGTCACACAGAGTTGGACACGACTGAAGCGACTTAGCAGCAGCAGCAGAACGTGAAAGCAACCTAGATGTCCGTCGACAGATAAATGGCTAAATAAGTTGTGGTACATATACACCATGGAATATTACTCAGCCATAAAAAGGAACTCATTTGAGTCAGTTCTGATGAAGTGGATGAACAGAGAGCCTATTACGCAAAGTGAAATGAGTCAGAACAAGAAAGATAAATATTGTATTCTAGGACAACAGAGGACGAGATGGCTGGATGGCATCACTGACTTGATGAACATGAGTTTGAGTGAACTCTGGGAGTTGGTGATGGACAGGGAGGCCTGGCGTGCTGCAATTCATGGGGTCACAAAGAGTCGGACACGACTGAGCGACTGAACTGAACTGAACTGAATGCATATATACGGAATCTAGAAAAATAGTACTGAAGAATTTATTTACAGGGCAGCAGTGGAAAAACAGACATAGAGAATAGGCTTATGGACATGAGGAGAGGGGAGGAGAGGGTGAGATGTATGGAAAGAGTAACATAGAAACTTGTATTACTGTATGTAATATAGATAGCCAACAGGAATTTGCTGTGTGGCTCAGAAAACTCAAACAGGGGCTCTTTATCAATCTAGATGGGTGGGATGGGGAAGGAGATGGGAGGGAGGTTCAAAAGGGAGGGGATATATGTATACCTATGGTTGATTCATGTTGAGGTTTCATAGAAAACAACAAAATTCTGTAAAGCAATTATCTTTCAATTAATAAATAAAATTTAAAAAAGAAAATAGAACTTATAGGATCTGCTAATTTATCAGATGTGAGGTGAGAAAGAGGGAGTTGTCAAGAGTAACTTCAAGGGCTTTGCCCAAGCCAAACAGGAATGGCATTTACTTCAGGAAAAATCTGGAGTGAGCTCATGTTCTAATTTGGACAGTCAGATAATTCCTCCTAGGATTTGCAATCTGAAGCAAGTGACACAGAGAGGAAGAGTACGTCATGTTTATCACAATGGCAGTGACAGAGCCAAGCCAGACTGCTGCTACCCATGCTGTCCTTTCTAATACTAAATCCCTGGGGTTCCCCTGATCTGGCCACTCTCCATGCCTGGTTTTCCAGCTTCTTATTCATCTTGTCAGCCCATGGTAGTCTCCGCTTTGTAATGATGTCCATCTATGTAGGTTTAGTTGCAGTCACAGCCTGACTGATGGGTGAGCACGCTGTGAGACATTAGTTTACAGTCACCTGATGGGCCTAGGACAATTGCTATCCTGTTGCCATAGCAACCCAACTAACTGAAGCTAGTCGGGGTCTCTGTAACATGTAGTGTGACATGTATGTTTAACTTAAAATATGTTGTTTTATGGTCATACTGCACATTCTACTAATCCCTACCTGTCAGATCTCCCATCCTTACCAGGTCTCCCTGGGAACCACATTTACTGTAAGCAATGATCTTGACAGCACTTTTAAATTTGATCCAGTAATGAGTTTTATAGAAGCTGTTGGGTTTTTAGCTTTGTTTGTTTTAAATAATGACTCTCAGTATAAATAGATAGCTTTACACCACATTGCAATTTAGCAAAAATATTCTTGGTATGTGTGGGAGAAATAATCAATTTTTTCCCTTCAGTCTAAGTTTTTCCTTTTCATATCTTGTTTTATTATATATTCCTTTTAAAACCACCTCAATTTGTGTGTATGTGTGGAATTAGACACATGCTTGTGAGTGCTTGGAAGAAAAGTTATGACCAACCTAAATGGCATATTGAAAAGCAGAGACATTACTTTACCAACAAAGGTCCGTCTAGTCAAAGCTATGGTTTTTCTTGTGGTCATCTATGAATGTGAGAGTTGGACTGTGAAGAAAGCTGAGCTCAGAAGAATTGATGCTTTTGAACTGTGGTGTTGGAGAAGACTCTTGAGAGTCCCTTGGACTGCAAGGAGATCCAAACCAGTCCATTCTGAAGGAGATCAGCCCTGGGATTTCTTTGGAAGGAATGATGCTAAATCTGAAACTCCAGTACTTTGGCCACCTCATGTGAAGAGTTGACTCATTGTAAAAACTCTGATGCTGGGAGGGATTGGGGGCAGGAGGAGAAGGGGACGACAGAGGATGAGATGGCTGGATGGCATCACCGACTCGATGGACGTTTGAGTGAACTCCGGGAGTTGGTGATGGACAGGGAGGCCTGGCGTGCTGCGATTCATGGGGTCGCAAAGAGTCGGACACAACTGAGCGACTGAGCTGAACTGAACTGTGAGTGCTAAGTAACTTTAGTAGTGTCCGACTCTTTGCAACCATATGGACCATAGACCACCAGGCTCCTCTGTCCACTGGATTCACCAGGCAAGAATACTGGAGTGGGTTGCCATGCCCTTCTCCAGAGGGTCTTCCTGACTCAGGGATTGAACCCATGTCTCCTGTGTCTCTTGCATTAGTAGGCAGGTTCTTTAACACTAGCACCACCTGGGAAGCCAGGTGATTAATATGATTAATATGGGTATTAATCATTCAATCTTTGTGGAAGATTATAATTAAACTACATAAATATATGTAAGTCTTTCTCTTACAGCTATTCCATAGGTCATATCAAGCATAACAACCCTCATTGCTGGAAAGTTATTTCTGATATATAATCTAAGATAAACTTGCTTTAACTTACCATACTTCTCACTTGATTTACCATTAGTAGAAGTGTTGAACAATTGATCATCTTTCTTCTTGTCAAGCTTTATGCAACTAACAGCTTTTCATTTTATGGGTTTTTCACTTCATTAAGTTACTTTGTAATAAGTAGGATGTTCTGGGGCATCCTATTTACCCATGAGTCAGTACCTATCCAAGTGTTATTATCAGAGATAAACCAATTGCTAAATGAGTAACAGTCTGTTTTCTCAGGTAAACAAACACATTTGCATATTCTGAAAATGCCTCATTTTACCAAAAGGAATTATTATTCCCAGTTTGGACAATACTCTGTTTATAGTTGCAAACAACACTCCCACAGTGTCATTTTGCCTTGAAAATTTATGCTTTTCTTCAATGTCAAGGACACAGGTCAAAATTGGATGGGGCTGGGACTAGGGAGATTGCACAGGGCATGACTCACAGGTATCAAAGTTTAGGGAAACTAAAATAACAAAATGCCAGCAATACTTTAGAGTAGAAGTGTTGGAGTAATTAAGGAAGAATCTTTAAGAACCAACAAAGACCCAAAATTATTCTTCATGGCACACCAATATCACACATGCTTTTAAGAACCTGATCCAACATGATGCCATAGGGAGGGAAGCAGAAGGAAAGGGCAAGAAAGAGGACTGTACATATGATAATATTTGCAGACACCAATACAAGTCTCTCCTGGGAAAAGGGGAAGAACATTTTCTGCAGGACCAGTGGCTGCTTCATGGAGGGCTCCGGGTGAGACTCAAATTGTTAAGGGAACCAGTGACTGAAACCACTCCCCCTGGTCAGGCACTGTAGTAACTACATGTAAGAATTATCTTACAACCAGAGGTCCTAGGAAGGAAGGTGGAACTAACAAACTACCGCCAACCAGAATAATCCAGGAAAGGTCAAAAGCAGAGAAGAGACTCTAGTCCAAATGTCTGTCCAATCTCCCAGAATCCTTCTCACTTGAATCCATCTTGGCTGACTGATAAGCCACCAGGAAGGACTCTGAGTCAGAATGATTGGCCAGAGACAATTTGGAAACTAACCCAACTACCATAAAACCCAAGACTTTCAGCCACATGGCAGAACTGTCCTCCCGGGTCCCCTTACCTTGCTTCTCTCTCCTCCCAGGCACTTCTTCCCAATAAAGTCTTTGTCAGCCTGTGTGTCTCTTCAGACAATTCAATTCAGAGGATTAAACAAGAGCCCACTCTCAGGTCCTGGAAGGGGTCTCCTTCCCGCAATAAAATCATTCCAAAATCTCCATGCTAAGCTCAGCCCCAATCACCTACCAAATTTAATTTAAAAGCATGTATTTTCAGTCCTGCGAGGAATCACAAATATTTGTTAATGGAGTAAACTGACTGCAATGCAATAGTAGGACCCATTAACAGGATGATTTGGAGAGAAATCTTTGAGAAGGCAAGTCATGGTTATTCCTGAAGTCAGTCCACTGTTTTAGCTGTGACTGATGTAACCAATCCGCATTTGAGTTGTCAGGCATCCAAATTCACCCACTACCAGTGATTTTCTCTTGCTGCTTAATCATCAGGATTCCTGAAGTCATTTATTTCCCTGGCAGCTTCAGGGCTTTGGGGAAAGGGAGAATAACTACAGGACAATCATCTTTTTTATTTGCATATTCTAGATATTCTGTCTTTATAAAATAAAAACAATACAGCAAACAGTGCTTTTCTTACCAGTGCATCAACAGTCATTCTTGACACAATCCTCACTCTTTCACGGATAACGAATGCCGAAAATGGACCACTGAAAGTGAATGAGCTTGAAAAGTCACCTGTTTCAAACTGGCTTGAATTTTTTCCAAAGAACACTTGAAAAACAAATGTGCCTATAATAATAGCTTAGGACCTTGTCTTCCAAATAACCAGGTGCTTGCTCAGGCTTCAGAAGAACCCCCAGGACACCATGGTGGCTGCTAGGATTATGTTGGTCTTTCCATCCCCACAATTTCACTTCTTTTGTTTCCTCACCTAAGATACCCTGTCTTTTCTCTTCTCCTTATTTATTTCTTGCCAGACTTCAAGGCCCAAATTCCCACTCACTTCCTGAAATCTCACTTATTTTAGGTGTTATTAAAATTTTACACCCGTAAGTTCCCTTACCATATTACTACAAGATGACCAATGTTTAATCAGTTGAAAAAAAAATTGTTTTCTGTTAAGTTCCAGGCAATGGCACCCTACTCCAGTACTCTTGCCTGGAAAACCCTATGGACAGAGAAGCCTAGTAGGCTGCAGTCCATGGGGTCACTAAGAGTTGGACATGACTGAGCGACTTCACTTTCACTTTTCACTTTTCACTTTCATGGAGAAGGAAATGGCAACCCATTCCAGTGTTCTTGCCTGGAGAATCCCAGGGACAGGGGAGCCTGGTGGGCTGCTGTCTATAGGGTCGCACAGAGTTGGACATGACTGAAGTGACTTAGCAGCAGCAGCCAGGCATTATGGACCAGGAAAATTGAGATTTTAAGAAAGAAAATATGATTATTCTGCTTAGGAGCTGATTGTTGACCCAGACATATATATTTTATCCTCCTATCTAAATCTCAATCTCTTTTCTATAATCATTTATTTACTTATGGATTTCTGGGTATTCCTTGCTGCATGGGGTCTTTCTCTAGTTGCGGTGATCAGGGGCTATTCTTCATTGTAGTTCCTAGGCTTCTCACTGCCGTGGCTTCTCTAGTTGCTCTAGGTGCATGGAGTTTGGTGGTTTCGGCACACGGGCTCAGTAGTTGTGGTGATGGGCTCAGTTGCTCCATGACATGTGGGATCTTCCTAGACCAGGAATCGAATCAATGTCCCCTTCATTGGCAGGCAGAGTCTTTACCTCTAGCCACCAGGGAAGCCCCAAAGGAAAAATACTTTACCATAAAATCTATTCAAAATTATCTGACATCGTTCTAATAGTTTCTAGCCATCAGAAGTTACATTTTTCATGTTACTCTCAATGCATTGCTCTGCTCTTTTCACCTCTGGCACATCATTTAACAACTTTTTATTTTACTTACAATAAAGCAGAGTGGTAAAAGATATAGAATCCAGGGCCAGACTGCCTGTATTCAAATTCTAGACTCTTACACCTGTGATCTTGAACTTAGTTTCCTCATCTGCAAAATGAGTATACATATGGGCTTCCCTTGTAGCTCAGTTGGTAAAGAATCTGCATGCAATGCAGGAGACCTGGGTTCGATTCCTGGGTAGGGAAGATTCCCTGGAGAAGAAAATGGCAACCCCCCCAGTATTCTTGCCTGGAGAATCCCATGGGCAGAGGAGCCTGGCAGACTACAGTCCATGGAGTTGCTAGAGATGGACATGACTTAGTGACTAAGCCACCACCACCACCATACATACATATATATATATATGTAACTTAGCAGGTTTTTGTAAAAATTAAATGAACTGATGCATATGAAACATTTAGAAAACTACCTATCATGTAGTATATGCCTTTTAATATTTGTTCATGATTATTATCATTATTCATGGCACCATCAAGAAGTAGGTGTTGCTATTCCACTTCTAAGATGGAGCACTTTCAGCAAAAACATGATATTTGTTGTATTCTGAATTACAGTGGAAATAATTTCTAAAGGCAGAATGTGAATGCCTTGCATTCGCTGGCTTTAGTATAAGCTCGGAGCTATTCTATCATCTTCCATTGAACACTCTGCTTTCAGGTTAAGTCCAGGGCATTATTCTAGTGTTATGAGGCTGCATGAAAAATATGAGTGGATATGGTCTCTTTTCTCAAGTAGTTGACTCTCTGAGTTGTGCCCAATGGTGTCGCACTATCTTGTCCTCCAATCATGCTACTGTAATAGATGTTGGTGGAATATTCCTTAACAACAATCTAAGGTACCTGCTAAATTCTGCTGTACTTGAACTTGCCCAGAACCCTAACAATATATGAGAAATTGGGGTTGTTGGTAGAGGTGGTGTATCAGAATAACGTATCAGTCAGGATTCTTAGCTGCAGATGATAGAATCCACTTTAGCTACTTTAAACAGGAAAGAATTTATTAACTCTTTATAGATGGAGGTAGTTTAAAGAATTTCCTTCAGGGTCAGGAAACTGATTTCATAGCTACAAAACCAGGGGAAAAAATATCTAAAAGAAATGCCCAATCATGACAGAATTGCTCTGGTATAAATCTCTTTGCTATCATCTCACACAGCTCAGCATCTATGACAGAGTTTGGGCACTGAAACCATCACTGTTGTTGCCTCCAAGGACCGTATTCCTTTGCTAGTATGCAGGCAAGAAGACCCACTAGCCATGTGTATCACACTTCCTCATGAATTGGCAACTTTCTGCTTCTAAGTCTTGCAGAGCTGTATGTGATCAGGAAAATCAAAGCCATGCCAGAAATCCTTTTTCCTCTTCATTCTCTTTTTCTCCTTCTTCTTCCTCTCCTCCTCCTGTTCCTTCTCTTCTCCCTCCTCCTTCTCTATACAATTTAGGAGACAAGCAGAAAGGGGGTTAAAGTACATGTTGAAAGAAACAATACACTGTATACACCACTATTCTCATCTTTGGTTCCTCAACACTCTTCTTCCCAAAGTTGAGCTTCTAAACAATGAAATAGCAATGACAGTGTGTTTTCTCTTATATAACGCAACTATTTTTCTTACAAATAAAAATGCTTTCATTCTTTCCCCAAAAGGGGAGATCCAAATCTTGTTGGATGATATTCAATACTCCTATACACTGGTTGGAATTCTTTCTTGATTCCTGTAGTCAATTTAGTTCAGTTGCTCAGTTGTGTCCAACTCTTTGTGACCCCATGGACTGTAGCACACCAGGCTTCCCTGTCCATCAACAACTCCTGGAGCTTGCTCAAACTCATGTCCATAGAGTCGGTGATGCCATCTAAACATCTCATCTTCTTTTATCCCCTTCTCCTCCTGCTTTCAATCTTTTCCAGCATCAGGGTCTTTTCCAATGACTCAGTTCTTCACATCAGGTGGCCAAAGTATTGGAGCTTCAGCATCAGTCCTGAATATTCATCATTTCCTTTAGAATCTACTGGTTTGATCTCCTTGCAGTCCAAGGGACTCTCAAGAGTCTTCTCCAACACTTTTGAACTCTGGTTCAAAAGCATCAGTCCTTCAGCACTCAGCTTTCTTTATGGTCCAACTCTCACATCCATACATGACTACTGGAAAAACCATAGCTTTGATTCGATGGATCTTTGTTGGCAAAGTAATGTCTCTGCTTTTTAATATGCTCTCTAGGTTGGTCATAGCTTTTCTTCCAAGGAGCAAGCATCTTTTAATTTCATGGCTGCAGTCACCATCTGCAGTGATTTTGGAGCCCAGGAAAACAAAGTCTGTCACTGTTTTTCCATTTTTTCCCCATCTATTTGCCATCAAGTGATGGGACTAGATGCCATGATCTTCGTTTTTTGAATGTTGAGTTTTAAGCCAGGTTTTTTTTTTTTTTTTTAACTCTCCTCTTTCACTTTCATCAAGAGGCTATTTAGTTCCTCTTCACTTTCTGCCATAATGATGGTATCATCTGCATATCTGAGGTTACTGGTATTTCTCCTGGCAATCTCGATTCCAGCTTATACTTCATCCAGCCCAGCGTTTCTCATGATGTATTCTGCATATAAGTTAAACAAGCAGAGTGACAGTATACAGCCTTGACATACTCCTTTCCCAATCTGGAACCAGTCCTTTGTTCCATGTCCAGTTCTAACCATTGCTTCTTGACCTGCATACTGATTTCTGTAACTTATGGACTAAATAATAAAATTAATTACCTTTTCCAATGGAAGGGGAAAGGAATAGAAAAAACAGAAAGTGATAAGTAAATATATGAGTAATAAAGTAAGAAAGTAAATTGCTGGGAGCCAGCACGGGAGTTCCCACCCATGACAAAGGTCATGCTAAGAGGCCTGATATGCAAAGGCAAGTCAGGGCTCAAGGGGCCCCCCTGGACCTGCCCGAGCATCTACCCCAAAACCAAAATTTGTATGTTTTACTATTTCATGGCTTTCACCAACTTTTCTGACATTAACGGGGGGCTATCCCTGACCACTTTTCTCTGTAAGAAAATCAACTTAAAACTCTAGTTAATAAGTCTCCTGGGCATAATAGGAATGTTTCAATTCAAACCCCTCTGATGACTTTCTAGCTTGCCTGACAGGTTTGTTCAGACTCTTGCAGCTACGCATGTGATTGTTCACAGCCTCCCAACCACGAGAGGCACAGGAAGCTTAAGATATTCTAATAATGCAGAGCTTCTCAGAGAGTTAAAATTGTTAGAATAGAACTAGTAGAGGATTTCTTTGTTGAGCTAATGCTTGCTGCCAAGTTTCCATATCCCTTACCTACTGTGTCCCTGGGAGTGTATTGATTAATATAGTTGGTGTACAGAAATGTAAGTAGTAGCTTTAATGTTCATAACCTTGGACCCTTGAGTTAATTCTTTTCTTGTTATAGCCCACCACACTTTTGCCCTATAGGAATGCAACTTTATCTAATGCTTTCAGAGGGTGGCGCCTGACTTTAGAATAATCACCTTTAGAGAAAAATAAGTTTTCTGAAGAAAGGGTCATAAAATGTTAACAGGCCTCCTGGCCAGAAGATGATGTAAAACACCTAAAAGCTTTTGCATATGATAAGTTTGCAGAAAGAAAGCCTGGCTTCAATAAAGATCAAGGACTGCTGACCTTGCATGACTCTACCCCCAACCCCCATTATCCTCTATGCACAACTTAAGGTATAAAAACTACTTTGGAAAATAAAGTGTGGGCCTTGCTCATCAGACTTGGCCTCCTCATGTTGTTCTTTCTCTTTCCTTTTCCTTTTCAGGCTGATCCCCTGGAGTGCAGGGGCCCTCTGCATTCACTTTCCTGCCTGGGCTTCTAAGACCCACTCGAGAAGGTACCTAAGGTGGGGCACCTTCCATGATTCAAGAGGGTGCCTGCGGCCTACGTGAATAGAGCAAGTCCCGTGCTGGGGCTTTATTGGCTTTCTGTGTAAACCAAGGAATATTAGCCTCTTTTCTCTCCTCTGTTTTCTTAACTGCAAAATTCTTTCCTTATCTCTTTCTCTATTTCTCAGTTGCCGGCGCCGTCCTCCCAAGGGATCCCTGGATCCAACGGGGGCTGGACCCCG
This sequence comes from Bos taurus, assembly GCF_002263795.3. Lineage (NCBI taxonomy): Eukaryota > Metazoa > Chordata > Mammalia > Artiodactyla > Bovidae > Bos > Bos taurus. The sequence goes on along the minus strand of NC_037336.1, from coordinate 63,253,730 downwards.
GTAGTAAATGTGATTGGCCACTATAGCCCTCTTTTCTTCAGTTGGTCATGGTGGTCTACATGGCCTCCAGAACCTTTCTCATACTCCATTTCACATTCTTTTAGTGCTTACGGTGGCTCGGAGGGTAAAGCCTCTGCCTGCAATGTGGGAGACCCAGGTTCAATCCCTGGGTAGGGAAGATCCCCTGGAGAAGGAAATGGCAACCCACTCCGGTACTCTTGCCTGGAAAATCCTATAGATTGAGAAGCCTGGTAGGCTATAGTCCATGGGGTCGCAAAGAGTTGGACATGACTGAGCGACTTCACTTTCACTTTTGCTCTTTTGTTGCATGAGTCCATGTTACGATTCTCCTCTTAGGGCTTTTTAGAGCAATGAAACCTGGCCTAGGCATCTGTTTCACTCTGGGGCCTTACAACACAATATCATACACTGGGCAGCTTATTAACATTTACTTACATTTCTGGAGGCTGGGAAGTACGTCATAGTACTTGAAATTTTGGTGTCTGCTGAGAGTTGGCTTCCAGGTTCATAGATGGCCTTTTTTTTTTTTTACTGTAACTAAAAATGGAGCAGGCCCCTATGGTCCACCTACCCTTCCCACCCCCCACCACGTCCTCTGCCTGTTTATTTATTTATTTATTTTTTGTCTATAGAAAAACTTTAGCTAAAGAGTAAGTTTACTCAGAGAAGTGAAAAAAAATGCAGAAGCAAAGGAAAGCAGTCCAACAGGACAAAATATTACAGTTTAGTCATTAAACAAAGTCAAGGACCTTCTGTTCCTCCTCAAGGGCTGTGGACAACATTCTGAGCCATATCCTGTGAGCTGTCTTATAGATACTGAAAACCCCAGCAGGTGGAAAAGTTAACCACATGATGACCAAGCTGAACCCATGGCACAAGCTGCCACAATTCTGAGAACTAGCCTCAAAGATGGGAACAAACTGACCATGGAACTGAAGACTAACTGTACTGAAAACAATCAAGATGACGCTGATAAGATCACTGCATGATCAATTTCAAGATGACTGTCAGAGCTGACTGGGTTATTGCTGCATGGAGCCCCTCTCCTCCTATAAAACCTCTTGCCCACTGATATTCAGTGAAGGAAAGTCAGCCTTTGGATAGGAGTCCACCCCTCCCACTGCCCCTACCCCATTGCTGGTGTCCGAAATAAAACAAATTTTTCTTTCCACCAACCTTGCCCCTTTATTGGCTTTAGAGCAGCAAACAGCAGGACCCCAGTTTCAATAACACAACCTCATGTAGCAGAAGGAATGTGAGATCTCTATGAGGACTTTAAAATTTTTATTTATTTATAAGTTCGCATCATTTATTTTAAAGCAATTTTAAAATTGAAGTATAATTGCTATATAATATTATATAAGTTGCAAGTGTACCATATAGTGATTCACAATTTTTAAAGGTTATCTCCATTTATCATTGTTACAAAATATTGGCTATATCCCCCATATAGCACAATGTATCCTTGCAGCTTATTTTATACCTAATAGTTTTACCTCCTATCCCTTACTTCTCTTCCCTCTCCCATCTTCCCTCTCCCCACTGGTAACCACTAGTTTGTTCTCTTTATCTGTGAGTCTGCTTATGTTTTGTCATATTCACTAGTTTTTCTGGTGTTTTAGATTCCCCATATAAGTGATATCATACAGTATTTGTCTCTCTCTGTCTGACTTATTTCTATTAGCATAACATGGGACCTCTTTTATAAGGGCACTAATTCCATTCATGGGGGCTCTACTCTCATTATCTAATCACCTCCCAAAGGTCTCACCTCCTAAGTCCATGATCTTTGGGTTTGGATTTCAACATATGAATTTCTGAGGGGATATAAATATTTAATCCATAGTACTAGCATAATTTTAAAATTGTGTCTAGACCTTGTAATATTCTGGCTCTACTTATATAATCAGAACCCAGCTGGTCCCATTTCCAACAACGGATGCAAATGTAATTCAGAAGGAAGATACAGCTTCTCTTGTCAACAAATGATAGAGGATCCCTGCGCAGATAAGTTAGTAACAAAAATTATCCATTAAGATAATTACACAGCTTAGTTTCCAGATCAATGAACTGTTCTCTCTGCATATAAAGATAAATTAAACCACACATTAATTATTTTTAAAAGTTAATGATAGGAAGAATGTAAGCATAATTTAGATTTGTGTAGTACAGCAATAGTAGGCTTCACAAGTTATCATGATGAAATATGTAGCAATCTTGTCCATGTAAGTATTTCTTGAATGTCATTGGCAAGAATATGAGCCTTCACCCTTTAATCTAGAAACAAAGCAAACCAAACCAATTGCCCAATGGCCAAAGGTTGTTATTCAGGTTTAAAACCTTAAGTAGGAGCTGAGTCAAGTTTAGGTTATCAGGCTGAAGTCATGTTTGTGGTGTGGAGGCAGAAAAGTAGAATTGGGGCACCAGCTCCTAAAGGAGGGAAGATTACCAGCATAGTGAAGACTTCAAGGCAAAAGGACTCCTTGACCTGTTCATGGTTCAGTATTTCCTTGTCCCTCAGCCTGAGAAGGCTCTCAAATTAACCCAGCTTTTCCAGCAAGTTTGCAAAATGTTGATGCAGAAGATGATGTGTAAGGAGACCTAATAAAACTGCAAAGGAAATAGTCTTATAGTTGAAACCTTTTTAAAAAAAATTAAAAATAATTATTTGTCTGGGTGGCACGTGGGATCTTAATTACTCAACCAGGGATCAAACCTGCAACCCTTTCACTGGAAGTGCAGAGTCTTAACTACTCGACTTCCAGGGAAGTAACCTATCTCCTTTTAAAGAACATTTGATAGAAGACATCAACATCCCTGACAAGGGCTCCCCTTCTTTGTGCTTGAACCATCCCAGTGATAACAGGTCTATCATTTTCCAGGGCAGCTGATTGTATGGTATGGAAAACTCTGCCTGCTAGATCATCTTCTCTGGTTACCAAGAGGTAAACTGTGCCTTCCCTTGGTTCTTCCTATTGGTCCTAAGACTCAAGATCAGATGGCCAAGGTGATACTCTTCCTCTCCACGGTAGCTCTTCAAAATCTGTAGTTCCCACACCCCTCTTCTTTAGACTTTGCTTCTCCCAGATTACAATGTCTCCTGTCTCTTCAATGGTTTCTCATATGGCAAGGCTTCAAGTTGTGGCAAGGTAATATATTTGAAATAGTCACCACTTTTTTCCTTATAATAATTTATCAATGACTGGAAGGACTTGTTTTCAATAGCAGAAGGAAAGGCCATCCTAGCAGTTGAGAAAAAGGATGGTGACCCATCTGTTGGGCTCTCACAAGTGTTCCTTTCTGGAAAACACAGTCTGCACATGAGGACTCCTCCCCACAAGGGCACTCTGACAGGGTAAGCTGAGGATAGAAGGCTTTGTGCATTCCCAGAACATTAAAAGGAGAAGGAAATGGCAGCCCACTCCAGTATTCTTGCATGGAGAATCCCGGGGACAGAGGAGCGTGGTGGGCTGCTGTCCATGGGGTTGCACAGAGTCGGACATGACTGAAGCAACTTAGCATGCATGCATGCATTGGAGAAGGAAATGGCAGCCCACTCCAGTATTTTTGTCTGGAGAATCCCAGGAACAGAGGAGCCTGGTGGGCTGCCATCTATGGGGTCGCACAATGTTGGACACAACTGAATCGACTTAGTAGCAGCAGCAACAGCAGCAGGACATTGAAAAGAAGTGTTCTCCATACACTGTAAAATATGAGGTTGATCATGAAGGGTTTTCTGTCATGCCAAGGAATTAGGACTTTATTTTGAGGGCATTTAGAAAGGCATGGAAAGGTATTTTGTTGAGAAGTGATATGATCAGGGCTGAGTTCCTGGGAAGGCTTGACTGGCAAGGTTAGGGTCAAAGACTGGTGTCCCGGTGCAGGTGAGAGATGAATATGGCCTGGACCAAGGCTGCAGGAGTGAGCATGGAAGGGGAGAATGGGTTCTAGAGGTGTTCTGGGTGGGGAAGCAGTGGGACATGGGAGTTGGTTAGAATTTGGGAGGGTGAAGGAAAAACTAATGACAGAAGCTGACCAGGGTCCTGGCATTTCTATGGCCCTGCAGATATCTGAAAGTTCAGTGTGCCTCCTTCCAGAGAGACAGACTCTGCATTATCTGAGCAGATACAGCCTGAGAAAAATAACCTATGAGTCTGCAAAATACATAGCTTTAAAAAGGCAGCTTTAACTTTCTACAAAATGTGTATAAATAGTGGTCATTCTCTGTAACTTTTTAAAAAACTTTTTGTTTTGTATTGGAGTATAGCTGATTAACAATGTTGTGATAGTTTCAGGTGGACAACAAAGGGACTCAGCCATATGTATATTAATATATGCATTCATTCCTCCCCACCCACCTCTCCCATCCAGGCTGCCATGTAACATTGAGCAGAGTTCCCTGTGCTACACAGTAGGTCCTTGTTGGTTACCTATTTAAAATATGGCAGTGTGTACTTGTTGATCCCAAATGAATGAACTTACTTGCAAAGCAGAAAGAGACTCACAGACTTAGAGAACAAATTTACGGTTGCCAGCGGGGTAGAGAGGGGCGGGGAGGGATGGGGGGAAGACATAGTTAGGGAGTTTGGGGGAGACATGTACTCTCTGTAACTTTTAATAGTAGGCTTCCCTAGTGGATCAGATGGTAAAGCATCTGTCTGCAATGCAGGAGACCCAGGTTCCATCCCTGGGTTGGGAAGATCCCCTGGAGAAGGGAATGGCAGCCCACTCCAGTATTCTTGCCTGGAAAATCCCATGGACCACAGAGCCTGGTAGGTTACCGTCCATGGGGTCGCAAAGAGTCGGACATGACTGACTTTTAACAGTAGGTTCCAAAAAAAAGAACTTTAAATTTAATAGAATTTTAAAATATGGGGGGGGGGGGAGGAAGTGTTCTCACAAGAAAGATAGGCAGACTCTGAACACAGATGATGTTCCCTAGGCTGAGACACATCATTTGTGCTCAGGATTCACCTGTCTTTCTCAAGAAACAAGAAGTAGTGAACACACAGCGAGGAAGTAATGAGCACACAGAAGTAGAGGTGACCTGTAAAGAAAAGTTCTAGAATGCTCTTGACAGGAACCAAAAAAACCAGTTTTGTTTTGTTTTTTGACAGTCTCCCTAAGCTAATACCCAGTTAAAAAGAAAATTATGAAATTTATTCACAAGACTTTTTTTTTCTTTTATGAGTATCTTCCTGTTTTCTAACACTTCTTCTAGTGGAGTTCCCAGGAGACAGGGCAATGCCACAGTTGAGGTCTGCCGGAGCAGACTGGCACACAACATCACTGCTTTCATTGCAGTATTTTAGAAAAAGGGTTTATTAGCAAATGGAGACCAAAATTAATCACATGGGTTGTTGTTGCTAAGTTGTGTCTGACCCTTTGCAACCCTGTGGACTGTAGCCTGCCAAGTTCTTCTGACCATGGGATTTCCCAGGCAAGAATACTGGAGTGGGTTGCCATTTCCTTTTCCAGGGGATCTTCCTGACATAGGGATCAAAACTACGTCTCCAGTGTCTTCTGCATTGTTAGGCAGATTCTTTTATCACTGAGCCACCAGGGAAGCCCAGTCACACAGGTATATAATATTAAAACATAATTAGAAAAAGACTCAAGGGGCAAAATTGTCCCCTTCCCCATATCTGACATTATTTCCTCAAAGCAGAGATGCATTGCTGATAGTCTAGTCATTTCCTTATTTCTTCTGTTTTCTAAACCACAATTAATTGGAATATCAATAATATTTTAAGATCAATTATACTTTTATGAATAAGAATATAATTCTGAGAGATGAATAAAATACATTTCCCTATCTGGTTTATAAAATATGAGTAATTTAGGTTTCTGTAATAGGGTGTGGAGGAGATTAATTGAGGCTTTTCTGGAATAACAAGAAATAGACCTCAGAACAAGGTAAACAACTCTTCATATCCATTTCCTTATAGGCTTCCATGACCATCAGCAATGGACTGAACTGGATGGAGGGCTTGTGAAATTTTTATGAAAGCTTATCTCACCAAGCAGAGCTCTGTCTAGAAAAAATGTCTGACTTTCCCAATAATGCAGTATTCAGGTATTAATAGAAATTGAAATTACTGAAGATCCTTGATGCTTATAATCAAATTATTTTTGTAGTTTCTTACATATATATATGGTTATATATATGTATATCTACATGTCTTTTCATTTCTATATACTTACTTATATAAATATACATTTAATTTATTAATGGGTTCTAGAAGCCATGGCTTTAGGGAGATGGGCTCTGGCACTGGTAACACTGTGGCAGTTGCCTCTAAAATGATCTCTGGACTTCCCTCATGGTCCAGTGGCTAAGACTCCAGGCTCCCAGTGTGGGAGGCCCGGGTTTGACCCCTGATCAGGGAACCAGATCTCACATGCCACATCAAAAGATTCTACACGCCACAACTAAGACCCAGTGCAGCCAAAATAAATAAATAAATAGTAAAATGATCCCTCAAGATCTGTTCCTTCTGGCATTTGTGACCTCATAACAGGTCACAGGTCACCTCTCTTTGTGCACGGACTGGACAGAGTGATTTTCTTCTAACCAATAGATTATGATAAAAGTGATGATATGTCATTTCTGAGATTGGATTATATATATAAAAATAATCTCTTTGACATCTGTGTTGCTCATCCTCTTTCACTATTCTTTGTTGTTATTGCTAAGTTGTGCCCGACACATTTGCAACCCCTTGGACTGTAACTCTCCAGGTTCCTTTGTCCATGGAATTTTCCAGGCAAGAATACTGGAGTGAGTTACCATTTCCCTCTTCAGAGGATCTTCCCAGACCAGGGATTGAACCCATGTCTCTTGCATTGACAGGTGGATTCTTTACCACTGGGCCAAGTTGGTTCTATTCTTACTCTTTTTCAAAACCTTTGTTCTGAGGATTATCAGCTGTTCAGTTCTGAGTAGCACTATAGAAAGATTCATGCAACAAGGAACTGGTGTCTCTAGTCAATAGGGAGCCAGGACTAAGGTTCACAGTCCCAGAGCATCCAAGGAAATGAATTTTTCCAAGGATCACACAAGCAAGCTGGGCAAGGGGTCCTCTGCCAGTTTTTCTTTGAGCTGATTTTTGTCTTGGCTCACATCTTGATTGCAGCCTTGTGAGAGACCCTGAGTCAAGAACTTGGAAAGCTGCTCCAAGCATCCTGAGCCACACTGTGAAATAATAAGTGTTTGATGGTAATAACTGTGAGCAAAGTTTTGGAGTAGTTTGTTATGTATTGATAATTAGTACAAGTAGATAGTATATTCTTATTAGCAAAGACTAATTTTTTAGCTTTTTTGTGGGCCACTTCATATAGTAACTCATGTTAATCTTACAGTCATCTAAAATTACCAAGCTTTTTAATTCCAGTCTCCTCCACTTCAAAACGTGTGAGAGATCTATGTAGTAGAGGCACCTGGATCCAGCTTGCCCAGACTCAGATCTCACCATCTCACTCACTAGCTGTCTATCTTTGTATGTGTGTGCTCAGTCGTGTCCGACTCTTTGTGACCCCATGGACTGTAGCCTGCCAGCTCCTCTGTTCATGGAATTTTCCAGGCAAGAATACTGGAGCAGGTTGCCATTTTCTACTCCAGGGAATCTTCCCTACCCAGGGACTGAACCGACGTCTCTTGCATCTCCTGCATTGGCTGGTGGATTCTTTACCACTAGCGCCACCTGGGAAACGCTTGAAAAGTTATTTAACCTCTCTGGGCTTTATGATCAGTATCTGTAAGATTGGAACAGTAATACCCACAGACTTCCTATCCCAACACACATGCACACACACACACACACACAGAAATTCTTTGATTTTCCCACTTCACAAGCACAAGACAAAGCAAATGATGTGGGAAAGACCAGGAAGAGCTGTTTAATGTAATTTTTTTGCTGTTTGGATAAACTGCAAATTATTGACCTTTCTTGAAATGTTGTGAATAAATCCCTGGGAGATTTAACACTGCTGACTTAAATGTATGGGGGAAATATTCTTTGACAATCATGATTTAAAGTGTCAGAAGACTACAATAATTAAAAATTACTGTAATATTATATATTTTTCTAGATCACATAAGTAAAAGCCAATTAGGATAATTTTCAAAGATTTTGTCTTCAGGTTCCTTTAGTATTTTATTCCCATTTTCCCCTCAATAATGACACCACAACCATGTACAATATACCTGTTTTATATTACTTTCTCCAGTGTTCTATGCATTCTAGAAGGGCAGGGAGATTTCTTTTTTATGATTTGCAATTCCAGCAACCAATACAAAGTTTGGAATCTAGTAAGAAGGGTTTGGAGAATTTGTTGAATGAAGAAATGAATGGATGCAACATCAATCATAAATACGGAAAGCTTTGAAATAATTCCTTGTATATTGATTTAGATAAACATTGCTGTGACTTGTAGTTGAAATTAATAAAGATATAAATCAGTAATAGGATTAACCACCCAAGAGGTATTTATCTCTTAACTGTTGAAAGAACATCCCTATCCTTGTGTTTTGTAGTTTTATCTCTGTCCAAGACAGAATAAACATCTGTGACACACACACACACACACCTCAAAACACCACACCACACTGCACATTTATGAGTGCTAAGCAAGCCTGCTTGGATTAATGCTTCAGTGAGGCTATCATCTTCAAAAAAGAAAGGTGTTCACAAATTTAAGTATTAAAGAAATAAAATAAGAGTTTGTTCACCCAAATGAATGTCCATCTGAAATGTGAGCAGGAGCTGTTTTCACATGGAGGAGGCTTCCTGGGCCCTTGACTAATGACGTCCCTTTCTTTCCTCCCAGCCTCTCTTACAACCCCTCCCCAACACCTACATTTCTTGGAAAGAAGTGTGAGGGACCAGCATTGCAGGGGTATGGCATCTACCCCTCTCAGTCAATAATCCTCCTAAGGAAGAGCATATGCTCTCACTTAACAAACACTGGATATTTAAAACCACCACCAAGTTTTAAAAGCTAGGACTTCCCTGGTGGTCCAGTGGCTAAGACTTTGTGGGCCCAATGCAGGGGGCCTGGGTTCAATACCTGGTCAGAAAACTAGATTCCACATGCCTCATCTAAAATCTTGCATGCTGCAACTAAGACCCCACACAGTCAAATAAATAATAATTTTTTAAAAAGTTAGAGTCATCTTTATTTTGTCAGATTTTTTCATATAATCCATCCCAGTATGGGCTTCCCTGGTGGCTCAGATGGTAAAGAATCTGCCTGCAATACAGGAGACCTGGGTTTGATCCCTGGGTTGGGAAGATCACCTAGAGGAGGGCATGGCAACTCACTCCAGTATTCTTGCCTGGAGAATCCCCATAAACAGAGGAGCCCAGTGGGCTAGAGTCCACAGAGTCATAAAGAGTTGGACATGACTGAGCGATTAAGCACAGCACAGCACACCCCAGTATGCTTGCTCCCTTTCTCTCTCTGTCTCTCTCTATCTCTCTCTCACACACTTTTTAAACATAATTTTGTTTGAAATCTACAACCCAGAAATACTCAAAGACCCTGCCTGGTAAACCAGAGTATGTGACAGTATTACCCAGCAGGCCTGTGAGAAAAAGAAAGCTGGGCCACCAACATCCTCTCCAGCACTGCCTCACCCTGGAGGAATTAATATGCCTAACTTGATTAACACTGCATGTGACATGACTGTCCCTTGAAAAGCAGACATTCTCCAAGTCACTACATGATGGTACATTTCTGTGATCAGTTTGAGAAATTTCAGAACCAGGGACTCTGGTAATACAAGATAGTCTAATCAAATTAAGGTAAATGAACACATCATGATTACATATTAAATTTAATCAAGGGCACAGGACAGCATGGGTGACATATATTTAAATAAGAAGTGGCTATCTCTGATTGACATATATACACTACCATGTATAAAATAGATAGCTAATGGGAAGGTGCTGTATAGCACAGGGAGCTCAGCTTGGTGCTCTGCGATGACCTAGAAGGGTATGATGGGGGAAGGTTGGAGAGAGGCTTTAGAGGGAAGAAATGTATGTATACTTATAGCTGATTCACACTGTAGTACAGCAGAAACCAGCAGTGTAAAGCAATTATCCTCCAATTAAAAAAATTTTTAAAAGAAGTGGTTATCTCTGTATTTATATAAGCCAACCATTCCTGGGTTCCCAAACAGGATGGTTATATGTCTTTATAATATAAAGAAGGGTAGACAGCCTCAAGAAAGATGTGGGTGAAAAGGCATTGCATAAGGGAGGAATAAGTAGGGAGAGAAGTAAAAGAGATCAGATGGGGAGGAGAGACAGGGATGATTGCAGCACTATTTACAACAGTTGGAACATGGAAGTAAACTAAATGTCTATCAACAAATGAATGGGTAAAGATGTGGTACATATATACGATGGAATATTACTCAGCCATAAAAAGGAATGAAATTGGGTCATTTGTAGAGACGTGGATGGACCAAGAGCTGAAATGCAGGGTGAAGTAAGTCAGAAAGAGAAAGATAAATGTCATATATTAATGCATACATGTGGAATCTGAAAAATGGCACAGACAAATCAAAATGCAGGAATAGAGCTGCAGACATAGAGAATGGATATTGGACATGGGAGGGAAGGGGGGCGGTGGGATGAACTGGGAGATTACAACTGAGATATATACACTACCGTGTGTAAAATAGACAGCTAGTGGGAAGCTGCTGTATAGCACAGGGAGCTCAGCTCGGTGCTCTATGATGACCTAGAGGGGTAGGATGGCAGAGTGGGAAGGAAGGCCAAGAGGGAGGGGATATGTGTATACAAATAGCTGATTCACTTCATTGCACAGCAGAAACTAACACAGCATTGTAAAGCAATTATACCCCAATTTAAAAAAAGCAAAAAAGAGAAAGAAAAAGGAGAAAATAACAGGGAAGAATGGAAAGACTGGTTTCTTTTCAACAGTTGCAAATAGCCTATAAACACAGTTGCACGTTGGTCTTTACAATACCTTCGTTGAACAGGAATTTGTGTTTATCTTATTGATTCAAGAAACATTTATTTAAAAGTCTATTCTGTGTTAGGCCTTGTTCTAGGTTCTGGAAATAAAACAGTGGAAAACAGAGATGTAACCTCTTCTACTATATAACACACTTTAGTACAGAGAGACAACAGCAATAAAGATTTAAAAAATTAAGTAAATAAGACAGATTTCAGAGATAAATCTTACAGCTTATATTAATTTCCTGTTGTAGTTATGCTCACACTCCAATGCTCAGTCGTGTCCAACCCTTTGTGACCCTTTGGACAGTAGCGCATGAGGCTCCTCTGTCCCTGGGATTTTTCAGGCAAGAATAGGAGTGGGTTGCTATTCTCTTTTCCAGGGGATCTTCCCAACCCAGAGATTGAACCCTCATTTCCTATGCTTCCTGCATTGCAGGTGGATTCTTTACCACTGAACCATCAGGGAAGCCTGCCATAGTTATAAATTATCACAAATTTAGTAGTTTAGAACAACACAAATTTATTCTGTTACATTTGTGATGTTCAGAATTTTTAATGGGTGAGCAGGGCTGTGCTCCTTCTGAAGACGCTAGGAGAAAATCCATTTCCTTGCCCTTTCCAGCTTCTTAAGGCCCCTGCATTCTTTAGTTCACGGCCCTGCTGAATTCTGTCATCACATGTCCATCTCTGACTCTGCACCTCCTGCTTTCCCCTTAGAGGACCTCTTGAATCCAGCCACTGGATAGTCCAGGAGTTTATTTTTAAATTCTTAATTTAATCATCTCTACCAAGTCTCTTTTACCACGTAAGGTAACAGATGCAGTAAGTCCCCCACATACGAACCTTCAAGACATTCCTTCAGCTCTACCATCTCCCACCTCCTCTCCCTCCTCCCGTTAGTAACTCATCTTGCCTGTTCACTCTATACCAGCCCTGTATGTGGGCAGTTGTACTGTACTTCTGTACTTCTCAAAAAGTGAAGTATTGTACTGTAAGATTAAAAGTGTTTCTTAACTCTTGTTTGTTTTTTATGTATTATTTGGATGAAAGGTGTTATAAACCTATGCCAGTGCAGTACTACATAGCCAACTGTGTTAGTCGGGTAACTAGGGTCTACCTGTGTTGGGCTTAAGTCTAACTTTCTTGGACTTAAATTGCACTCCTGAACTGGAATGGAACTCGCTTGTATATAGGGGACTTACTGTACTAGAAATTAGGACGTGGACACCTTTCAGTAGTCATTATTCGGATTACCACAGAGCCTTAAGTTAATTGTTCGACTTCCTGCGTCTGGTCTAGACCTTCAGTCTTCATCCAAACTTGCTGATTTTTCTACTTTACCATGGCTGAATCCCCTCACTGTCTGTTCAGCTTCAACCTACTGAAGACATAGAGTCCATTCTGATGTCCTTTGCTGTTTCTTACTTGTTTAGCTACCCTCCTTCACTCAAGGAGTGTTCTGAATCTGGTGAGAACAAACCTAACTTATTTGAAGATGCCAGTGACTGACAACCGCTCAGTATGTCACTCCATTCAACAAATATTTACTGAGTGCTACTTATGTGCTAGATGCAGAACCAGAGTGAAAAGCAAAACAGCTGTTACTCTTGCCTTGTTGGAAATTTTATTTTAGTCTCAAGGGAGAGATAGCTATTAACATAGATAATTATGCATTCCAGTAAGTGTTAACAAAGAAATGAAAAGGATTTGATGACATTATAATTAGGGGAGTTAATTAGACAAGGAGGTCAAGGACAGATTTTCTCTGGAGGGAACACTGATGCACAGACCGAAGGATGAGCAGGGGGCCATCAATGGGAAGGGAGTGAGAGTGGAGAAAGGCCTGTGTGGGTGGGGGTGCTTTCACAGGTAGGGCAAGTTCAAAGGCCCTGAGATAAGAAAGAGTTTGATACCTTGGAAACATATTTAAAAATCTGAAGAATAATGTATTGGGGGAGGGGCATCTACGATGAGAATCAATTTAATATGTAGGGAGAGTACAGGTCATGCAGGCCACAGACCATGGGCAAGACTTCGGGTTTTATTTTAAAGTGCATTGGAAACTTACTGAAGGATTTTAAGGTGAAAGGAGAGTGATTTAATTGTATTTATGCTTTTGAAAGATGATTTTGGAATTCCCTGGTGGTCCAATAGTTAGGACTCTGCGCTTTCACTGCCAAGGGCTGGTGTTTGATCCTGGTCAGGGAACTAAGATCCCACAAGCTGCATGGCACATCCAGTAGATAAACAAAAGGTAACTTTGGCTGCTGTGAGAACAGCTTGGGAAAAGAGCCAAGATGGAAGTTGAGAGGCTAATGAAACAGCTGCTGTCATGGAGACAGAGATGGGGGCTCGAACCAGAGCTGGGCTGGAGAGGAGGTGAGAAGTGAGGAGACATGAGGTACATTTTGGAGGATGAGACATGGGGATTGAAGGTCCGTAGGTATCATGTTTGACTCCGAGGTTGCAAGCTTGAGAATCTGGATAGATGGTAGGACTGTTTAGAGCCATGCAAAGACTAGAAGAGAAATGACATTAAGACAGGAAGTCAATGAATTCCTTGTTAGAGGCCTTGAGTTTGAGAGAAATTTCAAGAGAAGATGTCAGGTAGGCAGCTGGATAAACGAGTCTGGAGGTCAGAGGAGAGGCCTGAAGTGGACATAAATTTAGAATCTGTCACCATAGAGACAGTATTTAAAACTATAGGAACTGATGAGATCAGCTGAGAGGGAATGTGGGAACAGAAAAGGAAATTCTTATGAAATTGGATCAAAGTCAGAGATACAAAGGAAAATCAGAGAAGTTTAGTGTCAGCAAAAGCAAGAGGAGAGTGTTTGGAGAAGGGCAAGTGGTAACAGAGTTTGCCACAGTGACCATTGTTTTTAGAAAAAAAAAACCTAAGTATAAATTTATTTTATAATATATATAACATATAATTATATATAATATTACGCATAATATTATTGTTGTTCAGTCATTAAGTCACGTCCGACTTTTTGCAACTCCATGGACTGCAACACTCCAGGCTTCCCTGTCCTTCACTATCTCCCAGAGTTGGTTCAAACTCAAACTCGTTGAGTCAGTGATGCCATCCAACCATCTCATTCTCTGTCATCCCCTTCTCCTCCTGCCTTCAATATTTCCCAGCATTAGTGTCTTTTCCAATGAGTTGGCTCTTTGCATCAGATCAGATCAGATCGGTCGCTCAGTCGTGTCCAACTCTTTTTGACCCCATGAATCGCAGCACGCCAGGCCTACCTGTCCATCACCAACTCCCGGAGTTCACTCAGACTCACGTCCATCAAGTCAGTGACGCCATCCAGCCATCTCATCCTCGGTCATCCCCTTCTCCTCTTGCCCCCAATCCCTCCCAGCATCAGAGTCTTCTCCAATGAGTCAACTCTTTGCATGAGGTGGCCAAAGTACTGGAGTTTCAGCTTTAGCATCATTCCTTCCAAAGAAATCCCAGGGCTGATCTCCTTCAGAATGGACTGGTTGGATCTCCTTGCAGTCCAAGGGACTCTCAAGAGTCTTCTCCAACACCACAGTTCAAAAGCATCAATTCTTCGGTGCTCAGCCTTCTTCACAGTCCAACTCTCACATCCATACAGATATTATATATCATTATGATATATAACTATTAAATATAATATATGTGCTTTGCTGTGCTTAGTTGCTCAGTCATGTCCAACTCTTTGCAACCCCATTGACTGTAGCCCACCAGGCTCTTCTGTCCATGGGGATTTTCCAGGCAAGAATATTGGAGTGGGTTACCATGCCCTCTTCCAGGGGATCTTCCCAACCAGTGATCAAACCCAGGTTTCCCGCATTGCAGGTGGATTCTTTACCATCTGCCATCAGATGGTATATATAAAACATGGTTATATATAACATATAGTCCATAACTTATAGAGCTACTAAAGCAGAGCAGTTTCAAACTACACACCAGACAAGTGCAAGCACACATTACATGTTAAGAAGAGATACTTTTCTCCATTTGTTTCTGAAAAAGCCAAAAGCCCCTGACTGCTGAAAACTGGTCTGACTCTCACTTAGGCCATGCTGTTCTCCTATTGGACAAAAACTCACAGAACATCAGACCAGGTCACTCTGACAGGATGATAAATGAATCAAAACAAAAACACCGTGCAACCCACAAAATATCCAACATCCCTAGTTCTCAGCTAAAACAAGTGATGGCTACTTCTTTACCAACCACAGTTGTATCCCCATTTTAAACCCCTGCCCCATAGATCAGATTTGTTCAGACACTTTGTCATAGACTTGCCCTTGTTTTCTAACAGGACTCCATCCTGAGTGAGACCCTGTTTCCTTACATCCTCCCCTAAATTACCCAACCAAAGCCCAAATCCTATAATGTGTGTGTATGTGTGTTTAGTGGCATCCAACTCTTTGTGACCCCATTGACTGTAGCTCACCACGTTCTTCTGTCCATGGGATTTTTCAGGCAAAAATACTGGAATGGGTTGCCATTTTCCCCTCCAGGGGATCTTTCCAACCCGGGAGTCAAATCTACATCTCTTTCATCTCCTGCATTGGCAGGCATATTCTTTACCACTGAGCCACCTGAGAAGCCCAAAATCCTATAATAGCTTCTTTCTAACATGCCCTCCCTGAAGGGCCTCACAGCTCCCCATGATTGGGCATTCTCCTTCAGTGCAAAAGGCCTGCAGAGCCTTTGGTTGAAGGGCATTAACATTTCCTAGTCCCTTAAAAAAATTGGCAATCCATAATTGGCAAACACATAACTCAGTTAATAAAAATACAAAACCAGTTAATCAGAACTACTCGAGCCCTCTGATTCTGAGTTTAAAAAAGTCAAACTTGATGATATTTTTAAGACATATGGGTGCATAGCTTTGTGATCCCCACCATGATGAAAAGAGAAGAACAAGAGGCAGAATCTCTTCTCAAAGGAGTTCACAAACTGGAGGTGAAAGCAGCTATGACACAAAGAAGTGGGTGGTGGGTATTTGGTGAGGTGAAGGAGGGGGCTGGTGGGCAGATGGAGACGTGGATATTGTGGGCTGAGTCCAAAAGTGAGAACAACGGCATCGTGGTTTGTGAGAGATGTTTCTAAACTGTTTCAAGGATAGAGAAATAGCCTTAGCTATAAAACAGAACCAACCTATTTCTCAGAGGAAGTATGTTGCATTGAAAAATGCCTAGCCTCTGCCTACCACACAGAAGATACTTGATATAAAATATTTCTATCATTAATTGCTATTTTTATAAAAGTGATTATTGCATTCTGAAATAGTGAAATGAAATGGAAAAAAAAAAAAGAAAACCCCATAGTTCATCATCTTTCTATCATTAATAGCTATGTTTTATAAAACTGAGTATTGCATTCTCATGAAATTAAAAATTAAAAAAAAATGAAAACCCCATAGTTCATCATCTGAACAGGCCACCTCAGTATCTAGAGCAATGCTTAGCACTGACTAAACACATAACAAGCTCTGGCTCCTATCTTGGTTCTGCCACTACCTTGCTGTGTTCTTTTGGGACAATTGTCAAACCTCTTGAAAATACTGGTATCTTAACTGTCAAATAAGATAGTTAGATTAAATTATTCCTTAATATCCTTCCAACTACATTTTCTATGTCTTCCCTTGGCCCTTGGTAGTTTGCCTTTCCCTAAACTTGTTATTCTTCACAGTGTATGATAGACCACATATGTGTCTCTGTATTTTTCTTTTGGTTTCTATCTCTCTGTAGCCAACATATGTATCACGGCTTAGTAACTTCACAGAATAAGTGATACAATATACATGGGAAGTTAACTACCTTGATGTCTTCATGTGTGAATGGTAGAAAACACAGTTTAGGACATATATTTCATTGGCATTGTGCAAAAAGGTCTTGTGTGCTTAAATATCACCTACACTAAAATAGAACATAGAAGTATTTTATGCTTATTTTCTAGAGTCTTCATTGATATAAGACACTAGACAATATTTTTTCTATTCCCCTTAGATATCATTTTCATAGTTTTATTGGTCTTCTACAAAGGGCTTATCTTCTCCTAATAAAGGTCCATATAGGCTTATCTTCTCTAACAAAGGTCCGTCTAGTCAAAACTATGGTTTTTCCAGTAGTCATGTATGGATGTGAGAGTTGGACCATAAAGAAAACTGGGCACCAAAGAATTTATGCTTTTGAACTGTGGTTTTGGAGAAGACTCTTGACAGTCCCTTGGACTGCAAAGAGATCAAACCAGTAGATCCTAAAGGAAATCAGTCCTGAATATTCATTGGAAAGACTGATGCTGAAGCTGAAGCTCCAATATTTTGACCACCTTACGTGAAGAACTGACTGATTGGAAAAAACCCTGATGCTTAGAAAGATTGAAGGCAGGAGGAGAAGGGGACGACAGAGGATGAGATGGTTGGATGGTATCACCGACTCGATGTACATGAATTTGAGCGAGCTCTGGAAATTAGTGATGGACAGCGAAGCCTGGCATGCTGCAGTCCATGGGGTCTCAAAGAGTCAGACATGACAGAGCAACTGAACTGATGGATCAGTCTTCTAAGTAGACTATCTACATCAGTGGTCCCCAACATTTTTGGCACCAAAGAATGATTTTGTGAAAGACAGTTTTTCCACAGGTGGGGTGGGGAGATGGTTTTGGGGTGATTCAAGTTCACTGCATTCATTGTGAACTTTATTTCTATTTTATTACATCAGCTCCATCTCATATCATCAGGTATTAGATCCTGGAGACTGGAGACCCTTAATCTATATAGAGTCTACATTTCTACATAGCATTGAGACTCTAGCAGGTTCTAGGATAACAGGAAAAAGTCAGTACTCTTTCCTCCAATTTATAGATATACTATAACAAATGGCCAGAAACTGTGTATGAAACCAACTGAATGCTTCCTGAAGACTCAGAGAAATGATTATTTTATATCAAGTGACTTATGAACCCTCAATTCACAAGGTACATTGCAGAAGCTCTATAATTATTTTTAAGTTTTCAGCAATTTTCTGTTAGACTTATCAGGAAGCACTATGAGTTGGGAGTGAGACAGATAAAGAACAAATGACAAATACCTGTCTTAGACCTAGGTCACCATCAAGCTGGAGTAGAAAATGGCAACCCACTCTGGTATTCTTGCCTGGAGAATCCCATGGACAGAGAAGCCTGGCAGGCTACAGTCCATAGGGTTGCAAAGAGTCAGATAGGACTTAAGTGGCTTAGCATGCATGCACACACCGTCAAGACCCATTTCAGCACTGCAGGGAAGCCCTGTAGTATTGATGGACTGGTCCTACATTCTCCCTGGTATATATAACTCTCCCCATTGTCACCTTTGATCTTTATTACCTAAATCGTACTGTTCTTTAGAACCTTTCTGATCCTTACAAATGTTTTTCCCTGTGTGATCTTCCATACCCTCTATTGCCTTTACATTTTGAAACTTATTTTCTTTCCACTTGTCTCATTAACTAGCTAGCATTTATTGAATACTACATGTAAAAGTATACTGTTATGATTTTAATTCTTTGGATTTCCACAGTCTCCCAAGGAAATAGGAAACGTTGCTAACACATTTTGTATATAAAAAGATCTGATAATAGAGTGGTTGGGACTCTAATCTAGCACAGTGCTAGAGTCTGGTGTTGAAATTTCTGTTTTTAACAACAATGCCATCCTGTTTCTTTAAGAATTATCTTCTGAAAATATTCATTTCTACTTGCCAGTTTAGCTTTGCAAGTCAAGCTATATAACAAATAAGCCGATGGTACACTGGAGGCATAGTGTCTGAAATTCTGGTGAGTGCCCACAGGTGAAGGATGCTGTCACAGGTTATGATGCTGTCAGTCATTTTCAACTACAGAAAACATTCCCAGGAGGTATCATTTGACTCTCAGACACTGAGTCAGTTGTCTTATTTTTTCTCAATAAAGACAGAATTATCTGTTAAGAGGTAACTTCCCCCCCACACACATTTAACTAATGATTTTATTCTGTTGTGGATGTCCTGCTTCTTCACATTGTGATCTTTTTTAAATTGAAGCATGCCTGCATGCATGCTCAGTCATGTCCAACTCATTGCAATCCCAAGGACTGTAGCCCGCCAGGCTCCTCCACCCATGGAATTTTCTAGGCAAGAATACTGAAGTGGGTTGCTATTTCCTATTCCAGGGGATCTTCCAAACCCAGGGATCAGGGCTGTGTCTCTTGCATCTCCTGCATTGGCAGGCGGATTCTTTACCACTGGCACCACCTGGGAAGTCCATAGCTGACTTACAATATTGTATTAGTTTCAGTTCAGTTCAGTCGCTCCGTCATGTCTGACTCTTAACAAAACTATAGATTGCAGCATGCCAGGCTTCCCTGTCCATCACCAATTTCCAGAGCTTGCTTAAACTCACGTCCTTCAAGTCAGTGATGTCATCCAACCGTCTCATCCTCTGTCATCCCCTTCCCCTCCTGCCCTCAATCTTTCCCAGCATCAGGGTCTTTTCCAATAAGTCAGTTCTTCACAATAGTTGGCCAAAGTATTGGAGTTTCAGCTTCAGCATTAGTCCTTCCAATGAATATTCAGGACTGATTTCCTTTAGGATCTACTGGTTTGATCTCCTTGCAGTCCAAGGGACTCTCAAGAGTCTTCTCCAAAACCACAGTTCAAAAGCATCAATTCTTCAGCACTCAGCTCACACATCCATACATGACTACTGGAAAACCATAGCTTTGACTAGATGACTAGATTGGTAAAGTAATGTCTCTATTTTTTAATATGCTGTCTAGGTTGGTCATAGCTTTTCTTCCAAGGAGCAAGCGTCTTTTACTTTCATGGCTGCAGTCACCATCTGCAGTGATTTTGGAACCCAGTTTCCACTGTTTCCCCATCTATTTGCCATGAAGTGAAGGGACCAAATGCCATGATCTTAGTTTCTGAATGTTGAGTTTCAAGCTAACTTTTTCACTCTCCTCTTTCACTTTCATCAAGAGGTTCTTTAGTTCTTCACTTTCTGCCATAAGGGTGGTGTCATCTGCATATGTGAGGCTGTTGAGATTTCTCCCAGGATTCTTGCTGCCAGTTTATGCTTCATCCAGCCCAGCATTTTGCATGAT
The DNA here is from genome assembly GCF_002263795.3 of Bos taurus. Taxonomy (NCBI): domain Eukaryota; kingdom Metazoa; phylum Chordata; class Mammalia; order Artiodactyla; family Bovidae; genus Bos; species Bos taurus. Next base: position 63,233,603 of record NC_037336.1, on the reverse strand, counting down.
GCATTCTGCATATAAGTTATATAAGCAGGGTGACTATATACAGCCTTGATGCGCTCCTTTCCCTATTTGGAACCAGTCTGCTGTTCCATGTCTGGCTCGGACTATTGCTTCTTAACCTGCATACAGATTTCTCAGGAGGCAGGTAAGGTGGTCTGGTATTCTCAACTTTTTAAGAATTTTCTACAGTTTGTTGTGATCCATCAAAGGCTTTGGTGCAGTCAATAAAGTAGAAGTAGATGTTTTTCTGGAACTCTCTGCTTTTTTGATGATCCAGTGGAGGTTGGCAGTTTGATCTCTGGTTCCTCTGCCTTTTCTAAATCTAGCTTAAACATCTGGAAGTTCTCAGTTCACATACTGTTGAAGCCTGGCTTGGAGAATTTTGAGCATTACTTTGTTAGCATGTGAGATAAGTGCAATTGTGTGGTAGTTTGAATATTCTTTGGCATTGCCTTTCTTTGGGATTGGAATGAAAACTGATCCTTTCTAGCCCTGTGGCCATGGTTGAGTTTTCCAAATTTGCTGGCATATTGAGTGCAGCACTTTCACAGCATCAGCTTTTAGAATTTGTTTTTTTTTAATTTATTTATTTTAATTAGAGGCTAATTATGTTACAATATTGTATTGGTTTTGCCATACATCAGCATGAATCCGCCACGGGTGTAGGATTTGAAATAGCTCAACTGGAATTCCATCACCTCACTAGCTTTGTTCACAGTGAGGCTTCCTAAGGCCCACTTGACTTCACATTCCAGGATTTCTGGCTCCAGGTGAGTGACCACACCATTGTGGTTATCTTGGGTCATGAAGATCTTTTTTGTACAGTTCTTCTGAGTATTCTTGCCACCTCTTCTTAATACCTTCTGCTTCTGTTAGGCCCATACCATTTCTGTCCTTCATTGTGCCCATCTTTGCATGAAATGTTCCCTTGGTATCTCTAATTTTCTTGAAGAGATCTCTAGTCTTTCTTTCCCATCCTGTTGTTTTCCTCTATTTCTTTGCATTGATCGCTGAGGAAGGCTTTCTTATCTCTCTATACTATTCTTTGGAACTCTGCACTCAAATGGGTATATCTTTCCTTTTCTCCTTTGCCTTTAGCTTCTCTTCTTTTCTCAGCTATTTGTAAGGCCTCCTCAGACAACCATTTTGCCTTTTTGCATTTCTTTTTCTTAGGGATGGTCTTGATCACTGCCTCCTGTACAATGTCTCAAACCTCCATCCATGATTCTTCAGGCACTCTCTCTATCAGATCTGATCCCTGGAATCTATTTGTCACTTCCACTGGATAATCATAAGGGATTTGATTTAAGTCATACCTGAATGGTCTAGTCATTTTCCTTACTTTCTTCAATTTAAGTCTGAATTTTGCAACAAAGAATTCATGATATGAGCCACAGTTAGCGCCCAGTCTTGTTTTTGCTGACTGTATAGAGCTTCTCCATCTTTGGCTGCAAAGAATAAAACCAATCTGATTTTGCTATTGACCATCTGGTGATGTCCCAGTGTATAGTCTTTCCTTGTATTGTTGGAAGAGGGTGTTTGTTACGACCGGTGCATTTCCTTGGCAAAGCTCTCTTAGCTTTTGTCCTGCTTCATTTTGTACTCCAAGGCCAAATTTGCCTGTTACTCCAGGTATCTCTTGACTTCCTACTTATGCATTCCAGTCCCCTATAATAAAAAGGACATCTTTTTTGGGTGTTAGGTCTAGAAGGTCTTGTAAGTCTTCAAAGAACCGCTCAACTTCAGCTTCTTCAGTATTACTGTTCAGGGCATAGACTTGGAGATTGAAGACGTGGAGATTCAATCTCATTACTGTGAGATTGAATGATTTTCCTTGGAAACTAACAGAGATCATTCTATCGTTTTTCAGATTGCATCCAAGTACTGCATTTCATACTCTTTTGTTGACTATGATGGCAACTCCATTTCTTCTATGGGATTCTTGCCCACAGTAGTAGATATAATGGTCATCTGAGTTAAATTCACCCATTCCAGCCTATTTTGTTCACGGATTCCTAAAATGTCAATGTTTACTCTTGGCATCTCCTGTTTGACCACTTCCAATTTGCCTTGATTTGTGGAGCTAACATTCCAGGTTTGTATGCAATATTGTTCTTTACTGCATCAGACTTTACTTCCATCACCAGTCACATCCACAAGTGGGTGTTGTTTTCGCTTTGGGTCCATCTCTTCATTCTTTCTGGAGTTATTTCTCCACTGATCTCCAGTAGTATATTGGGCACCTATCAACCTGGGGAGTTCATCTTTCAGTGTCATATCTTTTTGACTTTTCATATGGTCCATGGGATTCTCAAGGCAAGAATACTGAAGTGGTTTGCCATTCCCTTCTCCAGTGGACTATGCTTTGTCAGAACTCTCCACCATGACCCATCCGTCTTTGGTGGCCCTACAAAGCATGGCTTATAGTTTCATTGAGTTAGACAAGGCTGTGGTTCATGTGATAAGTTTGATTAGGTTTCTGTGATTGTGGTATTCATTCTGTCTGCCCTCTGATGGAGAGGGATAAGAGGTTTATGGAAGCTTCCTGATGGGATAGACTGACTGTGGGAGTGGGCAGGGGGGTGGGGGGGGGTACTGGGTCTTGTTCTGATGGGTGGGTACATGCTCAGTAAATCTTTAATTCAATTTTCCGTTGATGGTTTCAAGTGTACAATATTTGTGATTTGATGTTTTTATAGTTTATATTTCATATAATGTTGTTATAAAATATAGGCTACATTTCTTGTGCTTACATTACATCTTTTTAACTCATTTATTTTATACACAGTCAACATCATACTCAATGGTGAAAAGGTGAAAGCTTCTCCTCTAAGATCAGGAATGAGATAAGAATGTCCACTCTTAACACTTTTATTTAATATTGTATTGAAAATACTAATGACTGCAATCAGATAAGAAAAAGAAATAAAAGATTTGGAAGGGAAGGAGTAAAACGGTTACTTTTTTTTCAATGACATGATAATATATGTATAAAACCCTGAAGACTCCACCAAAAAAAAAACCAACCATTAGAACTAACAACTGAACTCAGTAAAAATGCAGGATACAAGATTAATATACAGAAATCTGTTGTTTTTCTACACACTAATAATGAAAGAGAAATCAAGAATGATCCCATTCACAATCACATCAAAAAGAATAAAATACCTATGAACAACTTTAACTAAGGAGATGAAAGATTTGTACTCTGAAAACGCCAAGGCTTTGATGAAGAAAATTTAAGATGATGCAAATAAATGGGAAGATATCCCACATTCATGACCGGAAAAATTAATACTGTTAAAATGTCCATGGCTACCCAAAGCAATCTAGATTCAAGGCAATCCCTATCAAAATACTAATGACATTTTCACAGAACTAAAACAAATAATCCTAAAATTTATATGGAACCACAAAGGCCCCCAAATCAAAGCAATCTTGAAAAAAAAAGAACAAATCTGGAGGTATAATCCTCCCAGACTCCAGACTATACTACAAAGTTACAGTAATCAAAATTGTATGACAGAAAAACAGATACACAGGTCAATGGAATAGAATAAACAGCCCTGAAATAAACACATTCACATATGGTCAATTAGTCTACAACAAAGGGGGCAAGAATATACAATGGAGAAAAGGAAATCTCTTCAATAAGAGGTAATATTATTGACCAAAATAGCTATTAGTTATATCTTTATCACAAATTTAAAGAAGAACTAAGTTCATTGGTATGTTATCAGCACCTAGTATAGTGCCTGATGTGCAGTAAGCACTGAATAAATATCTGTTAAATAAATGCCAAGAATAGAGCATATTTTAAAGAAATGCAACTTTTCAGGCATTGTTTATATACTTTTTTCATTAGACTCCAACATTATCAATCATTGATTTTCTAAATCCATTTACTCTTTCCAAATTAAAACAAAACTTACCATTTTCATCTTGAAATTTGCCAATCCACAGCTCCCAACTGGTTACTTGCTTCTCACTCATCCTGGCATTTTGGAAAATTTGGTTACAAAATGATGTTAAAGAATATGTCTTTTTTCCTGACTGAGGTAAGTATTTTTATCTTCTTAATATGAGGTATTTCTAGATGAGAGCTTTCTCCTCTCACTTGTACTTCTAAATTTCTTTTTCAAAAAAGCAAAACCTCTTTTAATCTTTCATGCAGTTGACTTTATCAACCACCTCCATGGATGATAGGAAGGTTTTGTAAAATACAATCCCAGATGCTATGAAAGTGAAAGTGAAGTCGCTCAGTCGTGTCTGACTCTTTGCGACCCCATGGACTGTATGTAGCCCACCAGGCTCCTCCGTCCATGGGATTCTCCAGGCAAGAATACTGGAGTGGGTTGCATTTCCTTCTCCAGGGGATCTTCCCGACCCAGGGATCGAACCCAGGTATCCCGCATTGCGGGCAGACGCTTTAACCTCTGAGCCACCAGGTAAGCATCCCTGGTGTGATGCTTAAAGTTTATTTACTAGACCCAATAACTTAGGAAAGGATTAATATTGGCTTTTTTCCCACACTGAGATACATTCATCAAAAGATAACATTTAAAAATATAATTATTTGATTATTTCCACACTTTCATGTAGTTATCATGAGAAAATCCATTTTTCTTTTGCTTTTTGTTTCCCCCATAATCTTTCACACAGATTTACTGCATAGCACAAAACTAGTACTTACAATTAACTGAAAAATTTTATTTTAATAGATTTAACACTAAGAGATAGATTTTTCTGTCTTGTATTTTTGACAAATAGTGGTATATGTTAGCTTATATTAATAGTTCAAAATCAAGTTAAATGAAAAACTAAGTTTTTTACAACTTTTATGAACAACTGAAGTGTTTTTTAATATTCTTTTGTGTTCCTGAATGCATTGAAAAACATATGCAGGTAATGAATTGAGTTTTCCCTTTTCCACAGTCAAAAGATGGATTAACAATTTCATTTTTATGTGCTTTCTTCTATTTTCATAAGCTAGCTTTTAATCATAGAAGTATTCCATGGGCACAGCAACAAATTTAAAACAGTAGAGAAGATGTGAAATATAAAGTCTAAGACTCTTAATATTTTCCTGTGGCAGCCCCTCTACTCTACCTCCCCAGAGGGAAACTTTGTTAACCTCTCCCTCTGACTTGATTCTTCTTATTGCTGTCATACTTCTATTTCTAGATTATAAACCTTAGCCATTGTCTACTGGTCATCTGCAAAGAACCTGAAAGAAGTTATCACATTAATTTTCCTCTCACCTCTTTTTCTCAGTCAACTTCCCAAATATTTTTAGTTATACCTTTATTTTTATACTTGTAGGCTTTATAACAATCTACCAACCTGTATCTATGTCTATCTAATCTATCGATCTATCTCATCCTCTGCCACCCTCTTCTGCAGAGGATGAAATGGTTAGACAGCATCACTGACTCAGACATGAATTTGAGCAAACTATATGAGGTAGTGGAGAACAGAGAGGCCTGGAGTGCTGCACTCTATAGGGTTGCAAAGAGCTGGGCACAACTTAGCAACTGAACAACAATAAATCTATCTATCATCTATCTTTCAATCTATCTCTATATTCTCTTAAATAAATATATCTTCTATGTTTTCCCTGAAGGATGATTTTAAAAATGAAACTCCAAATATCATGTACAATATAAACATATAAACATTATTCCCTGTAGAATCAAATATTATGGCAGAAGCCACAAATAATAATTCCATATCAACAAAACTTTGCCATTCATAGGAGAAATTTCCAAAAATCAAGGCCTAGTGAATCTTCTTTAAATTTATTGCCATCTTTCTTCTTGATTCTGAGTGACAGTAGTTATCAATATTTTGTATGTCCCACACTACCCTCATCCTGAAAAGCTTGCTTTGCTTGAGTATACTATTTTCTTGACAAATTAATGTTTAAAGTATAGGCTGTATGCACAGTAGATTTTCTCAGTCCTGAAAATGTGTCTGAATATGTGTTTGAAAATAAATTGTAGTATAAAATTTTTGATTCAAAATCTTTTACTGTATGAATTTTGAAAATGTTACTCCATTTTCTTTAGCATCCATTGTTAGTAATGAGAAATCACAAATCAATCTGGCTCCATTCTCTTGCAGGTAATTTGTTTTATTCTTCTCTGCTTTTATGATTTTTCTCTTTATCCTTGTGGTTATGAATTTTCAATAGGGTATATCTACAAAGGAATGTTTTCTAGTGCTGTTTGGCACTTGGTAGACCAAAGACTGAAAACAGAGACATTTCCTTTTTTTATCTCTTTGATTATATTCTCCTACCTGTTGTCACACAGAAACCCTTCTTCTAAGATGTTATGTTCTGGGTTGTGGGAAATTTTCTCTGTTCTATCATCCATATTGCTAGATCACAAGAAGTCAGATGTGTACATTTAATAATTTATTAAATACAAAGTTTATTTCTTAATTTAAAAATTTTACACATTTTTCCAATTTTTTTTCTTTATTGCTTCTTTTTAAAAAGCAGTGTGTTTTTATATGCATGCAGACTCCTGAATTTTGCAGAGAATAGACTTCTTAAGAAGTTAACTTCTGGTATCTGAATTATCCTTGTTTTCTCCAAGGCCAATTATTCTGTTTGTTTACTTTGGTGTTCCTTTTTCATGCTATAGATTTCCTTTGAACATCTGGAGACCCTAAGTGATTAAATCATGTTAGATAAAGGCATTTGTTGCTTAGTATGAATGACTGGAAAGGGTTTTCTCAGAGATTGATAAATCCATTTTCTTACTGAATTCTTCCTTTGATTAGGTATGTTTTGTCCTTACTCAGTTGTGGATTTTTCCAAAGTTTCACTTTCCCTCCAAACTGCCCCATAAAAATAGTTTTAATAAATCTAATAAACAAATTTTGTTGGAAATATTTCCAACAACTATTTTATGAACTAATATTTGAACACTGGAAGGCAAATTAAAAACAATAAATATTTTCCCAGTGAAAAAACATTCACACATCTTACCTCTTGTTCTAGTTCCAGAAACTGTAAAGGTGAACCTACTGGGGGCTGGCTTGAGGAGAAAAGGGAATCTTGTTCCAGAAGGAACTTTATGAGGGATCATAAGATGACCCAGAGGGAGGGTATGGGGAGGGAGGAGGGAGGAGGGTTCAGGGTGGGGAACACAGGTATACCTGTGGCGGATTCATTTCAATATTTGGCAAAACTAATACAATATTGTAAAGTTTAAAAATAAAATAAAATTAAAAAAAATAATTTCTAAACATGGGAAAGGAGGAAATAAATCACTGGTTGAAAAAAAAAATGAAAAATACAACCAAAAAATACAATTTAAAATTTTCATGAGAATTCACAACATTCATCCTCTAATAAGCTATATTTGACTTCTCTAGATTTAGATTTCAGTGATACCTTCCAAAGTGAAGACATATTTTCTATACAAACCAAAATACAAACAAAAAATAACTCCCTAAGTGACAATGTGATCAGTGCTGTTTATTAGGGTCTTAATAACTTCCTTAATTAAGTCAATACACTAGAAATTTCCTGTATCTTATCTCCCTCTACAGGAAGGAATATTCCCTCTTTTAAAGCTTCTGCTCCTGCAGCAAGTCCAATAATTAACTTTATGTATTATTTCTACATTGAGAAAATGAACTAACCTTAGTCTTGTGTTGAAGGACCCAGTCTCCCTCACAGATTTGCATTTGTGTGTGTGTGATACTTTATTTTCTAGTCTAGTCAAGGCTATGGTTTTTCCTGTGGTCATGTATGGATGTGAGAGTTGGACTGTGAAGAAGGCTGAGCGTTGAAGAATTGATGCTTTTGAACTGTGGTGTTGGAGAAGACTCTTGAGAGTCCCTTGGACTGCAAGGAGATCCAACCAGTCCATTCTGAAGGAGATCAGCCCTGGGACTTCTTTGGAAGGAATGATGCTAAAGCTGAAACTCCAGTACTTTGGCCACCTCATGCGAAGAGCTGACTCATTGGAAAAGATTCTGATGCTGGGAGGGATTGGGGGCAGGAGGAGAAGGGGACGACAGAGGATGAGATGACTGGATGGCATCACTGACTTGATGGACATGAGTCTGAGTGAACTCCGGGAGTTGGTGATGGACAGGGAGGCCTGGCATGCTGCGATTCATGGGGTTGCAAAGAGTCGGACACGACTGAGTGACTGAACTGAACTGAACTGAACTGATACTTTATTTTCTTACAAAAATATTAAAAACAGAAAATCCCAAAAGGCATAGCTTCAGTAAAACTGTGAAACCATGTAAACAACAACATAAATGTGAAAGCTAGGCTTGGAAATAAAGGAGAGGTTTGGGAGGAGGAAGTGAGAATTGCACAGAAGAAGGCACCGACCAAGGGAAGCTTCGACAGTTGATCACATGCAGTAAGGCACCAGTTACTTCCCAGCACTGGTGAAAGATCTTTGCACAAAACAGTAACAGCCAGTAAAGGAGAAAGGAACTGCTCATGCCCTGTCCATACAGAGCATCACCATAAGCTCAGCCGTGTGTGAGCATGTGCACATACACACACGTGTGTGCACATGCAGAACGCATGTAGAGAAGATGCTCTCTGTCTAGAGATTCTAATACAGTTTTATTGAAATTCCACCCCAACAGTTCAGAGGTCTCCCCTTCCTCTGAGAATCCCCAAGGAAATTGGCAGAGAAAAGCCCATTAGTGGGGCCTCAGCCAATGACCAGGAAGGGTCAAGTAAGCCAGGCTTCCAATGAACCAGACTGTAAGTCAGAATGGATCCCAAATCCTACTGACTTAGGAATCACACTTATCCGAGGAACACACTTGCAGATGAGATAAATCTACAGTTAGCAATGATTCTTTAATCTTTCCCCCAAATTACCAATGAAAGAAATGTAGAAAGTCTTATATGAAGAGTTGTTAAAGTGGAAGGGATGAATTAATGTGAGCTAACAAAACCTCCCTCCTTTTCCTCAATGTTTAGGCCCTGCATACTGGAGTTTCAGAGTTAAGCTTTCAAATCCAAAGAGAAGAAAAGAGCATTAATACAAAGCCCAACTCAGAGAGTCCCACTGTTTGGGGTGCTTTAACACCTTCAGATAACTAAGGAATCATTTGTTAATGGCTTTCAACTTTGGAAACTTAAGCTGGTAAATCCTCTTCTTCATTCTGTCTTTTTTGACTGTACCACCATATTCATGATCATCATATAAAAATAATAACAACAAAACAACTTTCATTTATAAAGGTCAAATACTTGTTAAGAACTGTGCTAGGTTTGCAAACTTTACCTCATTTAATCTTTATTAACAACCCCATGAAAAGCATCATGTCTACTTTTTCAGCAGCTTTTTAATTTTTTTGGCTGCACTGGACTCAAAAGCGGAGACATTACTTTACCAACAAAGGTCCATCTAGTCAAGGCTATGGTTTTTCCAGCGGTGATGTATGGATGTGAGAGTTGGACCATGAAGAAAGCTGAGCTCTGAAGAATTGATGCTTTTGAACTGTGGTGTTGGAGAAGACTCTTGAGAGTCCCTTGGACTGCAAGGAGATCCAACCAGTCCATCCTAAAGGAAATCAGTCCTGAATTTTCATTGGATGGACTGATGCTGAAGCTGAAGCTCCAATCCTTTGGCCACCTGAAGTGAAGAACTGACTCATTGTAAAAGACTCTGATGCTGGGAGGGATTGGGGGCAGGAAGAGAAGGGGACGACAGAGGATGAGATGGCTGGATGGCACCATCGACTCGATGGACATGAGTTTGAGTGAACTCCAGGAGTTGGTGATGGACAGGGAGGCCTAGCGTGATGCAGTTCATGGGGTCACAAAGAGTCGGACACAACTGAGCGACTGAACTGAACTGAACACCTTCAGATTACTAAGGAATCATTTGTTGATGGCTTTCAACTTCAGAAACTTAAGCTGGTAAATCCTCTTCTTCATTCTGTCTTTTTTGTACCACCATTTTCATGATCATCATATAAAAATAATAACAACAAAACAACTTTCATTTATAATGGTCAAATACTTGTTAAGAACTCTGCTAGGTTTGCAAACTTTACCTCATTTAATCTTTATTAACAACCCCATGAAAAGCATCATGTCTACTTTTTCAGCAGCTTTTTAATTTTTTTGGCTGTGCTGGATCTTCATTGCTGTGGGTAAGCTTTCTCTGATTGCGGCCAGCAGGGGCTACTCTCTAGATGTGGTGCACGGGCTGCTCATCACAATGGCTTCTCTTGTTGTGGAGCACAAGCTCTGGGGCACATGGGCTCAATAGTTGTAGCTCAGGGGCTTAGTAGCCCTGCAGCACGTGGAATCTTCCTGGATCAGAGGTCAAATCCGTGTCCCCTGCATTTGCAGGTGGATCCTTAACCATTGGACCACCAAGGAAGTCCCATTGTGTCTACTTTTGAAAGGAAGTCACTGGAACACAGGTATACCTGTGGCAGATTCATTTCGATATTTGGCAAAACTAATACAATATTGTAAAGTTTAAAAATAAATAAAATTTAAAACTTTTGAATTAAAAAAATAAAAATAAATAAATGTGGCAATTTTAATGAGAAAAATAAATAAAATAAAATCAAAAAAAAAAAAAAGAAAGGAAGTCACTGAAGGTAGGGGAGATTAAACAACTTGTCCAATCTCACCAGCTAGTACATGGCACAGCCAGGATTTGGGTCTCCTGATTCTATGAGAGGTGCATGAATACCTCTCATCCTTTCATAATTGAGCCCCACTAAGAAAGGTCATTTATCCAAATATGCTCTAGCTTCAGAATTTTAGAGCTTGAGAAGAGCTTAGAGATAGCATTAAGGTCTTTATTTTATAGATGAGGAAATGGGAGCCCAGCAAGGTGAACAAGATGGCAGCAATAGTCATGCACAGCTCAGGGCTCCTGACCCCTGGGATGGCATCTTTTCCAAAATACCATCTTGCTAATGGGAACACACTTAATTACATGAGATGACCCTATATAAGTCTATTAAGAGCTTTTAAGATTTAGGAAAAAAAAAACTTTTATGTTTGGATATGCTCAGTCCTCAGTATGGAAAAGTGAGTGTTTTTCCTTTCACTCAGAACAGAAAATTTTGAATACTTTGACTAGAATTAATCAACGCCTGGAAAGATTCCAAATTCAATTATTTTCATGTACTAAATATAGTTCAATTTAAATTCTGTGAGTCAGTCCAATGAGCAGTTTCTATCCAGATTGTTCTGGTGTTTCTATTTGTTGCTTGCTTCAGTAATCACCTTATTTCATCTCTCTGAAAGTGGTAACTGAAGTGGCTCCCTTGAGATTCTTCACCTTCTCAGGAAGATGAATTCAAAAACAATCCTGGAAACCCAGATCAATCAACATTTTCATCACGATTTCCTTCAGGTGTTTTTCTTATTTTTATTTCAACACATTTAAAATTTATTCAGTGTCTGTCTTTCCCAAAGTGCTCATGGGTTCTGATGTGGCAATCAGAAACTTCTTAGAAAGGCTGTTCATGGCCCAACACTCTTGAAGATCTACATTTCAAAGAGTTCATAAAGAGGATGTGTTCACTCAGATTTTATCCTCTGGTTTGATTATTATATGCATTATTATATTGTCATCTATCTTTGGGACAAAGTTATTAGAAAAAACAAACCTCTCCTCTTGACTTGTTTTCTCTAAAGTAACTTCGTGTTCTATGGCTTTTTTAAAAAATGAGAAATTGAAAGGAAGGGATGAGAGTGAAGTTGTATTATATGAAGGAACAGGAAGAGGGAGATGAAGTCAAACAGGTAGGTGGGTCTGGACAGAGGCACTCGGTGGCCACCAGACTGAGACCTTGATGTGAGGAACTATGGGGAATCATTGAAGCTGTATGGGCAGGGAGGCAATGTACATCTAGAAGTAAATGGGATAAGGTGGAGACATGACTGGAGAGGAAAAGTCAAGAGGCACAGAGGTGGCTACTCTGACAGCCCAGTTCTTATGGTGAACACTGGTTTAAAAAAAAAAAAAAAAAAAGCAGCAGCAGCATCTCAGTAATAGTTAACTGTGCAAAGACGATAAGGCAAAGGATAAATGCATTATAAAGACAACATTTTTTAAAAAAACATATTTACTTTTTGGCTGTGTCAGGTCTTAGTTGTGGTATTTGGGATCTTCCAGTTGGGGAACTGGGGTCTAGTTCCCTAATCAGAGATCAAACCCAGGCCCCCTGCATTGGGAGTGTGAAATCTTAGTGACTGGACCACCAGGAAAGTCATAAGATGCAGCATTTAACAGAGGCAATAGGCATCTCTAGCACTAAATCAGAAGGTACAGTTCAGTTCAGTTCAGTTGCTCAGTCGTGTCCGACTCTTTGTGACCCCATGAGTCACAGCACGCCAGGCCTCCCTGTCCATCACCAACTCTCAGAGTTCACCCTGACTCACGTCCATCGAGTCAGTGATGCCATCCAGCCATCTGATCCTCTGTCGTCCCCTTCTCCTCCTGCCCCCAGTCCCTCCCAGCATCAGAGTCTTTTGCAATGAGTCAACTCTTCACATGAGGTGGCCAAAGTACTGGAGATTCAGCTTTAGCATCATTCCTTCCAAAGAAATCCCAGGGCTGATCTCAACTTATATGCAGAGTACATCATGAGAAACGCTGGACTGGAAGAAACACAAGCTGGAATCAAGGTTGCCGGGAGAAATATCAATAACCTCGGATATGCAGATGACACCACCCTTATGGCAGAAAGTGAAGAGGAACTCAAAAGCCTCTTGATGAAAGTGAAAGTGGAGAGTGAAAAAGTTGGCTTAAAGCTCAACATTCAGAAAACGAAGATCATGGCATCCGGTCCCACCACTTCATGGGAAATAGATGGGGAAACAGTGGAAACAGTGTCAGACTTTATTTTTCTGGGCTCCAAAATCTACAGATGGTGACTGCAGCCATGAAATTAAAAGACGTTTACTCCTTGGAAGGAAAGTTATGACCAACCTAGATAGCATATTCAAAAGCAGAGGCATTACTTTGCCAACAAAGGTTCGTCTAGTCAAGGCTATGGTTTTTCCTGTGGTCATGTATGGATGTGAGAGTTGGACTGTGACAAAGGCTGAGTGTCGAAGAATTGATGCTTTTGAACTGTGGTGTTGGAGAAGACTCTTGAGAGTCCCTTGGACTGCAAGGAGATCCAACCAGTCCATTCTGAAGGAGATCAGCCCTGGGATTTCTCTGGAAGGAATGATGCTAAAGCTGAATCTCCAGTACTTTGGCCACCTCATGCGAAGAGTTGACTTATTGGAAAAGACTCTGATGCTGGGAGGGATTGGAGGCAGGAGGAGAAGGGGACGCCAGAGGATGAGATGGCTGGATGGCATCACTGACTCAATGGACATGAGTCTGGGTGAACTCCAGGAGTTGGTGACGGACAAGAAGGCCTGGAGTGCTGCAATTCATGGGGTCGCAAAGAGTCGGACACGACTGAGTGACTGATCTCTCTCTGATCTCCTTCAGGATGGACTGGTTGGATCTCCTTGCAGTCCAAGGGACTCTCAAGAGTCTTCTCCAACACCACAGTTCAAAAGCATTAATTCTTCGGTGCTCAGCCTTCTTCACAGTGATTTTGGAGCCCCCCAAAATAAAGTCTGACACTGTTTCTACTGTTTCCCCATCTATTTCCCATGAAGTGATGGGACTGGATGCCATGATCTTAGTTTTCTGAATGTTGAGCTTTAAGCCAACTTTTTCACTTTCACTTTCATCAAGAGGCTTTTGAGTTCCTCTTCACTTTCTGCCATAAGGGTGGTGTCATCTGCATATCTGAGGTTATTGATATTTCTCCTGGCAATCTTGATTCCAGCTTGTGCTTCTTCCCGTTCAGCATTTCTCATGATGTACTCTGCATATAAGTTAAATAAGCAGGGTGACAATATACAGCCTTGACGTATTCCTTTTCCTATTTGGAACCAGTCTGTTGTTCCATGTCCAGTTCTAACAGTTTCTTCCTGACCTGCATACAGATTTCTCAGGAGGCAGGTCAGGTGGTCTGGTATTCCCATCTCTTTCAGAATTTTCCACAGTTTATTGTGATCCACACAGTTAAAGGCTTTGGCATAGTCAATAAAGCATAAATAGATGTTTGTTTGGAACTCTCTTGCTGTTTCCATGATCCTTCAATTTAAGTCTGAATTTGGTAATAAGGAGTTCAAAATCAGAAGATGCAGAATAATAAATATGTGCTGTGTGTCTAAGGTGGGACTGTGATTCATACCTATGTGTCTTTGAGAATTGCAGCCCTACTTTTATACAGACAAATGGAAGTGGGGAAGCACATAACTAGAATTTTCTACAATTACTATTTAGAAACAGAAACTTAGCAGTAACAGTTGGCCCCTTATTCTATTTTTGTACATGGGTCAGTATTTTAAGTTCATCAGTTTAATAGAGCGAAGGACAAGATTGAATCTTGTTGACAGGGACCACAGGAGGGTTCCACAATCTTGACTATATGTAGCATATTTGATGCACATGCTTGTTTGTGTTTTCTCCCCACCCAGAGTGTCTGGGATCTTTGAAGGCAGAGCTGGAGACCTGCATTTGCTTTGTATCCTCAACAGGGCTGGAGGCACAATACAGGTTTAATACATGCTTCTTTAAAGGGGAAAATGAACCACACAAACAAAAAAGAAGGCAACAGCTAAAAAGACAATCTGACATTTAAAGCATAAGTATTCATTGGAAGGACAAATGCTAAAGCTGAAGCTCAAATACTTTGGCAAATTGATGCCAAGAGCCTGATGCTGGGAAAGATTGAAGGCAAGAGGAGAAGGAAGCGGCAGAAGACGAGATGGTTGGATGGTGTCACTGACTCCATGGACATGGGTTTAAGCAAACTCTTGGAGATAGTGGAGGACAGAGGAGCCCGGTGTGCTACAGTCCATGGGGTTGCAAACAGTCAGACACAGCTTAGTGACTGAACAACATTTGAGAAATAAAGAAAGGGTCTTTCTTACTGTCTCCTTGCCAGAAAATGTCCCCAGACTCTCACTTACATACAATAATTTTCCAGAGGTAAGACACTTAATGGATTGGACCTATGAGAAAACTGTAAATTCCCTGCTCCACTTTCCAACAGAGGAGTAGGAAGGGGAAGGGGAGAGAATCTGAAAAAGAGTATAAAAGAGTATACTTATTTTTCTTCTTTTCATGGTACCCAAGTTGATGGAGGCAGAGAGAAGCAGACAGTGCCAGCCTCATTGAAGATGCACAGTTGGTTCTCCCCAGTTCTCAGAAAAATTTTATGCAAGTATAGAAACACTATGATCCAGATGCTTATAGACAGAATCATCACACATATCTGGAGCTTTTCCAATATCATGTAATTTGTTATTCCCAGATATGCCCTCATAGCAACTGTCTGTTTTCCAAATCATGTTGTTGTCAATAAGTGATTCCTCATATAGATTTACAGAAGCATTTCTAAAAGTGACTGATGTTTTTGAATTATTATTCATTTCAGAAATATTCATAGAGTGCCTACTTTCTGCCTAGTACTGTGCCAGTTGTTGAGAAACAAAAAAAAAAATTTAAGACTGAGTCCTTATCTACAAGTAATTTCCAGTTGAGTAAGGGAGACAGATCCACATCAGAATAACTATTCCATAATGTAGCAAGCATTTGTGATAATCACAAGCATAATCAGGAGCAAAGCCTAATGTGATCTGGGTGGCACAGGGAAGAGAGGAGTCCAGGCAAGATTGCTAAAGCCCTTGATCCCTGAACAGCTCTTTAAAATAGATTTTTTAAGGCCTTTTTTTTTTAATTAAAAGAAAAAATGAAAGGAAAGGATGACAGTGGTATTGTATCATTAAAGAAATGATCATAAACAAAGAATAGCATAGGACAACAAAAAGCATAGCATGACTTATGTACCAAAGTACAAATATTTCAGGGTTCCTGTGACAATAATTATTGGGCAGGGAACAGGAGGAGGAGGACAGAGAGTCAAGTCAAGCCACACACAGAAGATTCCATGAACCATGTAGGACTTTTTCCCATTAGGAGTAGACAATGAAGTAGTCAATGAAATAGTAGTAGTCAATGAAGACTTTCAAACAGGTTAATAATATGATCCAATTTGTTGGGGGTTGTAATGCTTTTTTATTGTGGTAAAAGTCACATAACATAAAACATACTGTCCTAACCATATTTAACTGTACATTTCAGTGGCACTAAGTACATTCACATTGCTGTACAACTCTCACCATCATCTATCTCCCAAATTTTTCACCTTCCTAAACTGAGACGCTGTCCCCATGAAACACCAGCTTCCTATTCCCCTTCCCCACCCCAGCCCCTGGCACTTACCAATTGTACTTTCTAACTCTATGAATTTGACTACTCTACACACCTCATACAAGTGGAATCAAACAGTGTTTGTCTGCACCTAATGTATAGTGGGAATGCACTTTTAAGGTTAATTTATGCCCTACAAACCAATTTGTTTTAAAATAAGCCCCTCCAGAGATTATCAGCATGTGGAAAGTTTGAAGGGGACATGAATGGAGGCAGTGAGATTTGCCTCTAAGTAGTGGTTGAGGTTACACATGGTGTGGGTGAAGAGCAAAGGGACAGACAAGAGAGACTGGAGGAAAGTTTAAGAGAAAGTGATGGAAACTAGATGTTAATCTGCAAGTAAGGTAGGAGGGAAAAGTCAAGACTTCAAGGTGGATGCTAAAATCAAGGTTACCAGAGTAGAGGATAGGAGTGGGATTGAGCTGTTGAGTTGAATGCTTGACACGTGTGTATGGTACCTCTGGGACATCTCAGTGGAAGTATACAGCAGACAGTGGTACATGGATATGAAGTTTGAGATAAATTCTAGACTAAAGGGCTGTAACGGGGAGGCAGTTAGCCACTTGTGCTTGTGACCCACTGAAAATATCCTGCTTGCAAGTGCTGTCCAAACTTACTCTCCTTTGTTGAAAAATGACATATGATTGGTTCACATTGACATGGATACTTAGCTCTTTCAGAGTTTGTGAGACTGTGACACTTTCAAAGAACATAAATCTTTTCTTTTTAATTTTTGACCATACCCTGTGCCTTGTGGGATCTTAGTTTCACAACCAGGGATCAAACCCACACCCCCTGCATTGGAAGTACAGAGTCTTAACCACTGGACCACCAGAGAAGTCCTAGAACATAAATTCTAAAAGAAATACCTATTCATTTAAAAATAATAATAACTTTCTCAAGTACTCTTGAGAAGAAGAGAGTCGAAATATGTAATTACCATGGAACTACCTCTGTTTCTCTAAAACTCAACATCAAGTGTAGCTAATAATGCCTTGACTGACTCCTTAGCTGGACACGGACAGAATCAAGTTGAATAATATGTTTCAAATGATCTCAAATAGTAAAAAATACATTTGCTGTTGATACACTTAAAAAATACCAAAAGTTTCATATTTTTACTTAGGCATCTAGCTACTTATAAATCCTTAATTTTTTTCAGAGACAACATGAGAATATTTTATGAAAGAAAATGAAACTAGAAAAAGAAAGAAATCTGCAACAGATTTATTTTCATATATACAGAGGCCTGTGCTTCATTAAGCAGTGAACATGTCCTCGGGGAATCTCCATTAAGTCATTGGTGACACTGGCTCTGCAAGTTGTAATAGAGTTTGGTTTCTATAACATCAGAGCACTGAACCAATTCAATTTTAAGGCGAAATGCTAGGAGCTAAGAGGATTTGAAGGATAGGAAAAAGCATAATTAGATAAGCTGCCTGACTTAAATATGAACAGTCATTAGCCGAGAATATGAGGTGTGCAAACCTAGAAAAAAACACCCTTTGTCATTGGGAATAGGACAGCATTGTTGTCCCATGTTAAAGCCTTATGGAATAAAGGCAAATCCTTTGGTTCTTCTCAATCTCATCATGCACATCGTCACCTAACTTGCCACTCTACAAAATGACCTCACTATTACAGTTTTCCTCAGAGTCTATAGTTTTTTTTACTCATTTCATTTTTGCACTTGTTTTATATACCCAGTCCCTAGTGCTCCTTCTACATTTTTCTGCATCTGTGTCTTGTTAGTGTCCCTTTTAAGCTGCCCTTGGAATATTTCACAGTGTCCTACAGAAGGCTCTCTCTTTGTGGAGCAAGGATGGGAGAGACAGGATTTTATGGTCAAATAAAAATGTGAAATACTTGATTCTGCATTTTCCTCTTGGAGATTCAAAATGTACATTAGCATACTAAAGGCTCTGCAAAAAAAGAAAAACTGCTCAGCCTTTTAAATCGAACATTAAACTTGTTTGATCACAGACCCTTTCTCCTGGAACAGCTATTAACAGCCTCAGAAACCAGTGCTCCAGAGAATCTACTATGGGAAACAGCCCCAGAGGGTGGGTGGAGGAGGGCCTCCCATCACACGTTTATAAATAGGAGCTGGATAAATGTTTTAATACAGTTCTATCTGCTCTACTGTTTGTATCCAGAGAACAGAGGAATGATACGAAACCTGAGTGGCAACCCTGAATGTGTAGCATTGAGCATATTTCATATTCCACTTCTCTTTTCCTCTTCATGGGTAAGACAGGGTAATGTTGAGATGACAATGAGTTACTCCATAGTCAAGTACTCTGGGAAATAACAGATGTCATTTATTAAGTGCTTGCTGTGTGCCAGTATTATGCTAAACCTTTAACACATTGCTTTTTAAATTCTCAGAATGATACAGGTTTATGAATTTGAGGACTGAGGCTTAGAGAAAGAAGAAACAAACCTAAAATCAACCAACTAAAAAATACACCAGGAATATAAAACCAATCTCTTGGCCTCTAGAACACAAGCTCTTAGCCACTGATACCCATGCTTAGTGGCTTAAGGAAGAGGATACATAATTATTTAGATATTCTATATATTGGCTTAAAGCTCAACATTCAGAAAACTAAGATCATGGCATCTGGTCCCATCACTTCATGGCAAATAGATGGGGAAACAGTGGAAACAGTGGCTGACTTTATTTTTCTGGGCTTCAAAATCACTGCAGATGGTGATTGCAGCCAAGAAATTAAAAGACACTTACTCCTTGGAAGGAAAGTTATGACCAACCTAGACAGCATATTCAAAAGCAGAGACATTACTTTGCTAACAAAGGTCTGTCTAGTCAAGGCTATGGTTTTTCCAGTGGTCATGTATGGATGTGACAGTCGGACTATAAAGAAAGCTGAGTGCCTAAGAATTGATGCTTTTGAACTGTGGTGTTGGAGAAGACTCTTGAGAGTCCCTTGGACTGCAAAGAGATCCAACCAGTCCATCCTAAAGAAGATCATTCCTGGGTGTTCATTGGAAGGACTGATGTTGAAGCTGTAACTCCAATACTTTGGCCACCTGATGCGAAGAGCTGACTCATTGGAAAAGACCCTGATGCTGGGAGAGATTGAGGGCAGGAGGAGAAGGGGACGACAGAGGATGAGATGGCTAGATGGCATCACCAACTCGATGGACATGGGTTTGGGTGGACTCCAGTAGTTGGTGATGGACAGGGAGTCCTGGCATGCCGCAGTTCACGGGGTCGCAGAGTCAGACATGACTGAGCGACTGAACTGAACTGAACTATATATTGGATTGGTAAAAATTTCATTCAGGTTTTTCAAGAAGATGTTATGAAAATCTTGAACAAACTTTCTGGCTAACCCAATATTTCAGTTTGAAATCCTTCCATGAAATAACTTACCCAAAAAAGCTGTTATGAATCACTAAGGGAGAGAAGAGTGAGGTTTTATCTGCCCATCTTGACAGTGTCTACTTTCCACTCTCAGGAGAGACCAATGCCAAGGGAGAGAAAAGCAGGGTGGGGGTGGTAGAATTTGCCATGGCAATGATGCTATAGGCCCCAAGCACCACCATATTCCCAACATGAAATTAACAACTTGTCAATATTGATGCTGAAATTTGTGACAAAAGCACATTGTTCAAGGAGGCCCAATAAAACACTTTCATTTCAAAGCTCAAAGTATCTTTTATTATCCCATAATTACTGGCTTACAAGGACCATAAAAAAATTATTCAGTCCCTCTCATCTCTCCTTGCCAGATCAAATCTATAGTGATAATTGTGGGCCAAGTTGGGATATGTTCTAGCAGTAAGAGTGGAACTAGAAAGGATGAAAGGGTGGTGTTTTGTTTTGTTTTAATCCATCAAATAAAATTTATTGAATGCCTACTCTTCTAGGCCTTACAGATAGTTCAGGAAAAGAATTAAGTGCTAGAGTTTATATTTCTTGGCTTATTGGATTATTGTTTTTAACAATAGGATTGTTGCATCTAATTAGATTCCAATTGATTGTCATGTGACTTGACATATACTCTACTTGACTTTTTGACTTTGTGCTTGGTTACATGACATGCTTCAGCTAATGGAATTTGAGCAGATGTGACTGTCACATCTGAGCAGAATTTTAAAATGAGATTTCCTGCTTTGGCTCTGCTTCCTTTCATATTCCTGCCCTTCACCATAAGGACATTTTATCCTAGAGAAAATATGTTTTTTCAACTCAAGTCCTGAAGTGGAAGCCAGCCTAGCCAAGCCTGGGTGTGCTCAGGAGAATGAAGAAATGCTGTAGCCCACTGACAGCCATCATGTGACATAAGCAAAGATGAATATTTGCTGTTGTAGGCCACTGGAGTGCTGAGGCCATTTGTTGCTGCAGCAAAAGCTGACTGATACACATACTATTTTGGGGATACAACAATATGTACATATGTAATATGTCAGATGGCAAAAGTTCTATACAAAAAGCTTTAGCAGAGTAAAGTTAAAAGAATAGATTTGGAAGTGGAGCTTGTTATGTTATTAAGGTAGTAAGTGAAGGCTCTACCAGAGTTGCAATTGATCAGAATCTGGAAAGAAGGGGAGCCGAGAAACATGTAGGTGATTGTAAGAAAAACACTCTGGGCAGAGGGAACATCACAAGTAAAAGCTCTTTTGTGGATGAGGAAGATAGAGGATGAGCATACCTTAAATAATTTTCAGATTTCAATAGGCTTTCCAATTGTGGATTATTTATAATGTCTGTAGATGTGAAGTGGAAGCTGGAAGACACTATAGGATGGTAGGATTTTATTTCTTGGAAAATCTTGGTGGTCCTCGTCTCATAGCTTCATTTTGTAAACAAAGAAATTGCAACTCTAGGAAGTAAAGATACTTGCTTCAAGTCACACAAGCAGGCAGATTTTGGATTAGAACCCATGTTTCCCGACTTTTAAATTCAAAAGCATGTGTGGATACAGGCTGGCAACTGATCTGTGAAGAGACAGAACAGTGAGAGGCTGGGAGGTGGCAAGTGATGCTGAATTGGCTGAATTATCTGAATTAACTAACACAAAACTTGAATTCCCCAAGGCAAAGCTATGTTGGACACCACCCAGCTGTCACCACTGACCCAATCACGGTTATTTTTAAGGTAACGGGCTTTTTTAATTTCTAAAAATTTTTCTTGGAGTGTATTTGCTTTTCAATGTGTTAGTTCTGCTGTACAGCAAAGTGAATCAGCAATACATACATATACCCCCTCATTTTTGGATTTTCCTTCATTTTATATTGTTGAACAATCCCCAAATATTTGGTTAGCTAGATCCCTACCTCTGCCATCAAAATATATTTCTGGAGAATCAATATATAAATTTAAATCATAAACAAAACTAGAAAAAAACATTGTTGATTCTAAAAATAATCTTACCATAAGAAAGTCTTTAAAAATATGATATAAAACCCTGAATCATAAAAGAAGCATTGAGAGAGTCAATGATATACAAATGTTATATGTGCATATCAAAAGAAATTATAGTAAAGGCAGTCAAAATAAAATATAGGGGAAAACATTTGCAACTCAGCTGATGAAAAAAAAGAGGTATTTTGTTTAACATAAAAGAAACTTGAAACATGTAAAATATCATGTATGAAACGAGTTGCCAGTCCAGGTTCGATGCATTATGCTGGATGCTTGGGGCTAGTGCACTGGGACGACCCAGAGGGATGGTATGGGGAGGGAGGAGGGAGGAGGGTTCAGGATGGGGAACACATGATTACCTGTGGCGGATTCATTTTGATATTTGGCAAAACTAATACAATTATGTAAAGTTTAAAAAAAAAAAGTTTGAATAGGTCCAAAAAAAAAAATTAAAGTTAAGAAACAGCTCAGTAATAATAGGAGCAAGGGACATGAATAGCCAATTCTATTATTCTAGACTATTTAAAAAAAAAAACAAAGAATATGCTCAAAAGCAGATGAAAAAATGTTCATCCTCTCATAATCAAACAAAAAGAATATTAGAACATATAGATATGTTTTTTAATATCTCAGTGGTGAAACTTAAAAGCCTTAAGAGTCATTGTTGGGACCAATCAGGCAGACAGACACCTTCACACAAAGTTGGTGGGAGAAGCAAGTAGCAAAATCAATTTGTAGAAATCCTTGGCAAGACCCATAAAAATGTAAAAGACATATTCCTGTGGCCCAGCAATGCCATACATAAGAATATGAATTTGAATATTCATTCTTTCAGTAAATTTTTAGTAAGCATTTTCTATGTACAAGGTTCTATACTAGGCGCTTGCATGCTAGGTCGCTGCAGTCCTGTCCGACTCTGTGTGGCCTGTGAACTGTAGCCCGCCAGGCTCTTCTGCCATGTGATTCTCCACGCAAGAATACTGGAGTGGGTTACCTTTTCCAGGGGATCTTCCTAACCCAGGGATCGAACCCATGTCTCTTAAGTCTCCTGCTTTGGCAGGCTCGTTCTTTACCTCTAAAGCCACCTGGGAAGTGACTGGGAGCTTAGGACCAGTGATAAACAAGAAAGTGTGATGAGATCTGTCAGAGGATGAGGGTTTATCATGCAAGGAAACTGTTGGGACTTTGTACTAATGTAATAGGGCTTTCCTGGCAGATTGGCAGTAAAGAATCCACCTGCAGTGCAGGAGACCCGGTTGGATCCCTGAATTGGAAAGATCCCCTGGAGAAGGAAATGGCAACCCACTCCAGTATTCTTGCCTTGGAAATCCCATAAACAGAGGAGCCTGGCAAGCTACGGTCCATGGGGTTGCGAAGAGTCGGATACAACTTAGTGACTAAATCACCATCACACTAATGTAATAGGAGTTAGGAAACCTAACTTTAGTTCTGGTTTTGTGGTCAAAGTTATGTTATCATATTGTACCTTAGTTTTTCTTTCAGTGAAAATAAAAGGATTTGAGTAGATTATAGCTTGGGTCCTATTTACTTACCTCTTGAATGTTTATGACTTAAAAGTACCCTCTGAGGTTTAAAGGAGCACCCATCTTTAGCAAATAAGAGAGTGGGTGTCCTGGTCTTTCTGCAATCCTAGACTTGTCAGAATCATGGGACATCACTGCTTCACCATGGAGTGCTTTCTGAATGATCTTTTTAAGAGCAGAAATTCTATTTGATGGTAAATGACTTAAAACATTATTTATAGTAAAACAATGTATTATGACCACAGCACAAAAATGACACTTACTTTTCAAATAACACAATATACAACACACATTTTCTATTTGTTCTTAACGTCTGTTTCACTCACCTTAGTCATTGTCATAACTGTGTCAGGACTCAGTGATGAGGATTATTCCAGTGGAAACCTCTCCAAAGTGTTGTTCTAATCCTGTTGCTAGCTACTGGTCACAGAATTATATGTTTCCTTTCTGAAGCCTCATTTTTAAAGTTTGATTCTGGTTAATTTTGCCCCTGAATTTTAGTTTCTTGAGAAAAGACTTCTAGCATCTGTTCACAGTGTAACCTTTATTCCAAACTGTTCTCATCCGTGGAACAAAGTACATCTTGTCATTTAGCCAGCAGATGGTCACAGCATTTAGGAAGCAACCTTTTTCCACATCAGCTTGCTTCTCTCATCATCACAGTCCTGACATTCTCCTTATCAGGCGAAGATCCCAGAGTTCAGACCCTTCGTAACAGGACAGGAGTCCTCAAAGTCCACAGAGGTTCCGTACAAGTTGTTTTTTTGTTGTTGTTGTTGTTCACATCTATTTCATTTTTCATCTCTCTTTTTTTCATACAAATCATCCTTTTTGTTCAGTAGGTTGCATCCCCAGTGATTAGATTTCTTGCTCCATTAATTATGATTCATAAACCTTCTGTCTATTAAGATCATTTCCTTTGACACTCAAACTTCCTTTGTGTTCCAGTAGGAAACTAGTCAAGAAAACATTAGACCGTCATGCAAATTTACTATTACCTTTGAGATTTTAAAGGATGTGCTCAAAATACAGGGTATTACTGTCATCAATTGAAAAGAGTATTTTAAGCCTAGAGAAATTAATTTTTTAATAATGAATTTGTTGGTTGTTACTGTGCCACCCTTTGTAAATATCCACAGTTGTGTTTTATTCATCGTGAAAATGATTTTGGGAACACGTGTACACCCGTGGCAGATTCATGTTGATGTATGGCAAAACCAATACAATATTGTAAAGTAATTAGCCTCTAGTTAAAATAAATAAATTTAAATTAAAAAAAATAAAATTATTTTGGTGATATAAGAAATGTTTGGCTGGCCAAATGCATAGGTGACTAGAATGATTTCTACCATTTCTTAATAAGAACATTCTACCCACTCATAAATCAATTTCTTATTTTAACAAAATGAAAACTAAATTCCAGTTTTAATTTTTTTAAATTCCCCTACATATTATTTTCTGATAAAAAAAATCACACATCTTTTCTTCATCTTAGAAATAAAGCTATCAACACTGAATCAAATTCATCAACATTTTAAAACATTTCATTGTTTCTGTCAAACTTATCATTTGGAAGAATCATAAATAAAAAAAAAATAAAAGTTCATTCTTTTCCAACTTACTGTGCCCTCTCTTTTATCATCCTGTGTTATATTCTGGCATAACTGAACAATTCTCCTTTAAGATAAAATTATATTCTTTTTTTTTTCTTGGTACCAGTTAAGTATAGGTCTGTAAATAAGGCAACTTGGTTTGTATTGATTTTGGAATTCCATAAATGAAGCTATATATTCTCTTATTTCTGGCTCCTTCTTTTCTTTGGCCGTACTCCGTGATATGTAAGACCTTAGTTCCCTGACCAAGAATGAACCTGTGCCCCCTGCATTGGAAATTCAGAGTCTTAACCACTGGAATGCCAGAGAAGTCCCTCTGGTTCCTTTCACGAACATTTGTTTCTGTAAGGTTCATGTATGTTGCACATTACTGAAATTGATTCATTTCCATTATATTCATTGTGTGACTATACCAAAATTTTATCTATTCTGCTGTTGATGACATTTAGGCTGTTTTTAGATTTTGGCATTTAGGATCAATGCTGCTATACATATTCTTGAATAATATATCCTAGTGCATATACAGCAGAGTTTCTCCAGGTTATACACATAGAAGTAGAATTGCTGGGCCATGAGTATGTGCATCTTCCACTTTACTAGGTTAGGCTAAATTGTTTTGCTAAATGTTTATACCATGTTAACTCTTGCCAGTAGTGTATTACAGTTCCCATTGCTCCACACTCTCAACACTTAATATTACCAGACTTTAATTTGAATTTTAAGATACAGCAGCACTGCTATAACCACTATGATAACCTCAGCCCTGAGGCAGCAAGGCTCTGTGATGCTTACCTCTAAGATCACCCTTTGCCCTCACTAGAAAACTCAGTCTCCCTTCTCTCATCCCTGTCTCCTCAGCAAGCTTGATCCCTATCTCCTACCACCCTGGGCCACCCTCTGTCCTGACCCTCACTCTTTCTCTTCCCCCTTTTCTTTCTTCTCTCTGCCTCAACTATTGTTCCTAGAAGTTTCTCTTCCACTGAACCATCTTTTTCAATTAGCTTATTTGCCTGACTTCATCTCATTTCAGCAGCTACTATTTATTGTACTAATTATAGGCTTTACTTAATTTTAAGAGGCTGGTAAGTAGAGCCCTTACATGTCCCCCAGAGTGTCTGTAGATTAGAGACACCAATCATGATGGTATTGCTCATGTTCACTACCCTTGTAGGGGAGTAGCCTCTGCCCACAACTCCTTAGACTATTGTGGGATTTGAATTATGTGACTCATATGATTCCTTCTCCGGTCACAGCCCATTTAACGAACTGTGGTAGTTGACCTAAGGTCAGTCAGTCCATGAATAGTGGTTCATGACCTGGCTCTGTAAGGAAAGATGAACCAGGACAATTTGATTCTTTCTCTTTGGAATTTCAGTAGGAAAAAATGAGTTGAAAATGAGGATTTTATCAGCAGAAACAGGATATGAAAGTTATAGAGTTTATAAAAGCCATGGTGGTTCATTTGCAAAGCAGAGAGATAGGGAAGCAGAAATAATAAATAAGCAGATATTATACAAAAGAAAGAAGAGGGTAAAAGTGATTGGTAGCAGGCAATTAAGAAGTAGACACAAACTATAGAGCCCATGTATAGGAACACATGACCTAGGCCTGTGTTCCCAGGACCCCTTGGACCTGGTTCCTGTTCCTATGAGGCTGGGCTGTGATTATATGCCTGGATGACTATGAAGAATCTCTCTTGACTTTGGCCCCATCTGCAGCCCTCTGTTAAACCTTTTCATTACTTAAGGTAAGTTGAGAAAATTCCCTCTGTGTGCTACAAGCAAAAAGCTGATTGAGAAAAATTCTAGTTGTGTTCTTGTGTGGGACTCTTAACTGATGGTTCCCCTAAGCAGGCCCTTGACCTTCAATGGGGGCTGACCTGCCAGTGCCCCTGTGCATGACCCCTCTGCTCTTATTACTCACATTTGTCTCCCAGCACAGAAGGTTGTCATGCACAGTTTGTTAAGGGGGCCACCGGCTGTTAGGCTTTTACATTTTTATCCATAATTTTTATCAAGAGAAACTATTTTTACTGAAAACACTACCAGGAAGGATGTAGCACTGCGTGTTCCCAAATGGGAGTATTTGTGTCTTCACACCTCTCGATGAAGGGCATCCTTGAAGCCAAAGGATAAAAATACAACAGCAAAGATAAGACATGGTAAAAATAAACACTTACAACATGTGATCCTGAGGGGGTAACAAGGATGGCTGCTTTTAAATTAATATGCACCAGACTCGGAATAATGGTTTTAGATGTAAAACTCCAGCTTCTCCTTGGTTTTAATCCAAAATAAGCATTCTCTAGATTAGTTTACTAGGACTTTTTCCAAATGTCTCCATTCTATAACTATGCCTTCTCACTGTTACAGATGAATTAGCCACTGAACTTTAATAATTCTATGGGAAGAGATCTTTAGAAAGAGATTTGATCAGCCAACAAGACAGAATTATACAAGCACAGAAGTTGTTCCATACTTGAGAAGGGATCAAGAGTTCAGCAAATGAGCAAGACTTCCCTGACAGTCCAGTGGTTAAGACTCTGAGCTTCCACTACAGGGTCATGGGTTCAGGGAACTAAGATCCAACATTCCATCCAAGGACCCCCCCTCTCCCCCCCACCCAAAAAAAAAAAAAACAACCAACTCTTAAGAGTTCAGCAAATGAGGAAACAGGGTCATTGAGTTAAAGTGACTTACCTGGGATCACATAGCTCTAAAGAAGTCAGGACCAAAACATATATATTGTTCCTCTTTTTTCCAGGGCTTGGGCCATTTATTTATAAAATTTCCCAAAAACAAATTAATAAGCTTCTGCCAAATCTTTAACTGTCCTGTCAGTTTGAATAGCAGTGTAGAGAGTCATTATGAAGTATTATCTCAACATCACGGTCCTCCAGTCATTGACAATAGCTATGACTCTGCATGATATGGAAGGCAAGTAGCTGATGTAAAAACAGGGCAAACGCAGATCTAGGGAGGCATTCAGATAAGGCAGAGAGGCATGAATGGGAGAAAAAAAGCCACCAGGGAAGAGGAAGAGTGGCACACATACGATTCAGCCTACTTACCAGTTTTTCTTAGGCCTTCTGTGGGCTAAACTCGAGTCAGTCTAATTTTCACTATATGTTGACAGAAAAAAAATAGATGAAGTAATTATAGAGGCACATGATTTTTTAAGATGTGGATGATGAAATTAAGAAAACCAAAATAAAATCCAAGTTTTGTGTTTCAGGAGCTATACACGAAATGAGAAAACATTCTTAATATAGAAGATCAAGAAAAGAATAAAGGAAAATAATGTATAATCATTGGAAGGAGGAGGGTTTTTTCTTAATGCTTTAGAAAAACTTTTCATCTTATTTTGAAAAACAGAAATTAGGGCAAGTTGGGAAGATGAACAGGAAGCTTCCTTGCATAAGAAAGGAAAAATTCAGATTTCACATAGATACCCAAAGCAATCTTTTCCAAATGCAAATCTGATAATGTCTCTATTCTCCCCTACTGTTGTTAAAGACCAAAACCTATATACAAGTACAAGGCTTTGCCTCACATGGTCCCTATGTACCTCTCTAGCCTCCTATTCATATCCACCAATTTCCTTCCTTTATCAGTATTTGCCTCCAAGCCATGCTGATCATTTTGGCCCTTCCTCAATGCATCAAGAACCACATCCCTTCTCACCCCAGGGCCTTTGTATATGCTCTTTCCTCTCCCTTAATACTCCTCCCTTCACCTGAACTCTCACCCTCACCTATCAGCTCTCACTCATGCTTCATATCTCAGCCAACACATTAGTTTGTCAGGAAAGACTGCTCCTTTGCTGTACAGAAGCTTTTTGTTTTGATATTGTTGAACATGTTTACTTTTTTTCATCTACTGCCTTTGTTTTGATGACAAATCCAAAATATTCCCAAGATCAATGTCAAGGAGGTTATTCTCTGTGTTTTCTTCTAGGATTTTTACAGTTTCCTTCAAAAGAAATGAATGCTAATGGAGAGGTCACAATTAAAAATTTTTTTATGATGAACTCAGTTGGTAAAGAATCTGCCTGCAAGTAGGAGACCTGGGTTCGATCCCTGGGTCAGGAAGATCTCCTGGAGAAAGAAATGACAACCCACTCCAGTATTCTTGCTTGGAAAATCCCATGGACAGAGGACCTTGGAGGGCTATAGTCCATGGGGTCGCAAAAAGTCGGACACAACTGAGCATGCACGCATGCATTTTGAATTACCCATTCAGTTCAGTTCAGTTGCTCAGTCATGTCTAACTCTTTGCGACCCCATGAATTGCAACACGCCAGGCCTCCCTGTCTATCACCAACTCCCGGAGTTCACCCAAACTCATGTCCATCAAGTCGATGATGCCATCCAGCTATCTCATCCTCTGTCGTCCCCTTCTCCTCCTGCCCCCAATCCCTCCCAGCATCAAAGTCTTTTCCAATGAGTCAACTCTTCCCATGAGGTGGCCAAAGTACTGGAGTTTCAGCTTCAGCATCAGTCCTTCCATAGAACACCCAGGACTGATCTCCTTTAGAATGGATTGGTTGGATCTCTTTGCAGTTCAGTTCAGTTCAGTCACTCAGTCGTGTCCGACTCTCTGCGACCCCATGATTGCAACAGGCCAGGCCTCCCTGTCCATCACCAACTCCTGGAGTTCACTTAAACTAACGTCCATCGAGTCGGTGATGCCATCCAGCCATCTTATTCCCTGTTGTTCCCTTCTCCTCCTGCCCTCAATCCCTCCCAGCATCCGATTCTTTTCCAATGAGTCAGCTCTTCATGAGGTGGCCAAAGTACTGGAGTTTCAGCTTTAGCATCAGTCCTTCAAAAAACACGCAGGACTGATCTCCTTTAGAATGGACTGGTTGGATCTCCTTGCAGTCAAAGGGACTCTCAAAAGTCTTCTCCAACACCACAGTTCAAAAGCATCAATTCTTCGGTGCTCAGCTTTCTTCATAGTCCAACTCTCACATCCATACATGACTACTGGAAAAATCATAGCCTTGACTAGATGGACCTTTGTTGGCAAAGTAATGTCTCTGCTTTTCAATATGCTATCTAGGTTGGTCATAACTTTCCTTCCAAGGAGTAAGCGTCTTTTAATTTCATGGCTGCAATCACAATGTGCAGTGATTTTGGAGCCCCCAAAAATAAAGTCTGACACTGTTTCCACTGTTGCCCCATCTATTTGCCATGAAGCGATGGGACCGGATGCCATGATCTTCGTTTTCTGAATGTTGAGCTTTAAGCCAACTTTTTCACTCTCCACTTTCACTTTCATCAAGAGGCTTTTGAGTTCCTCTTCACTTTCTGCCATAAGGGTGGTGTCGTCTGCATATCTGAGGTTACTGATATTTCTCCTGGCAATCTTGATTTCAGCTTGTGATTCTTCCAGCTCAGCATTTCTCATGATGTTGCATAGAAGTTAAATAAGCAGGGTGACAATATGCAGCCTTGACGTACTCCTTTTCCTATTTGGAACCAGTCTGTTGTTCCATGTCCAGTTCTAACTGTTGCTTCCTGACCTGCATATAGGTTGCTCAAGAGGCAGATCTGGTGGTCTGGTATTCCCATCTCTTTCAGAATTTTCCACAGTTTATTGTGATCCACACAGTCAAAGGCTTTGGCATAGTCAATAAAGCAGAAATAGATGTTTTTCTGGAACTCTCTTGCTTTTTCCATGATCCAGTGGATGTTGGCAATTTGATCTCTGGTTCCTCTGCCTTTTCTAAAACCAGCTTGAACATCAGGGAGTTCATGGTTCACATATTGCTGAAGCCTGGCTTGGAGAATTTTGAGCATTACTTTACTAGTGTGTGAGATCAGTGCAACTGTGTGGTAGTTTGAGCATTCTTTGGCATTGCCTTTCTTTGGGATTGGAATGAAAACTGACCTTTTCCAGTCCTGTGGCCACTGCTGAGTTTTCCAAATTTGCTGGCATATTGAGTGCAGCACTTTCACAGCATCATCTTTCAGGATTTGAAATAACTTAACTGGAGTGCCATCACCTCCACTAGCTTTGTTCATAGTGATGCTTTCTAAGGCCCACTTGACTTCACATTCCAGGATGTCTGGCTCTAGGTCAGTGATCACACCATCGTGATTATCTTGGTATTGAAGATCTTTTTTGTACAGTTCTTCTGTGTATTCTTGCCCCCTCTTCGTAATGTCTTCTGCTTCTGTTAGGTCCATACCATTTCTGTCCTTTATCGAGCCCATCTTTGCATGAAATGTTCCCTTGGTATCTCTAATTTTCTTGAAGAGATCTCAAGAGATCTCTTGAAGATTTCTCATTCTGTTGTTTTCCTCTATTTCTTTGCATTGATCGCTGAGGAAGGCTTTCTTATCTCTCCTTGCTATTCTTTGGAACTCTGCATTCAGATGCCTATATCTTTCCTTTTCTCCTTTGCTTTTTGCTTCTCTTCTCTTCATAGCTATTTGTAAGGCCTCCTCAGACAGCCATTTTGTTTTTTTGCATTTCTTTTCCATGGGGATGGTCTTGATCCCTGTCTCCTGTACAACTAACTCCTTTGCAGTTAGTGTCTTTTAAATAATAAAAATCTGATTGCAAATTTCATGAAAGGGAATTAAGTATTTTTAAGATTTAGTGGATAGCAGTATTTGTATAGATCTGCCTCTTATGTTGCAGAACATAATGTAACAGACAATTTGGTTGTTATTTAAAAATATGTAATGTATATTTAACTAAATGAGAAGTGTGTTTTTTTTTTTTAATTGAATTACTTCTTTTAAAACTCACTCTACAATACATCTTTGGCCTCTAGTTGATCTGACAAAGCCTCAGACTACAGCTTTCACTTAATCTTGACAGAGGAGGAAACATAAGAGCCTGGTGTGGGTCAAGGCATAAAGTCTGAGCAAAGATGGTGTTACTTCTGTGAATGCCTGCTCATCACTGTGCTTGTTAGTGAGAATTAAGATAACAGGGGAAATGGTCTCAGGTCAGTCCTACATTTAAAAGTTCTATTAAGACACTATTAAAAAGGAAAGAAGTTTGTTTTTAACATTTAACTTGTCTGATTGTGTAGTTCTTTGATTGAAGGCTTTAGCATTTCATAATAAGTATATTTTTCAATGACTTGTAACACCCAAAATGTAACAATTTCCCCTTGAAGAAGTGAATTTAAACTTCATTTTGGGCATTTTCTGCATCTAGGTATCTAGGATACTGGAATTGATTTTTTTTTAATAATTAACTCTAGCTCTTATTATGATACCCCAAACTCTTATGTCTGAATCCTAGGTAATGGCAAGTCAACTCTTTTCAAACTATAAATTGAAACGTCTCCTCTCAGCTCCCCCTTAACTTAGTAAAAAACAATGTCAAGGTGTTGATTTCCTTGGATATTGTTATGAAGAAACATTATGATAAAAGAAACTTAAAGTAAAATAATCTCTTTTTCTAGGTGGATAGCTTTTTTCCCTGAGATAGAAGTAAAGACAATGGGGCAATAAAATATTTCTCTAAAAATACTCTACACAAATCATCAACTTTGCGAGGTAAAAGAAACTTAGATATTGTCTAGTGCAAACTTCTGATTTTCATGTAATAAAAGTTCAGAAGTCTAGACCACTAGCCCCTTCCCTGGGCTTCTAAGCAAGTGGTTTTTGCATTATATTTGCATTGTACAATTCTTCCCATAAAATTATTCATCAGTTGTAGCCTGAATTATTACTTTTCGAGTTGGGGCACTTTTGTGACAGGGTGACCAAGTAGATCATGAGATGAGTTCCTTCCTACTAGATTCACTTATGTAAAAGTGCTGATTGAAGCTCAAAAAACAAAAGCAATTATTAAAAGATACAAAGTAGCTCTAGAAGGGAAAGCCTTGGATAGATCCCAGGAGGTCCTATGTTAAAGGATAGAAAAGGAAAAAGCCAGGGTCTTTAGAGCTGAGTAAGAGAACCAATGACAATGTGAGGGTTGGAAGTCATCCAGCTTCCATGGTGGGGGCGGTCAAGGAAGAGAAGTGAGGAAAACAAGTATAAAACAAGTCTGTACAGAAAGAGAGGAAAAAGAAGGGAAGAAGACAGGAAAGACTCAAGAATAGCTAAACCATGGGTGCCAAGAAAACAACAGAAAGTACAAAGGACTTGATTGTTTTATCCATGTATGAAAAACAGACTGCTAATGTAAAGTTCAGGAGAAGGTAATGGCACCCCACTCCAGTACTCTTGCCTGGAAAATCCCATGGACGGAGAAACCTGGTAGGCTGCAGTCCATGGGGTCGCACAGAGTCGGACATGACTGAAGCGACTTAGAAGCAGCAATGTAAAGTTATAAGTCAGAAAAGAGATTAATGACTGATGAAATGAGGTCCTAGAGGGAAAAGGAAGAAATCCCACCCTGGAGGAGGGATCATGGCTTCTCTGGGGCAGGAAGGAAAGGCAGGGAGGAGATGGCTCACCAAAGAACCTGGGTCTCAGGAAATAAACTAGTGGATGAGGGCATCTGCCTAGAGGGAGCAGGGGGTCCAAGGGGTGGCAAACGGGTACAATCACCACTAGAGTTTGCTTGTTTTTTATAGAGAAGATTCATGTATTAGCAGAAGCTGGACTACATAATGACAATAGATTACATTTGCAAATCATTTTTACATACATTGTTTCCTCTGGAGTAGAGTTGCTTTACAATGTTGTTAGTTTCTACTATACACTGCTGCTGCTAAGTCACTTCAGTCGTGTCCGACTCTGTGTGACCCCATAGACGGCAGCCACCAGGCTCCTCCATCCCTGGGATTCTCCAGGCAAGAACAATGGAGTGGGTTGCCATTTCCTTCTCCAATGCAGGAAAGTGAAAAGTGAAAGTGAAGTCGCTCAGTCGTGTCCGACTCTTCACGACTCCATGGACTGCAGCCTACCAGGCTCCTCCGTCCATGGGATTTTCCAGGCAAGAGTACTGGAGTGGGGTGCCATTGCCTTCTCTGCTACTATACACTACCCCCAGGGTTTTCAGAGCAGCTGCTCCTGCTTGAACCATATAGTCTGGAGGTGAGATTCCTACAGATTTGATAGTCAGCTTGACAGAGGGGAAGGAGAGAACTAAGATTGATGTATACACAGATGAAGCCAAGAACATGAGAAGTAGCTTGTGTTCCAGCATTTCATACACTGACTTATTGGAATCAGGGTATCAAGAATTGGGCTTTGACAAAATTTGATGGTCTCTGGGACCCCTAAGAAAACCCCAGCTCTTTTGTTACTTGTGTGCACATCCAAGGTAGTGTAGTGGAGGAGGGAGGAGGAGAAAGGTGAAGGAAAAGCTCCATTCAGATCCCACCCCACTGCCCCCAACACTTTGGTGCTTTCATGTCCACATGGTACAGAGTTGCCTGCTCAGAACATATCTAGGAAGGTGGATGGATGGCTTTTAAAGACCAGAGTGGATGCAAATTAGCAACCGCTAAACCAATAAACATCTTTTGGATTTACATTTTTTGTAAAATGAAGGTCCTTCAGAGAGCCAACCAGTTGGTCCTCTGCAAATGTAGACCAGTGTGGTCAAAAGTTAATTAAATCTTCAGAGCATTGTCTGGAAGGAAAAAGAGCATGAGCTGCTTTTCAAAAATCCTAAACAAGTGGGGAGCTTGTGCCAAGATGGTGCTTGATGATTTTTCTAAAACTTGAATTTAAAATGTAGTCTTTCACAAACTGTGAAATCCTGGGGCAGTACCAGTCTCCAGTAGTTCTAATTCTTTATGGAACACAGACTCACTGCTGTTGAACATTTTATTTATGTCAACTAAAATGTTTTAGCCCATATAATTTTCACCAACTGCAAAAAAGTATAGCTGAGGGGTTTTAACTGGCAGTCTTGGTAACAGTACATGTACATTCTGACTTTCTGCTATACAAAAAGGGAAAATTTTAGACCAAAACAAAGGAGATTTCAACTAGGTCAGATTGCTGCTAAAGCAAAAGAGGACACTGTTTCCATCTGAGAGACCGCCCTGAGGTCCTCATCATTTA
This sequence comes from Bos taurus, assembly GCF_002263795.3. Lineage (NCBI taxonomy): Eukaryota > Metazoa > Chordata > Mammalia > Artiodactyla > Bovidae > Bos > Bos taurus. The sequence continues at coordinate 63,198,750 of NC_037336.1, read as the reverse complement.
AAGAGGTTTAAATCATGCAGTGTGATGACAGAAACATGAATTCAGAGCTTTGGCGCACTGGGTCTTACTCTTAATTTCTTCTCCACACCATAAGCTTCCTACAGCTAAAGTTGTTTCTTTCCAGGAAAAGTATTTCACATCGCCTCTGGGCTTTCTCTTGCCTGTAAGCTCCTACAAACGAACCCAATGTGGCCCCAGGGTTCTTATATTCCCACTCTTACCTCCTACCTTTTTGCCTCATGAACTTATTATTCCTGTGGCAGAGAGAGCTAACTCTACAACAATTTATCCACTGCATCCATGTTATAGGGGTTTTCCTGGTGGCTCAGATGGTAAAGAATCTGTCTGCAACACAGGAAACCCAAGTTGGATTCCTGGGTCAGAAAGATCCCCTGGAGAACGGAATGGCTACCGACTCCAGTATTATTGGTTGGAGAATTCCATGGACAGAGGAGCCTGGCAGGCTACAGTCCATGGGTTCGCAAAGAGTTGGACTGAGCAACTGACACACTTCCAAGTTATAGGGTGGTTTCTGGGAGGTGGCTGCCTAACCAAGGATTGCATTTCCAGGCTGCCCTCATTTCTAGGTGGGAAAACATGAATAGTTCTCACCTCTTGGGTATGAGAGCTAGTGCTATGCATTATTTATGCTCAAGGAAGTACAGTGGTCACGGAGATAAGGAAGTGTGCCTCCGCCATCTTGTTTTTCCCATCTTTCATCTGGATGCAGAACATTCCAAGGTCCTCGGTGATACTACAGCCCCAAGATGTGAGAAGCCTGGGTCCTTGAATTACCATGTGGAAGAAAACCACCAGCTAACCAGGGCCATCCACACCGGGCTTATTTACATGTAAGAAATAAGCTTATTGTGTGTGACATCACTAAACTCTTCGGGGTTCATTGGTTCTAACAGCTAGAGTGACCTTAACTAAATATATGTTAATCACTCTCATTTCTCTTTTCTCTGTTAATGTGTTTCTTCTGCTTGGAAGGCTATTTCCCTTTTCTCTTTGTGCCAGATACTGTTTGAGTCATAAAGGTGAGCAAAATAGCCAGTTTTTATGGAGCATGAGTATAACAGACTACAACATATCCTTCAAGGAAAAATTTAATGTCCCTTGCCCCTGACTTTCCCTGATCGTCCCCTCTTTCTTCACCCCTTAAGCAAAATTAATTGTCCACATATTTGTGTTCTAGTAGAAATCAAGATTGATTACAAATTGTACAGTTTAGTGATTTATAATGTATTTGCAAAGGAAACCATTACCACTATCTAATTCCAGAACATTTTCACCACCCCCAGAAGAAACCTGTACTGATCCCATTCTAAGCCTAGTGCCTGGCAACCACTGATCTACTTTATGTCTCTATGATTTGCCTATTCTGAGAAACAAAAGATTTGTATTGATAAATCCTTCCTACATCTTCACAATTGTTCAAATCCATCACTCAATGATCCTCTACTGTATTTTTTACTCCTTCCACTTTGTGCTACTCCCTTTCTGTCCTTATTGCAGCTACACTACCATTGCCATTTGGTGTGATATTTTTCCTCCCTATCACTATAATCTAGCAAAAAGGGGAAAAAAGAAGAAAAACAAAAAAAGAAAATAGAACATCCACATAGAGCCAATCCTCATCATTCCTTCTCATAAAGGAAAATACTGATTTTGGAACCATCTTCTCTTTAATATGAAAGATTCTTAGTGGAGGAAAAAGTGACTAAAATTGCCCAGAGAGCTTGCATTATGGAAGAGGGTAGAGGGGAAGGGGAGGAGCAGGAAAAGGCAATCATGAGGCTCCCATCCCCTTCATGCAGTGCAACATGCCAGCACTCTGTAATACAATTTCATTTATTCATTCACTCACTCACTCCTTCAACCTACAAACCTTGTCTAAGTCCTAATTGAGTGCCAGGCATGGCGATCCCCCATCCTGATCCATTAGCCGTTTTCTCACAATCCACTCTTTTGCCAAATTAGCAGTTCTGTGAAGTCTTTAGAAAAGTTAAGCCCATTTGTCTGGAAATAAAAAAATAAATAAATAAAGGAAATTGGGTTATAAAAGATCTTCAATAGGACAGTCCCCCAACTAACCCCCTGGAACGCAGCCTCTGAGCACTAGGGAACCATGGGGGGAGGGCGCCCGACTCACAGGAGGCATGACGTGTTTACACTCATAGGATCGGAGAGCCCATGAATGCCCTCTTCATAAATCCACTTTCATCACCTCTCTGGCCTCACCGCCTCTGCGGATTTTAGGGAAAGGCTGGATGTGCACAAAACCAGTGGTTTTCATCCCTATTGGGAGCAACAGTTGGTGTGACCTAAAGGAATCAACAGAACTGAAGATTTAAAACACCCTCACCATCACCACTCTCTCCTGCCCTGAAATCGGGAGTCTGCGTGTGAAGGACGTGCCATAACCATCAATCACACGCAACTTCTCCAACATGTGACCTGATTCTTAACCTTACCTTTGGGCGTCTTTTGACCTTCCTGGCCCTGCCCAGCACCACTGAGACTCATAGCCCCCTTCCTCTTTCAGAATCCTTTCTGGTTGGCTTCCCACCTTCTCCAGTGTTTCCTCCCAAGCTCTCCTGGAGGCCACACATCTGTCCTTTCCTCAAATCTCGCTGCTCTCAATTTCTGTCCCTGCCTCTCCATCACTCTGGTGACTTCCTTTAATCCCCCAATTTGAGCCTTGTTCTTTATGCTGATGGTACTAAAGCCCTAATTCCACACCAGATTTGTCTCCTGAGTTCTAGACCCATTGATCCAATTTCCCACTTGGTCATCTCCACAGCCATTCATCTCAATAGATGTAAAACTGAGGGCATTATCTTTCCATTCTTATCCCAGACCTGCTCCTCCTGAAGTGTTTAATTCAATAAATAGCACTGCAGCCATGCAGGTGTCCAAAAAGAAACCACCTATCTTCAGGTCTTCCTTGCCCCCTACTGTGGCACCCAATCAAGTTAGTCTTCCCTTGGTCCTGTCTCCTTTCAAAGAATCTGTCCTCCAGTGCTTGCCCCCACCTGCACCACTACTGCCTCCGCTCAAGCATCACCAGCTGTCATCCGCGTTCCTACAGCAGCCTCCTAGCTGCTCTTCCTATCTCCTTTCACTCCACTGTAATCTGTTTTGCACAATGATGCCAGACCAGTCACCCCATAGTATACATCTGACTATGGCAGTCCTCTTCCATACCCCAACAAATGGTATAAAAATGTACCCAGGATTTGTTTTAGTGAGGTATTGTGAGGTCAATGGATAAGGAGGCAAACCTTGCAGGGTCACACAGGAAGCACCAGTGTTGGCAGGAGACAAAGTAGGTAAACAGGCCAGAAACATTATGGGGGGCTTAGTGGGAAGAAACAGGCACAGCAGGGAAAGTACACTAAGTTAGCTTATGATGGGCCCACTTGGATTAATGTTGGTGAGCTCTGGGCTATAGAGGTGGTTCCTTGTTGTCTGGTACTTGAACCTGGAGTGATACAGGGCAGGGAGAATGTTGGCTCAGTGTTTGAGTGCTTGATAAAGGGGATGTTTGGGGTATAGGCTCTGGGTTGGTTGGTTTAATAACAAAGGAGTGCTTTTTGTTTGCCCTCGCTATGAGTTAACTCCTAGAGGGGCAATCCCTTCTGGGGCTCACAAGACTCCCAAAATATCATAGTATCACACAGTACAGGAAAAAAAAAAAAAAAAACATGATTAACACACAAAGACAGACAGATACACAGGCACACATATATTCCCAAATACTTCAGCTGGGGAATAGGCAACAGGAAGCAATGAAAGGATTTTAAGCAAGAGAATGGCATGATCAGATTTGCTACTTTTGGCCTTTGGAATAAAGCCAGGCTAGTATTTCCAATCTTATCCGTTTATTGTGTTCTCTTTCCGGTATGTAATTTGTACATCCAATCTGCTCTGCTTTCCTTTGCCTATGGGGTTTTGCATATAACGTTGTTCCTTTGTCTGAAATGCCACTTTCACCCCTCTTTGCCTAATGCTGGAGCTTCCTTCCAGACTAAGCTCAGATGTCATCTCTCCCTAAAAAGTCTCCGCTCCCCATAGGGATGCACTGGTTACCCTCTAGGTCCTCCCACATCACCCAGCACATCCTGAACTGCAGTGACCTGGTGTTGTCCTTTGCTGAACTTGACTACAACTTCCTTGCAGGCATAGAATGTGCCTTAATCATCTCTAAGTCACTAGAGCCTGGCCCAGATTATAGCAAGCACCCTATAAATATTTATGTAATTTGTAAGTAAACAGATGATTGATTAGGGAAATGTTCTTAAAAAAAATTTTTTTTTTATATTTCTGTATTTGGCTGCACCAGGTCTTAGGTGAGCATATAGGATCTTTAATGGCTTGTGAACTCTTAGCTGCAGTATGCAAGATCTTAGTTCCTTAACAAGGGATTGAACCTGGAACCCCCTGAATTGGGGGTGCAGAGTCTTAGCCACTGGACCAGGAAGTCCTGGGGAAATGGTCTTATAATTAGAGCTAATGACATCACAGCAGAGAGCCACCTTCTCTATGAAGACTTTTACTTGATCCCCAGTAAGGGGTGGGCTTCCTAACTCAGAGGTCTTGCTCCACTGGAGCAAGAACCACAACCACATCACACATCACATGGTCTCTACCATATATTCTCAGATGGTAGGAGTCTTGCTTTGTTTTTAAATTTCTAAAGAGTTCTGGGCACATAGTAAAAATTCAATAAATAATCTCTTTAAAACTGAAAATTAAAATAAGCTGTGGAAACAATGCCAAGATTATCTTACACTATTCCAAAGTAAAATAGTGTTTTAATCAAGCCATCCTTATAGACATAATTCTGCTTTCCTAATTCAAATCCATCACTCCACTTTCTGTTACTAAGATGATATATATCCCATAGGAAACAACCAAACACATTAACAGTAGAGGCACAGACAGCACCATTTATGCTTGTTGTTTGCAGAGTCTTATCTTCTTCTTTCATATGCCAATTAATTAAGACTATAAAACAAGTAAGGTCTTCAAGTGTTCACATGTCCCGACATGCCACCATATTTTAATCCCCATGTACTTTCTCAATTTTCAACATCCATACTTCAAAAATCTTAAATTACAAAGATATTCTAAACCAATGAAGGAGTTTAGTTTCTATTAGGAAAGCTATAAATATAGCTTTATTGTTGATAAAAAAAAAAAACAGGATGCATACAAACCATGATTTAGACACCAAACTTCTGAGAATTCTTTTGGAAAAGAATATCTGAATTCCAGTTAGAACAAGAGAAAGAAGAAAGCAAACAGATTCTATTGGATTGGCCAAAAAGTTCGTTCATCCACTCAGTGACTATATTGTTCAACAAAGTTCTTGGTGAAAATGAAAAATGTGTCTTTTATTTGTACTTAAAACCAAATGAACTTTTTGGACAACCAGTAAAATTTACCTCAATTCTACCTGACTGTCAAGTCTCTGTATGGTTAGGATAGAGTTTCCATAATACAAATATATTAAACATATTTTGCTTATGACAGCTATGACAGGTATAAATAAGAATTATACCTTAATTAAAAAATAAAGACAAAATAATTTAAAAACGGTGACAGTATACGTCCAAACTGAGATTGACTGTAAATGAATGACTCACGTTCCAGAATTTAATGCTTCCTTAGTTACGTAAAACATAGGCAAGACCTTGGCGATTTACCCAACCCAAGGGCTAGGTGAAAATGAGATATATATGGCTTATAAACTGGCCATTACTTCTTGGCTGACCTTCCATCCTGGTAAAAGATGCGATTTCCCTACAGTGGCCAGCACTAAATCTGATTGACTGACCATCCCCAACAGCCTGGAGTTTCTCTCTCACAGGGTTTGTTTGACTTTTCTCTGTTTCCAGTGTATCATCCTTGCTGTAACTAGCTCTCTTAAATGCTTTCAGCCCCAACCTCTTCTTACTGAATGATTGGCTGTTTTCTATCTAGTCAATTACACTGAAAGTCCATGAGGCGAGACCACTCTTCATGCTTTGGAACACCCTCCCCTTCAGTTTGACATTTATATACAAATAACAAAATAGATCTTAAATATGGGTCCAGCTGGGGGAACTGGTATGAGGCAAGAATCTCCTTTGAAATTAGGATTTTAGTGGTTGTTTGTGACAATACCCATTCATTGTGTGCCTTTTATGGTATAAGAGATGGGAATACCAGACCACCTGACCTGCCTCATGAGAAATCTATATGCAGGTCAAGAAGCAACAGTTAGAACTGGGCATGGAACAACAGACTGGTTCCAAATTGGGAAAGGAGTACGTCAAGGCTGTATATTGTCACCTTGCTTATTTAACTTATATGCAGAGTTCATCATGCGAAATGCTGGGCTGGATGAAGCATAAGCTGAAATCAAGATTGCTGGGAGAAATCTCAATAACCTCATATAAGCAGATGACACCACTCTTATGGCAGAAAGCGAAGAAGAACTAAAGAGCCTCTTGATGAAAGTGAGAGGAGAGTGAAAAAGTTGGCTTGAAGCTCAACATTCAGAAAACTAAGATCATGGCATCTGGTCCCATCACTTCATGGCAAATAGATGGGGAAACAGTGGAAAGTGAGAGACTTTATTTGGGGGTCTCCAAAATCACTGCAGATGGTGACTGCAGCCATGAAATTAAAAGATGTTTACTCCTTGGAAGAAAAGTTATGACCAACCTAGACAGCATATTAAAAATCAGAGACATTAGTTTGCCAACAAAGATCTATCTAGTCAAAACTATGGTTTTTCCCATAGTCACGTATGGATGTGAGAGTTGGACTATAAAGAAAGCTGAGTGCCGAAGAATTGATGTTTTTGAACTGTGGTGTTGGAGAAGACTCTTGAGAGTCCCAAGGAGATCCAACCAGTCAATCTTAAAGGAGATCAGTCCTGAATATTCTTTGGAAGGACTGATGCTGAAACTGAAGCTCCAGTAATTTGACCACCTGATGCGAAGAACTGACTCATTGGAAAAGACCCCAATGCTGGGAAAGATTGAAGGAAGGAGGAGAAGGGGCTGACAGAGGATGAGATGGTTAGATGGCATCACCAACTCGATGGACATGAGTTTGAGTAGGCTCTGGGAGTTGGCGATGGACAGGGAAGCCTGGTGTGCTGCAGTCCACGGGGTCTCAAAGAGTCGGACATGACTGAGTGACTGAACTGACTGACTATGGCCTATTACCTGCATGTTGGAAAAACAGTGCAATGAAATATGATAGGCAGATAGTAAGTTTATCTTTCTAAGGAGATAGAGGGGCCAGTGGATGAGGAAACACACAGGAAGCCTATGTAGATCTCTTCAGAGGCAAGGGATCTGGGAAGGTTTCCTGGCAGAGAGTATGACTCACTGGGGTATTATAAAGGGGTTTGGAATTAGCCAGGGTGGGATAGAAGCAGATTGATTCCAAGCAATAAGAACAGTGTGGGCAGCAGAATGTGAAAAAGTAGGGAAGCCTGAAATTGTATCCTAGCCTAGGTAGATGACAACCTGCTCTCCTACTCATATTTCCAGCCCTGAAAAAAAGGAAAAGAAAACCATATTGGCTATCATATCTTTGCTTACCAACTTTTTAAAAAGATGAGACAATTAACATTAATTTAGAATCTTTATTTCTGCCAGTTATTGAACTCAATATATACATTATACACATTTTATTTAATTGGCAAAACAAACATTAAGAAATGTATAGGACTTCCCTGGTGGTACAGTGGATAAGAGTCTGCCTGCCAATGCAGGGGACTTAGGTTTGACCCCTGGTCTGGGAAGATTTCACATGCCTCCGAGCAACTGAGCCCATGTGCCACAACTAGTGAGCCCGAGTGCTACAACTATAGAAGCCCCAGTGCCTAGAGCCTGTGCTCTGCAACTAGAGAAGCCACTGCAATGAGAAGTTGGTGCACTGTGACTAGAGAAAGCCTGTGAACAACAACAAAGACCAGTGCAGTCAAAATAATATAGATAAAATAACATATATATTGTTTAAAGTTTGGAAAAAAATAAATCAGCTTCTTTAAAAAAAGAAAGAAAGGCATGATAATATGCATGCTCCAAAAGAGTAAGCAGGCTTCCCAGGTGGCTCTAGTGGTAAAGAGCCCGCCTGCCAATGCAGGAGACACAGAAGACACAGGTACGATCCCTGGGTCAGGAAGAGCCGCTAGAGGAGGAAATGGCAACCTGATTTAGTATTCTTGCCAGGAAAATTCCATGGACAGAGGAACCTGGCGGGCTACATTCCATGAGGTTGAAAAGAGTCGGACAAGACTGAACAACTGAGCAGGCAGGCAGGCCAAAAGAGTAAATGAAGGTTTGCTAATATGCTAAGTCACTTCAGTTGTGTCCGACTCTGTGCGACCCCATAGACGGCAGCACACCAGGCTCTCCTGTCCCTGGGATTCTCCAGGCAAGAACACTGGAGTGGGTTGCCATTTCCTTCTCCAATGCAGGAAAGTGAAAAGTGAAAGTGAAGTCGCTCAGTCGTGTCCGACTCTGTGCGACCCCATGGACTGCAGCCTACCAGGCTCCTCCGTCCATGGGATTTTCCAGGCAAGAGTACTGGAGTGGGGTGCCATTGCCTTCTCTGAAATGAAGGTTTAGGGAGATTAAATGGACTATCTAGAGCTATGCAGCCTGTGGGTGACAGCCTGGATTCAAGCTGAGTCTGAGACATCAGAATGTAGAGCCTGTGTTTGTTTTTCAGGACCAGAGGACTGGCACATGACACATGGGAGCAGCTTAGAGGAGGCAGGGCTCTTTCAGGGAGCAGAGACCAAAATAAGATTCTTGAACACTTTGCAGAAATTCATGTAACTCTGTGTGACTGTACATAACTCTTTCCTAGTATTCTGTCCACAGCACATGGTACTGAAATGTGGCATGTTTGGCTTTCAAAGGACTGGATTTGGGGTCGTCATCCTCAGTTTGCTGTGACCTAGAGGTGGCTCGATTCTAAATTCTAGACCAATGTTATATAATAGTTCACATCTGCCTTCAGCTTACACACATGTGATCTGGTATGATTTTCACTGCCAAAAGGTTGACAAGGTGAGTATTCATTATTGTGACCAGCTTACAAACAGACAATATGGAGCCCAAGGAAAGTAGATACTTTCCTCAAGTCACATAGTACAATGTGAAGACATGGCAATGGCAGGAATGGAACCCAGGTCAGACCACCTCTGATCAGAAAACAGGGTGAACTGATTACTGAGATGTCAGGATTTAAACTTCCACGGTGCTGGCAAGGGAGAGCAATTGAGGACAAGAGAAGAAAGCATAGCAGTTGCTCTCAACAAATCTTGAACACCCAGGGTTGAAAAGAACCTGAGGCCTCGTCAAGCACCACAGTTCTTGGTGACAGCCAGACAGCTGTGGATGTAGAGACCAGCATGAGAAGCAAGTCTGTATCAGGTCTGCAGACAGCCAGGAGTCAACAGGAGTATTGGGGACATTGATGAGGTGGGATTCATAGTGTGTTTAAGACACTCCTCCCACTCCCACAGGGCTGGAGAATTGCCCCCAGATGCAAATCAGAGCTCTAGATTAGAGGCTGAGATGGGCCAGGAGTGTGAAGTGAAGCACAGCTCTCATGCTCCGCCTCCCGAAGTGCAAACAGTTCAGATATGCCTCTAAAGATAAATACTCCTTTCCTCAATTTTCAGGTGCCTTTACCTACAGGGGTGGCATGGAGGTAGGGATGGGAGGGAGATTCAAGAGGGAAGTGATATATGTATAGACATAGCTGATTCACTTCGTTGTACAGCAGAAACTAACACAACATTATAAAGCAACTATATTCCAATTAAAAAAAAAAGATAGTGGGAATTATTATTCTTACCCAGGAAAGATGACATGTTGGATCTAAGGGCCAATAACAAGTTTGCTTTTATTTTGACCGTATCAACGAATATAGAAAATCAAATGGAAGTTTGTCAGCAATCCATGGCAAAACTCAAGAAAGAAAATCCTCTCCCAGGGAATTAGTACCACTTTTGTGGGTGTGGGTGTGTGTTCATTTGAAAGTTTGTAAAACACAGTCTCCTGCCAGAATAAGCACTTAGTGCACATTGTCCATTATTGCATTTCTTGGTCTAATGATGCATCAGCTCGTTTTTTTTTAATTAAACTTTTTATCTGAGATAATTGTAGATTCATATGTAGTTGTACAAAATTGTACAGAGAAGTCCCTTTATCCAGTTATCCTTCATGAAAACCTATAGTGCACGGGGAATTGTATTCAATATCTTGTAAGAACTTACAATGGAAAAGAATCTGAAAATAATATATATTTAAAATACATAACTGAATCACTTTGCCATACACCTGCAACTAACACAACATTGCAAATCCATCATACGTCACAAACCACAACCAGGACACTGACATTACAACAGTCAAGATACGGAATGTTTCCCTCACCACAGGGATCCTCAGGCTGCCCTTCTGTGGCTACATCTGCTTCCTTCATTTCCTCCTCAACTGCTAACATCCACTCATGTGTTCTCTGTTTCTGTAATTTTTGTCATTTCAAGAATGCCATATGGAGAATTCTCTGGCAGTCCAGTGGTTAGGACTCAATGCTTTCACTGCTGGGGGCCTGGGTTTAAACCCTGGTCAGGGAACTAAGACTCTACAAGTCACATGGTGCAGCCAAAAAAGTAAATAAAAATAAAGAAAGAATGCTATATAAATGGAATGACACAGCATGTAACTATTTGTCTTATTCCACTCAGCCTACTCCTCTGGAGATTTGTCCAGGTTATTGCATGAATCAACAGTGATATTGAGTGACATTCCACAGGATGAATGTACCAAAGTTGATTTCACTTTTTACTGCTAGAGGAGAACTGCAGACTCCCTGCAGGAACTCAGGCCTTCCCATGTTTTTAGTATCAAGGGAGATATATTTCTGATGGAACAGCTTCAGAAATATCTTCCTGAGCAAAATGTAGCTGTAACAACAAAAGCAGATTTTCTGGGACTTAGGGAACCTCTGCCAGACCTGGAGAAAATATGGTATAAGCTCGTCAGTGGGACTTAAGCAGGAGGATCATCTTGAGGATGGGAAATAAAAATGTCGAAGCATCTTTAGTCACCTGAAATAGTGTTTCCATGCAGGTATTATCTCCTGCCTTCCATGAAAAAAAAATTTAGCCCAACAGCAAGTCAAGTTAAGCATTTTCCTCTGAAGGGTGCAATGTGTAAAGAGCTGTGATGTGTCAAATAAAGGAGAGTGGGTTTGCATAAACCAGTGGGGATGCTTACAGGGCCCTATGGTCCCTGCTGTGACAGCCACATCCTCAAAAAGGCTTCAAGACCAATTAATAAGCTAGAACCAAATAGGGAGGTTGAGGTGAAGGCAAAGACTTAGAAAATCATCTAGAGAAAATGGGCAGTTCAAAGAGAAGGAGTAAGAAATAATTGGAATTGTTTTCTGAGATCTGCAAAAATTGAAAGCTAGAAAGAAGAAAGGATTTGTTCTTTGAAGGAGATAGTCTTTATTCTTACGATGAATAAATAATTTCTGTCAGAATCAAACCTACAACTTAGTCTTTAAGATAAAGTGAAAACTTGTTAGAATAAAACTGGTACAGTTTCCTTCACTTTTCATTGTATGTACAGACCTCTGAATTCTTTGTTGAAAGCAAATACACCAAAAGATAGAGAATTGAAAGTGTGTGTGTGTGTGTGTGTGTGCCACACACTCATTTGTGTTAGACTCTTTGCACCCTGTGGCCCACCAGGCACCTCTGCCCAAACCCATGTCCATTGAGTCGGTGATGCCATCCAGCCATCTCATCCTCTGTCGTCCCCTTCTCCTCCTGCCCTCAATCTTTCCCAGAATCAGGGTCTTTTCCAGTGAGTCAGTTCTTTGCATCAGGTGGCCAAAGTATTGGAGTTTCAGCTTCAGCATCAGTTCTTCCAATGAACACCCAGGACTGATCTCCTTTAGGATGGACTGGGTGGATCTCCTTGCAGTCCAAGTGACTCTCAAGAGTCTTCTCCAACACCACAGTTTAAAAGCATCAATTCTTCAGCACTCAGCTTTCTTTATAGTCCAACTCTCACATCCGTACATGACCACTGGAAAAACCATAGCCTTGACTGGACAGACAACATTACTTTGTTGGTAAAGTAATGTCTCTGCTTTTTAATATGCTGTCTAGTTGGTCATAACTTTTCTTCCAAGGAGCAAGCGTCTTTTAATTTCATGGCTGCACTCACCATCTGCAGTGATTTTGGAGCCCAGAAAAATAAAGTCAACCACTGTTTCCACTGTTTCCCCATCTATTTCCCATGAAGCGATGGGACAGGATGCCATGATCTTAGTTTTCTGAATGTTGAGCTCTAAGCCAACTTTTTCACTCTCCACTTTCACTTTCATCAAGAGGCTCTTTAGTTCTTCTGCACTTTCTGCCATAAGGGTGGTGTCATCTGCATATCTGAGGTTATTGATATTTCTCCCGGCAATCTTGATTCCAGCTTGTGCTTCCTGCAGCCCAGCACTTCTCATGGTGTACTCTGCATATACGTTAAATAAGTAGGGTGACAATATGCAGCCTTGACGTATTCCTTTTCCTATTTGGAACCAGTCTGTTGTTCCATGTCCAGTTCTAACTGTTGCTTCCTGACCTGCATACAGATTTCTCAGGAGGCAGGTCAGGTGGTCTGGTATTCCCATAAAGGAGTGAAGGAGTCAAAATCTTTATGGAAAACACCAAGCAAATCAATTATGCCTGATGTGCCCCAAGGCTTCCCTGGCGGCTCAGTGGTAAAGAATCTGCCTGTAATGCAGGAGATGGGGATTCCATCAATGAGTCAGGAAGATCCCCTGGAGAAGGAAATGAGAATCCACTCCAGTATTCTTGCCTGGGCAATGCCAGGGACAGAGGAGCCTGGTGGGTTACAGTCCATGGGGTCCCAAAAGAGTCAGACATGAGTTAGCGACTAAACAACATGCCCTGAGGCTGGTTAACAGGGGAATGCGTGGCTTTTAGCACCACTCACAGTCCTACTCTTGCTACTCTGGAGAAAGCCAGCCCCGGACACAGTCTGACTTTGCTCATAACTCTGAAATGACCATGCCTAGACAGGCAGGCAAGAAATCATGGCCAGAGTCCATTTTAGCTAGACTCCTGTACCAAGATGTTTAGCTTCAGCAGGGTACAGCACTAATTGCCCTGCATCGAATCTGACTAAAGCTTCCAATCTTTTTTATAAAAGTCTTTATTGATTTTTTACAATATAGTTTCTGTTTTATGCTTTGGTGTTTTGGCTGCAAGGCTTGTGGGATCTCAGCTCTCTGACCAGGGTATGAACTGGCACACCCTGCACTAGAAGATGAAGTCTTAACCACGGGACCACCAAGGAAGCCCCTAAGGCTCCCAGTTTTCTGCTTTCATCTCCCCATCTTCTGTCTGAATGTCTTAAAACTCTTTGCTCCAGTAGGTACTTATGAATTGGTTGACAATTATAATTGATCAATAAAATCCAGAACCATTTCATCAGTTTTGTCTTTGAGACAAGATGGTAAACAAGACCAGGTAAAATATTCATTTCTCCAAAAGGACTTTGAAAGTAAGGGAAATTGTTGGATGTCTGGTCCTTAAGGAAGCTCGTGTAGTAGAAATAAATGTGTGATAGAAAAAGAGATCCAAAGGACTCAGATTATCAGTAATTCAATACCAGTGAGAGCAATGAGAGAAAACTGATGACAGCTACCACTTCAGCTGTCACACTGGGCCAGCTTTCTTCTCATCCATCACCAAGTTGATCCCCTGCTCCCAAGTAACAGAGCAATCACATCTACTGAGTTCTGTAATGCTTAGACTCAAGACAGTGCATTTGTTTTCAAAGGAAGATAAGAACCTAAGGCAGTCTCCACATGGTAGAACCTGTATAAATGATGAAGTGCATGGTTTCTTCAGCTTTGGATATTCTGATTAAACTCTCATCCTTCAGAAAGAAATAAGCTCTATTAAACTCAATATGTTAGAAGTTGAAATTTAGTACAACTAAATTGAACTAAGTTCATCAAGTGATACTGATAAAAGTCCTTAATGGACCAGAGCCAGGTATTTTCTCCTCCAGGAAGACAGTGATTGGTACTTCAGCCAGGGTGCTTATGATCTAGGATCAAGTTGCCTCTTCCTCTGTAATATTATCAAATAGAGAGTTTTCCCCCTGTATCTATTTGAGTTTAAATAGGTAAAGCTGTCTAAAAAGGACAGGGGTGTTTCAACTGGACGTATATTATAGTCATAAGACTGTAAGAGATAGAATTAAAGGCTCATGAACAAAAAGTGTCACTCATCACCCAGTTATGTAAGGGTTAAGTCACAACCCACTGCAGCTGCTCACTGATTGTGCACCCTGAGGGGAATTCAAGATGGAAAAAACAGGAGGAGGCACTCTGTGCTTTGGCTAAATGGGCCCTTAGATAGTTAAATTTGTTTCTCAGGAAGAATTTCAATGACTCTAGATTCTTGTATCTTCACACACATAGAAAACCACTAAAATCATTAATTTCAGACATTTGTTTTTTTGTGATTGGCAATAATCTTTAACAAATGTATGCTTGACTGCATTTATTCCTTAGCTAAAAATTATATATAAACTGGCTTCTTTCCTACCTCATCAGAGTAGTTTCTTAGAAATACTAAGAGGCTGTCTCCCAGGCTATAGTCTTCAGTAAGACCATGAATTAAATTCACAATTTTCATGTTGTGCATTTTTCTTGACATCAACAGACTGAATCCATGATGAAAATAAATCTACCTTATATTTTGTCAGTTTTATGTACTACATTCTATGTTAAGTTCCTTACACACCTCAGCTAATTGAATTCTCACAGTGAACTTCTGACTGTTACCTTATGTGCATTTACAGACGAAGCTATCCAAACTCAAAGAATTCAGTTAACTTGCTCAAGGAATCATAAGAAATCAGGATTGGAATCTCTGACTTTAAAGCACAGGTTCTCTCTGACTTTAAACCACGTATTTTAAATTACCTAGCCTAGTAATTATTACTGTTCTTGTACAGTCATTACCAGTAGGACAAAAAATGTTTCTTTCATTAACAGACTGTGATTTTCTATAAGTTAGGAGGTTTTTGTTTATTTTGATTCATCTACAAAATAAAATGCCCAGAGGTGCCATCCTACAAAATTATGTTTGTATTTCAAATATTTATTGTAAATTATGACAATCATTGAAGAACAAATAAAGAAATGGGAGGAAAGAAATATAAAATTACCATCTCAATATCCTAGTCTCGTTGTAAAACAAATTAATGACCTGTCTAAAGTAATCATGATGACATTACATAAACAGGTTAAATTTGTGTGCCCAGAATACAAATATTTCATCTCTGAAGTTAATCACTTCCTTTGCTTAAAAAATTCTCCAAAGGACATTGGTGACCTATCTTTAGGAAAGAATATCCCCATTATTTTGCATAATGGCCCATGAATTTGGCTATAAAAAAGACAATCACTCTGGTTACATATTTATTAACAATAGGAAGTAGATTCAAGCAGTTCAGGTGTATCAGTCAGTAAGCAGCACATAATGCTTAATAACAAAAACTTAAAAGCATAAAATTTTAGTGATTTAAACCAACAAAGATTTATTGCTTTCTTTCAGCTCAGTAAGAAATCTCTGCTCATTCTAGCCGTTCAGAATCTCATGCTGATGGACCAGCTACCATCTCAAGCATTGCTTGTCCCCATGCCAGATGGAAAGAGAGAATACTGTAGGGTCTCTCATCTGAATTAAATGTTCTAGCCCAGAAGTGATATGTATCACTTCCACTTACAATTAATTGGTCACAAGGGGACCAGAGCAAGTGATATTATCATGTGCCCATGCCAGGGTGGTTTGAAGAAATATTGTCAAACTGACAGTATGGTTCTTTTTTGCATTTGCCCTTTCTCCTGCCTCATTCTAGGATTGCCCAGGGGAAAAAAAGTACAATTTTTTTCTGTGCTTTATGTCAAGAAGAGTCTTAAGTTTTTTTTATTGCAATACCATTTTTCTACATCTCCACAGTGATTATTAGTACCTATTTAGAACTTCCTAGTTGTCTTCTGAAGACTTCCTATGATTATTGTAGTGAAACAAACTCTAAAATAGTATTGTTCTCTTTGTAACAAAAGGCTCATACTTTCTATCTATGTACTCATTTGTGAAAAAGAAAACAATCATATTAGGGATTGAAAACTGTTACTTGAAGATTTTGTACCCAGTAGGATGGTCTCGCCTGGTAGCTCAGCCGGTAAAGAATCCGCCTGCAATGCAGGAGACCCCGGTTCAATTCCTGGATTGGGAAGATCTCCTGTAGAAGGGATAGGCTACCCACTCCAGTATTCTTGGGCTTTTCCTCGTGGCTCAGATGGTAAAGAATCTGCCAGCAATGTGGGAGACCTGGATTTGATCCCTTGGTTGGGAAGATTCCCTGGAGGAGGGCATAGCAACCCACTCTAGTATTCTTGCCTGGAAAATCCCCATGGACAGAGGAGCCTAGTGAGCTATAGTCCATGGGGTTCTGAAAAGTTGGACACAACTGAGCAACTAACCATAGGATGGTCCTATATTCCAAGCTAAAAAGATACACCATAAAAGGGATATAACCTAAGTTGGCAGAGGAATGAATAAAAGAGCTATATTATTACCTTGTATCATGTATTATGGTGACTATTAGCTGTGTTAGGGTTCAAAATTTGACTTTTGTGCCTAACACCTCTTTCCTGACTTTGGCAGAATCTATGGCCCCTCATGGAGAAGGAAATGGCAACCCACTCCAGTGTTCTTGCCTGGAGAATCCCAGGGACGGGGGAGCCTGGTGGGCTGCTGTCTATGGGGTCGCACAGAGTCAGACACGACTGAAGCAACTTAGCAGCAGCAGCAGCAGTGGCTCCTTGGTGGAGAAGGCAATGGCACCCCACTCCAGTACTCTTGCCTGGAAAGTCCCATGGATGAAGGAGCCTGGAAGGCTGCAGTCCATGGGGTCGCTGAGGGTTAGACATGACTGAGCGGCTTCACTTTCACTTTTCACTTTCATGCATTGGAGAAGGAAATGGCAACCCACTCCAGTGTTCTTGCCTGGAGAATCCCAGGGACAGGGGAGCCTGGTGGGCTGCCATCTATGGGGTCGCACAGAGTCGGACATGACTGAAGTGACTTAGCAGCAGCAGCCGCAGCATGGGTCCTCCTCCTCTATCCCCTCAAATCCCCTTTCTGTTGCAGTGCATGTCAGTTTGACTTCCACAAACCAAATCTTGTATTTTTGTTGCAGGGTTGCCCTCAGGTTGTCAGAACCATTTTGCCTGCAGGCATGAAGGGCCAGAAGTGGTTCCAATTGAACAAATTATCATCACTCCCAGGGCCTTAACCAAAAGTGTTAGTGTGAGAATATAAATACTTCAGCAACCTTGTCCTTCAGCTGGGATAATTCTGAGGCATGTGTAAATTGCCAGAACCTCCCAGAGAGGATCAAGCTTTAGTTGTCCACTGTGGGAACTGGCTTAATTGCGTGTTCCTTACTGGTTGTCTGTACTTCTCGAAATCACCACCCCTCCTTTCCACTCCCCTGAGGGTTCCTGCATTTTTCCAAACAAACTGCATCCACTCCTGCCTCGCCTCAGAGTATAGGCTTCTATGGGGAACACAGCAATAAACAAGTGCCAATTTAGAAGAAATATATATTTTAATGAATACACTTTGGGAAATAAGACAAAGGAAGAAGAAATAACCCCAATATGAGTTCAAAGGAATCCTGTGGGGTAAAGGTGGTGAGGCCCTAGGAAAGGCACAGCGTTTCTGAAACATTCACCACGTGAAAGGCTTGCAGCAAACACATTACAAAATGTTTCATAACATAACCCTCTTTCAGAGGTTTGAAATGCATTAATTCAATATCAAAGGTTTTGTGAAGTCCTGAAAACTTGTTTAATATCCTTTAGTTGAGAATTTCACAAACATGTTTCACCATAGAACACTTTTTTTCAGAGGGCCCTGTAAATCACACTTTTTAAAATGCTTATTTTTTGAGGGGGGTTCAGGATTGGGAACATGTGTACACCCGTGGCAGATTCATGTTGATGTATGGAAAAACCAATACAATATTGTAAAGTAATTAGCCTCTAGTTAAAATAAATAAATTAAAAAAATAAATAAATGAATAAACTGTGTTGTTTGTGTGTGTGTGTGTCTGTGCGTGTGTGTGTGTGCATGCTCAGTTGCTCAGTCATGCAGGACTTTTCACAACACCCTGGACTATAGCCTACCAGGCTGTTCTGTCCATGGGATTTTCCAAGCAAGAACACTGGAGAGGGTAGCCATTGCCTTCTCCAAGGGATCTTCCTGACCCAGGGATCTAACTTGAGTCTCCTGCATTGACAGGCAGATTCTTACCACCTCACCACCTGGGAAGCCCAAACTGCATTATAAGGGAGAATAAAATATACTTATTTTAAAAAATTAAAACTCCACCAACTTAGAATTTGATAATATTCAATACAGACCAGGCTAAAAGATTCATACCTTTTCAATGAAGAATAAATCTTCTAAGCCTTAAACAGAATTCACAAGGTTATTCTTAACTTAGCTAAGAAAATAGCTTTTCAAAAAATGTTAGTGGAAATCCATTGTTATCTAAATGGAGAATGCCAACTTCAAGGGAATCTTGTCTTCCTATTAAAAGAGACTGTTTACACAGGAGTCCTGGAGATAATCATTATTATCTACTTTTAAATCTTACTTTAAAAATTTAAAAAAAACAATGGCAAACAATTATTTATCAAATGCCTATATGTATTGGACACAAAATATTTTCATAAATACATTATATTGCAGATGAATTTTTTTCCAGAGTTGCTTTCTTTTGGAAAGGAAGAGGAAAAAATAACACTGAACTTAAGTCTGAGACACTTCAGTTATTACTGGTTTTGTTTTTTTATTTTTAGCATTCAACTAATGAGCTCTGTCTGTCAGATGCTGAATCTAGAAGGTTGCATAAGGTTGCTTTAAGAAAGGTGTTTTTAACTAACATAAACATCACTTTTTAACAAGCTAAAAATGATTAATTTTTATTTTATCAAAACCTTTTCAATATGATTAGCAAGAATGTGTTGAGGATAATTTTCAAGTTCAATTAGAAGAGACCACAAGGAAGCCAGTTTTGAGCATGCAAACATTCAGATGAGAAGACAGAATATAATGGAAATTCCAGCTATATGAGAATGGGATTTTTTGTATTATGGATATTTTGAAAAGTAATTTGAATGAGAATTTTTTAAGCATTACTTTACTAGCATGTGAGATGAGTGCAATTGTGCTGTAGTTTGAGCATTCTTTGGCATTGAAGCAACACTTAGAACTGGACATGGAACAATAGACTGGTTCCAAATATGAAAAGGAGTACGTCAAGGCTGTATATTGTCACCCTGCTTATTTAACTTATATGGAGAGTACACCATGAGAAATGCTGGGCTGGAAGAAGCACAAGCTGGAATCAAGATTGCCAGGAGAAATATCAATAACCTCAGATATGCAGATGACACGACCCTTGTGGCAGAAAATGAAAAAGAACTAAAAAGCCTCTTGATGAAAGTGAAAGTGGAGAGTGAAAAAGTTGGCTTAAAGCTCAACATTCAGAAAACTAAGATCATGGCATCCTGTCCCATCACTTCATGGGAAACAGATGGGTAAACAGTGGAAACAGTGATAGACTTTATTTTCCTGTGCTCCAAAATCACTGCCGATGGTGAGTGCAGCCATGAAATTAAAAGACGCTTGCTCCTTGGAAGGAAAGTTATGACCAAACTAGACAGCATATTAAAAAGCAGAGGCATTACTTTGCCAACAAAGGTCTGTCTAGTCAAGGCTATGGTTTTTCCAGTAGTCATGTGTGGATGTGAGAGTTGGACTATAAAGAAAGCTGAGTGCTGAAGAATTGATGCTTTTGAACTGTGGTGTTGGAGAAGACTCTTGAGAGTCACTTGGACTGCAAGGAGATCCACCCAGTCCATTCTAAAGGAGATCAGTCCTGGGTGTTCATTGGAAGGACTGATGTTGAAGCTGAAACTCCACTGAAAAAGACCCTGATGCTGGGAAAGATTGAGGGCAGGAGGAGAAGGGGACGACAGAGGATGAGATGATTGGATGGCATCACCGACTCAATGGACATGGGTTTGAGTGGACTCCGGGAGTTGGTGATGGGCAGGGAGGCCTGGCGTGCTGTGGTTCATGGGGTCACAAAGAGTCAGACACAACTGAGCGACTGAAATGAACTGAACTGAACTGAAGTTGCATGAATTATGAGATGAGTTACCAAAAGTGAAGTAATTTCAAATGTATCTAAGCAACAAAATTAAATAGTAATTGAATAAAATATTTCAAAGGGTGCTTATAGCCACTAAAGCACTCAGTGGAACCTTCTGGGATTTTTTTCCCCACAACTATTAAAAATCCAGATTATATGATTTAAGATAGCTTCAATATGGCCTAGCTTATTTGATTTAAAGAGCTAAATACTACCCTGGAAGTGTCTTAATGCATATAATGGTTCTGCTGTGGTTAAATAGAAAAATTACTGGCCTTACAATCAGGAGAACTTAGCTTATCAAACTCTGTAGACTGATAATCTTGGGAGCTGAATGATTTAATTTCTTTATATCTCAATTTCCACATCTTTAAAATTACATATTCATATATTTGTAATATGTAAATTATATATATACATATCACATATATATCTATTTATACATATACACGTACATACATGCATATAAATTTGTATGTGTGCATGCTAAGTTGCTTCAGTTGTGTCTGACTCTGCAAACCTGTGGGCTGTAGCCCACAAAGCTTCTCTGTTCATGGGATTCTCCAGACAAAAATATTGGAGTGGGTTGCCTTGCCCTCCTCCAGGGGATCTTCCTGACCCAGGGATTGAACCCGCATCTCTCATATCTCCTGCATTGGTAGGTGGGCTGTTTACCACTAGTGCCACCTGGGAAGCCCCCACATGTATGCATAAATGCATAAATATATGTCCACACATATTTACATGTCCACATATTTACATATATGTCCACACATCTATGGGCTTCTCTGGTGGTAAAGAATCTGCCTGCCAATGCAGGAGACATGGGTTCAGTCTCTGGGTCGGGAGGATCCCTTGGAGAAGGAAATGGCAACCCACTCCAGTATTATAGCCTGGGAAATTCCATGAACAGAGGAGGCTGGTGGGCTACAGTTCCATGGGGTCACAACAGAGTCAGACCCAACTAAGTGCCTAAGTAAACAAAAAGGGCTCAAGTACTATTGTGTTTTTTTTCTCTTCCTTCCTCCAGAAAGACCTTGCTTATTTTCTGAATTCTCTGGATCCAGTATTATTTCTGATTTACAGGTAATATTCAATACTGATGACTGAATGACCACCCAATCTAGGTACTCAGCACAGCAGCTGTCCTTCCAGGTCAAACCTAGGCTATTGGGTTTGATTCTCCATGTGCACAGAATCAAGGGTGACTTGTCTCCCCAGGTCTGCTCCTCTAACATGGTAGCTCTTGAATCAGAAGTCCCCCATGCCTTCACAGTCTCCTCTGAAAGCCTCCTCTTCTCTCACACTTTAAAAATCTTTGATTCACCTTGCTGAGCCCTCACTAATGTTTCTCCTTTTCCTTGTTGAAATCTCAATATTTGCTTTAAAATACTTCAATATAGAGACAATGCTCTCTCTCTCTTTATCTTTGTATGTGTGTATATATGAGAGAGAGAGAAATTGGTTCTAATCTACACTCCAGAGTTGGTTATTGTCCTAAATGGGAAAACACTCCAGGGAGCATTATGTAGAATTTAATCACAAGCCTCCAGGGCTCAGTTCTCTTGATTTCTGACCAGCAGCAGAGTTGTGTTTTTTGTTTTTTGTTTTTTTTAACTTAATATATGTTGCCCAAGTAAAATTATGAATTAGTAAAATTTATGAATTGGCTAGAATTATTTTAGTGACATTGCCCATTTTTTCATAAGCAGATGTAAAAATCTAATAAGCCCAGAAGCTTTTTGCTCTCCTGAATGGCAGCTGAAACTTGATTCCAATGAATTCCAGTGTATCCATCCCCAATATAGCCAGAGTGAGCCGAATCCAAGACTTGAGTCATCCTTTCACAAAGTGTGATTGGATCGCCTCAGTGGAGAGACTGTGCTCACAGTAGTTTGCATGACTGGCTTTACATCCTGATGATAAGAAATGCTTGCAGATGTGGCAAAGTTCATTTGAGTTCTGAATTCATTGTCACCTAGGAAAGTTGTGAAGAGAACTCTATAATCCTCACCTATTTCTCTGAGATGCTTCCCCCAAACCCAAATAATTGTAAACAACCAAATTCACAGATCAGTTGTGCAATCTGGCTCAGATAGCAATGTACAGGGTTACTTTACATGAATTTTAAAGTAAAAGCAGGTAACAAAACTCTTTTCTAAGAGGCAAAATCTAAAGATGAGAAAACAGTCTGGACTTGTTCCCCTTGTTCTTCTAAATGCATGTGTTGTATTACAGTTTCAGAAGGAAATCTGGGGGCTATTTCAAAACAAATCATGGTGCTCCACAGGTGAAAATACAGAACATCAAGGGCAGCAAGATGGACTGAATTGAGAGGGGGTTGGTATTATCTCTCCTACTTAATCTTTGACTCCACATACATATTTAGGAAGTAAAATATAGAAAAATGTTGCCATGGCTGATGATGGAATACTTGCCAATATTTGGGGGGGAAAATTGTAAGAGGTTAAATTAGTCTAAGTGATACAGATGAAGGGTATCTGTCTCCTTTAACCCCCAACCAAGGGACCTATTTCCGGGTAGACTGAGACAAGTGAGAGCAGATCACTGACAATTCAAAAACTAGTAGTCATGGGGATTTATTTGACAGAGAAGTGAAGCTATTAAGTGAAGAAGTTAGAACTTAGATGTGGTTTACACACAAGTTAAAATTAATCAAGACCTCTCCAGAGAAGGGAGAGGGGTATTTGGCTTGGTTAAATGTCCTCATTAAGGAGGAGGAATCTCTCAGATTTGATGTGTTGCAAATTAGTTCAGCCCCTGATATAAGTCTGTCAGAAACAAAAAAAAAGAGGAGAGGAATGTCAATTTATCACAGAGATATAGGCCAGAAGACAATTCCTGGCTTCATTAAGTAATGACCGTGGTACTGAAGTAAAGTTGATGACTGTGATTTATATTCAGGGAGGCTGTGTTTACAGTTGGAAAATTAAAGGACTTAAGAATGAAATCAAATATGTTTTAAATTTCTAAACGTGGTAAGATTTGTTTGTACCTGTTAGATCGAACACATTTGTAAAAAGAAGCAATTTTTTTAAATGCTAGACTTATAAAAATATCTGTAAGCTGAATTTAAACTGTAATAACAAAATAGGGATTCAATTCATAAATCACTAAATTAAAATAAGCAAACCTAAAAGTAAAGATGATCTTCTATGTAGGCTTTGCAGAAGTAGCATTTAGTTTTTCTACTACAGAGAGTGCATTTGAGTAGCTAAAAATTAATTAGAATAAATAACTCTTTGGTTTAAATGCAGAGGATTGCCAGTCTATAGGACAGAAATGGGGAACTTCATTTGAACTAAAGGATCCTAATCTAGAAAAAGGCATCAAACAGAAAATGAAAAATATACCTAGCTGTCAAAAAATTCTTATTCTGAGACAATTTTTGTTTTACAAAGACCTTTGATTATCTATCAGATCAGATCAGATCAGTCGCTCAGTCGTGTCCGACTCTTTGTGATCCCATGAATCGCAGCACACCAGGCCTCCCTGTCCATCACCAACTCCCGGAGTTCACTCAGACTCAGTCCATTGAGTCAGTGATGCCATCCAGCCATCTCATCCTCTGTCGTCCCCTTCTCCTCCTGCCCCCAATCCCTCTCAGCATCAGAGTCTTTTCCAATGAGTCAACTCTTCGCATGAGGTGGCCAAAGTACTGGAGTTTCAGCTTTAGCATCATTCCTTCCAAAGAAATCCCAGGGCTGATCCCCTTCAGAATGGACTGGTTGGATCTCCTTGCAGCCCAAGGGACTCTCAAGAGTCTTCTCCAACACCACAGTTCAAAAGCATCAATTCTTCGACACTCAGCCTTCTTCACAGTCCAACTCTCACATCCATACATGACCACAGGAAAAACCACAGCCTTGACTAGACAAAACTTTGTTGGCAAAGTAATGTCTCTGCTTTTGAATATGCTATCTAGGTTGGTCATAACTTTCCTTCCAACGAGTAAGCGTCTTTTAATTTCATGGCTGCACTCACCATCTGTAGTGATTTTGGAGCCCAGAAAAATAAAGTCTGACACTGTTTCCACTGTTCCCCATCTATTTCCCATGAAGTGATGGGACCGGATGCCATGATCTTCATTTTCTGAATGTTGAGCTTTAAGCCAACTTTTTCACTCTCCACTTTCACTTTCATCAAGAGGCTTTTGAGTTCCTCTTCACTTTCTGCCATAAGGGTGGTATCATCTGCATATCTGAGGTTATTGAGATTTCTCCTGGCAATCTTGATTCCAGCTTGTGTTTCTTCCAGTCCAGCGTTTCTCATGATGTACTCTGCATAGAAGTTAAATAAGCAGGGTGACAATATACAGCCTTGAAGTACTCCTTTTCCTATTTGGAACCAGTCTGTTGTTCCATGTCCAGTTCTAACTGTTGCTTTCTGACCTGCATACAAATTTCTCAAGAGGCAGATCAGGTGGTCTGGTATTCCCATCTCTTTCAGAATTTTCCACAGTTTATTGTGATCCACACAGTCAAAGGCTTTGGCATAGTCAATAAAGCAGAAATAGATGCTTTTCTGGAACTCTCTTGCTTTTTCCATGATCCCGCAGATGTTGGCAATTTTATCTCTGGTTCCTCTGCCTTTTCTAAAACCAGCTTGAACATCAGGAAGTTCATGGTTCACATATTGCTGAAGCCTGGCTTGGAGAATTTTGAGCATTTCTTTACTAGCATGTGAGATGAGTGCAATTGTGCGGTAGTATGAGCATTCTTTGGAATTGCCTTTCTTTGGGATTGGAATGAAAACTGACCTTTTCCAGTCCTGTGGCCACTGCTGAGTTTTCCAAATTTGCTGGCATATTGAGTGCAGCACTTTCACAGCATCATCTGTAAGGATTTGGAATAGCTCAACTGGAATTCCATCACTTCCACTAGCTTTGTTCATAGTGATGCTTTCTAAGGCCCACTTGACTTCACATTCCAGGATGTCTGGCTCTAGATGAGTGATCACACCATCGTGATTATCTGGGTCATGAAGATCTTTTTTGTACAGTTCTTCTGTGTATTCTTTCCATCTCTTCTTAATATCTTCTGCTTCTATTAGGTCCATACCATTTCTGTCCTTTATCGAGCTCATCTTTGCATGAAATGTTCCTTTGGTATCTGATTTTCTTAAAGAGATCTCTAGTCTTTCCCATTCTGTTGTTTTCCTCTATTTCTTTGCATTGATTGCTGAAGAAGGCTTCTTATCTCTTCTTGCTATTCTTTGGAACTCTGCATTCAGATGTTTATATTTTTCCTTTTCTCCTTTGCTTTTTGCTTCTCTTCTTTTCACAGCTATTTGTAAGGCCTCCTCAGACAGCCATTTTGCTTTTTTGCATTTCGTTTCCATGGGGATGGTCTTGATCCCTGTCTCCTGTACAATGTCACGAACCTCATTCCATAGTTCATCAGGCACTCTGTCTATCAGATCTAGGCCCTTAAATCTATTTCACACTTCCACTGTGTAATCATAAGGGATTTGATTTAGGTCATACCTGAATGGTCTAGTGGTTTTCCCTACTTTCTTCAATTTAAGTCTGAATTTGGCAATAAGAAGTTCATGGTCTGAGCCACAGGCAGCTTCTGGTCTTTTTTTTTTGCTGACTGTATAGAGCTTCTCCATCTTTGGCTGCAAAGAATATAATCAATCTGATTTCAGTGTTGACCGTCTGGTGATGTCCATGTATAGAGTCTTCTCTTGTGTTGTTGGAAGAGGGTGTTTGTTATGACCAGTGCATTTTCTTGGCAAAACTCTATTAGTCTTTGCCCTGCTTCATTCCGTATTCCAAGGCCAAATTTGCCTGTTACTCCAGGTGTTTCTTGACTTCCTACTTTTGCATTCCAGTCCCCTATAATGAAAAGGACATCTCTTTTGGGTGTTAGTTCTAAAAGATCTTGTAGGTCTTCATAGAAAAGTGCAATGAATCATATATATTTGTAGATTTTAAATGATGTTCAATGTTTTGGGGTTTCAAAATACACCTCATTTTGAAAGATAGCAAACCAATTGATTGACATAATGAAGTTTTAACTTATTAAGAAGGTAAAATATGAAAAACAACAAATTTTGATTAAAAAGTTAAAGCTTTTATTGGTAATAAGATAATGGACAGTTGTTTTACTCTTTGTCAAAGTGCTTTCACACTTGGTCAAAAAGCAGTTGGGCGTATTAGTGTAGGTCTATTTCCAAGTTATCTATTCTGTTCCATTATCTGTCTTCTGGAATACTGGAATCACTTTTAAGATTCTATTTTGTGCTTGACATAGTGGTTTTTAGTAGCTTTTTACATATGTGCTATAGTTTTTATTTCACATGTATATAATTTTTCACAATCTGTGTCATCATTTTAACTAGCTAAATGTAGACATCTTATTACCATTTATGTCGCTTTATCCTCCCATATATGTAACATAATTGTTAAAATATTTTCTCCATATACATTTAGAATCACATTTAGTAGGTTATAGTTTTAGTTTTAGTCATTAAGTATAATTTAGCAATTTCAGACAGAGAAGGCAATGGCACCCCACTTCAGTACTCTTCCCTGGAAAATCCCATGGGCAGAGGAGCCTGGTAGGCTGCAGTCCATGGGGTCGTGAAGAGTCGGACAGGACTGAGCGATTTCACTTTCACTTTTCACTTTCATGCATTGGAGAAGGAAATGGCAACCCACTGCAGTGTTCTTGCCTGGAGAATCCCAAGGACGGGGGAGCCTGATTGGCTGCTGTCTATTGGGTCACACAGAGTCGGACATGACTGAAGCGACTTAGCAGCAGCAGCAGCAGCAGCAGCAATCTCAAAAGCAATCACTCTTATTTATGTATTATTTTTATTTATCATGTTTGTTCTTCCTGATGTTTCAAGTTTCTTTCTTTTAGTAATAAACACATGAACATCCAAAGAATCATGCTGAGTGAAAATGTCATTCCCAAAAGATTACATGATGTGTGATTCCATTCATACAATACCCATGAAATGACAAAATTGCTGAAATGGAAAACAGATTAGTAGTTGCCATGGGTTAAGAGGGTGATAAGATGGGGGAAGTAGATGTGACTATAAAATAGCATCCTGAATGATCCTTGTATTGATAGAAATCTCAACTATTTTAATGTTAATATCCTGCCTGTGATGAATTGCACTATAGCTGTGCAAGATATACCCATGGGGGAAAGTGAGTAAAAGATACATGAGATCCCTCTCTGTTGTTTACATGTTTTTGTGTTATTATTCACAATTGCTTGTGAATCTATAGTAGCCTCCAAAGGTTAATTTAAAAATGAATGAATGATGCTTAAAAAAATGAAACTCCAGTACTTTGGCCACCTCATGCGAAGAGTTGACTCATTGGAAAAGACTCTGATGCTGGGAGGGATTGGGGGCAGGAGGAGAAGGGGACGACAGAGGATGAGATGGCTGGATGGCATCACTGACTCGATGGACGTGAGTCTGAGTGAACTCCGGGAGTTGGTGATGGACAGGGAGGCCTGGTGTGCTGCGATTCATGGGGTCACAAAGAGTCGGACATGACTGAGCGACTGAACTTAACTGAACTGAATGAAAATATACAATATCTGATATGACTGATGTGCTTGGTTGCTAAGTTGTATCTGATTCTTTTGCGATTCCATGGACCGTGGCTCACCAGGCTCCTCTGTCCATGGATTTTCCAGGCAAGAATACTGGAGTGGGTTGTTATTTCCTCCTTTAGGGGATCTTCCCCACCCAGGGATCTAATTCACATCTCCTACATTTGTAGGTGGATTCTTAACCACTGAGCCACCAGGGAAACTCCAATATGACTGATAGGAAGTGGGTCATACTCATAGTAAAAGGCAGGATCAGTTTTCTTGGCAAAACTTGTATTTATGAAATCTTCCTTGTCCTTGTGAAGTCCCTCAGTTGTGTCTGACTCTCTGAGACCCAATGGACTATAACGTATCAGGCTCCTCCATTCATGGGATTGTCCAGGCAAGAGTACTGGAGTGGGTTACCATTTCCTTCTACAAGGGATTTTCCTGACCCAGGGATCAAACCTGGGTCTCCTGCATCGCAGGCAGACGCTTTACCATCTGAGCCACCAGAGAAGCCCCATGAAATCTTCACTGACAACTAAACATTTATTAATTTTTGGTGAGCTGGATTATGCTGAAACAAAACTCATATTAAAAGCTTTAGATAGTACATTTAGCTTTCTCAAAATGGAATAGAAAACCTGACTCCCAACCAATATATTTCTAATTAAATATTTTTACTGAAGAAAGGCCCATGGCGGGAAAATCTATTCTCTTCTATGTACTTAGAAGTGTCATACTACTCCTTAAATTTAAAACATTGTATAAATACTTACACCACTTCACTTAGTAACCAATTATTTCAAGTAACTCAAGAATGTAATATTTTGCTCAATCCTAGTAGAATAATACATTCTGATAATAAGAATAAATGTTTGAAGTGCACTGAATATTCAAGTGTTACTAGAAATTATTGATACTGTTATTCTAAAACTTTTATTTTTGAATACAGTAATTATATTAGCAACTAATCATTATAGAGCACTATAGAGCATATAGTACAGAACTAAGCAGCTTGGTTGGCTTCCCAGGTGGCACAGTGGCAAAAAAACAGGCCTGCCCATGCAGGAGATGCAAGTTCAATCCCTGAGCCAGGAGGATCCCTTGGAGGATGAAATGGCAACCCACTCCCATATCCTTGCCTGGAAAATTTCACAAACAGAGGAATCTGATGGACTACAGTCCATAGGGTCATGATGAGTCGGACACAACTGAGCCCATACACAATCCTTATTTGTATAATATAATGGTGGCACTAATAGTAAAGAATCCACCTGCCAATGCAGGAGATGCAAAACATGCAAGTTCAATCCCTGGGTAAGGAAGATCCCTGGTGTATGAAATGGCAACCCACTCCAGTATTCTTTCCTGGAAAATTCCATGAACAGAGGAGCCCAATGGGCTATAGTCCATGAGACCACAGAGAGTCAGACATGACTGGGCACACAAAGAAAGAAATATATAATATAGTGAGTAATTATGTTATTGTTATCAGATGCAAACTTTTGGCATAAAAGTAGACATAATTACAGATACCAAGAAGTTAAGTTGAAATGCTAAAATACTAGTACTTAATTAAATATATCTATATAAACTAAGCTTTTTGGAAAATACTATATGTCGTATTAGTTGTGTTATGGACTGAATAACTGCATCCTCCCCAAATTCATATTTTGAAGCCTAAGTCTCCAGTGTGATGGTATTTGGAAGTTGGGCCTTTGGGAGGCAGCTAGGCCTTGAGGGTGAAGCCCTCATTAATAGGATTAGTGCCCTTATAAGAATGGACAAGGAAAGATGCTCTCTTTCAAACATGTAAGGACACAGAAAGACAAAAGCTGTCTACAGACCAGGAAGTTGACTCACGAGATATCATATCTTCTGAGACCTTGATCTTGGATTTTCCAACCTCTAGAACTGTGAAAAATAAACATTTCCTATTTACAACACCAAATCTATGTATTTTTAATCACAGCTTGAACTAAGATAAGTAGTAACCACTGAAACAGTCTAGAAGCAGTGCTATCCCGTGGAACTCAAACATGCTTTGCATCCACAGAACTTTCATTTTGGTCTTTAATGCTACTTTCTATTGGGCTTCCCAGGTGGTTTGGTGGTAAAGAATCCACCTGCAATACAGGAGACGTGGGTGTGATCCCTGGGTAGGGAAGAACTCCTGGAGAAGGAAATGGCAACTCACTCCAGTATTCTTGCCTGGAGAATCCAATGGACAGAGAGGCTGGTGGGCTATAGTCCGTGGGGTCACAAAAGAGTCCCATATGACGTGGCAAATAAACAATAACTGCTGCTGCTGCTGCTAAGTCGCTTCAGTCGTGTCCGACTCTGTGTGACCCCATAGACGGCAGCCCACCAGGCTCCCCCGTCTACTACTTTCTATTAAAAGGAATGCTGGCTTCCTGGGAAAATGACTGATATCCTGTCTGAAGGAAAGGCAGTACAAGATGAATCTGGAATACCATTTTGTTCTAAAAAGCAAAGAACTTTTCAAAAATTAATGGCAAACAGTTATGGCAAAAGGACTTAGAAATAAGCTCCCATTGGCCAAAGTGGTAATATTTGGGCATTGTACTGGAAAGAATAAAATAATAGCAATCTATCTTAAAATGCATTGTGTCCTTATGATTTTTGTCAGTGGAAAAATAGTACAAATTACCTAAAATGTATTTTTTTAATGTTTAACTTATACATAAACAAGTCTTTTGATTCATCTTCCAACAGTGGAAATATAAATAAGCTAAAGGACGTTACAAATAAATCAATTACACAAATCCAAAGGTGAAGACATTCCAAGAGATAAAAGGCATGAATCTGTAATAGCCAGAGTGGCAGCATAAAAAATACTATGAAACATGGAAAGACACTAACTTCACATAAAAACCAGCTTGTAAAGTGTGATCCTGGATTTAAATTAATACTGACAAACAAGCTTCAAAGGAATTTTGGAAGAACAACTAGAAAAATGTGAATATTGAATGAGTATCAGATGTTATTAAGAATATATTATTCATTTTATTAAAGACAGTGCTATTATTTTGGCCATGTAACCTAAAAATCGTTTTTAGAGGAGCACACAGAAATATTTAGGAGTAGTTTATACTGTTTAAAATTTGCCTTAAAAAGTCTTCAGTTAAGTAAGTATGATTTATATGTTTATCAGCTGCATAATAACAGTACTCAGTTACCCTAATTGGGACTGTGCTCTCTGGGGATGATCAGCTAACACTTCATGAAAGGTCACACACCAAAGATAGCTACTGCGAATACCTAATCAATTTTTCAAATCTTCACTCAGCCATATAAGGTTTTGTCAATTAGTATCATAGATGTTCAAAAGGAAATTTAGTGTTAGGAATATGCTGGCTTGGCTAAAATTATTGTACAGTAACTCTGCTTTTACATGAAAATGATATGATAGCAAGATCAATAACATGAACCCTTAGTGGGGTGCTTTCTGCTTGCCCTCAAAATGATACTGGACTAGAAACAAGGTAATTGTTCTACTTTTAATGTTCCACTAATTCATTCTTGAAGGACCATGCTTCTCTGAAATTTATAGATTTGACAAATTGTGATCTTAAATTGATACAGAATTACCTTTAGAATCAATCTTCACTTTTTAACTGTAGATATAGTTCATCATGGGCTTCCCTGGTGGCTCAGATGATAAAGAATCTGCCTGCAATGCACAGGACCTGGGTTTGATCCTGGATTGGGAAGATTCCCTGGAGAAGGGAATGCCAATGCACTCCAGTCTTCTTCCCTGGAGAATTCCATGGACAGAGGAGCCTGGCGGGCTACAGTCCATGGGATTGTAAAGATATGGACACACTGAGCAACTAACACATTCACTTTTTCTTCACAGCCCATCATGTCTCTTAAAATGAAGTTTGATGCTTTAAAATCTGTTTGTTCTCAGTTATGTTGAAGTTTGATTCAAACAGTAAAGATTTTCCTCATATGAGGTATGATATCTTATGGGTGATAAACAACAAGTTCAGTTCAGTTCAGTTCAGTCACTCAGTCGTGTCTGACTCTTTGTGACCCCATGGACTGCAGCAAGCACGCCAGGCCTCCTTGTCCATCACCAGCTCCCGGAGTCCACTCAAACTCATGTCCATTGAGTCAGTGATGCCATCTAGCCATCTCATCCTCTGTCATCCTCTTCTCCTCCTGCCCTCAATCTTTCCCAGCATCAGGGTCTTTTCAAATGAGTCAGTTCTTGGTATCAGGTGGCCAAAGTATTGGAGTTTCAGCTTCAGCATCAGTCCTTCCAATGAATATTCAGACTGATTTCCTTTAGGATGGACTGGTTGTATCTCCTTGCAGTCCAAGGGACTCTCAAGAGTCTTCTTCAGCACCACAGTTCAAAAAGCATCAATTCTTCCATGCTCAGCTTTTTTTATAGTCCAACTCTCATATGCATACATGACTACTGGAAAAACCATAGCTTTGACTAGACGGACCTTTGTTGGCAAAGTAATGTCTCTGCTTTTTAATATGCTGTCTAGGTTGGTCATAACTTTTCTTCCAAGGAGCAAGCATCTCTTAATTTCATGGCTGCAGTCACCATCTGCAGTGATTTTGGAGCCTCTCAGAATAAAGTCTGTCACTGTTTCCCCATCTATTTGCCATGAAGTGATGGGATTGGATGCCATGATCTTAGTTTTCTGAATGTTGAACTTTAAGCCAACTTTTTCACTCTCTTTCATTTTCATCAAGAGGTTCTTTAGTTCTTCACTTTCTGCCATAAGGGTGGTGTCATCTGCATATTTGAGGTTACTGATATTTCTCCCAGAAATCTTGATTCTAGCTTGTGCTTCATCCAGTCCAGAGTTTCTCATGATGTACTTTGCATATCTGTTAAATAGTCAGGGTGACAATATACAGCTTTGACGTACTCCTTTCCCAATTTAGAATCAGTCCATTGTTCCATGTCCAGTTCTAACTGTTGCTTCCTGATCTGCATACAGATTTCTCAAGAGGCAGGTCAGGTCGTCTTGTATTCCCATCTCTTTCAGAATTTTCCAGAGTTTGTTGTGGTCCACACAGTCAAAGGCTTTGGCATAGTCAATAAAGCAGAAGTAGATATTTTTCTGGAATTCTCTTGCTTTTTCAATGATCCAGCTGGTGCTGGCAATTTGATCTCTTGTTCCTCTACCTTTTCTAAAACCAGTTTGAATAGCTGGAAGTTCATGATTCATGTACTGTTGAAGCCTGGCTTGGAGAATTTTGAGCATTACTTTACTAGCATGTGAGATGAGTGCAATTGTGCAGTAGTTTGAGCATTCTTTGGCATTGCCTTTCTTTGGGATTGGAATGAAAACTGATCTTTTCCAATCCTATGGCCACTGCTGAGTAGTTCATTAATGATTTTGTAATCACTTCTTTTCTTTAGATTTATATTCCTTTGTTCTTTAAATCCCAGCTGATTTCTATTCATATACCTAGAAATCACTCTGTGAAATCTCTTTTCAAAAACAAAAGAACAAACAAAAAACTCTTTCATTCAGTTCTTTTCTCTTCTCACTATTCAAAAACAAATATAAACTTACATAAAATGACTGTTCCTACTTGACTTCTTTCTTTATATAGGCTTTTTATGAAATACAAAATTAGCTTGATAGTAGCTTAATGGTTATTAATAATAATACAACAAAGTTCTCATGACAATTGTTTTCTTCCATGCCTACATGGGGAGATGATTCATTAGGCATATAATTACTCCCTCCTAATTGGAATCAAACCAGTCAATCCTAAAGAAAGTCAATTCTGAATATTTGCTGGAAGGACAGATGCTGAAGTTGAAACTCCAATACTTCGGCCACCTTACGTGAAGAATCAATTCACTGGAAAAGACCCTGATGTTGGGAAAGACTGAATGCAGGAAGAGAAGGGGATGACAGAGGATGAGATGGCTGGATGGCATTACTGACTCGATGGACATGAGTTTGAGTGGACTCCGGAAGTTGGTGAAGGACAGGGAAGCCTGGCAGGCTGCAGTCCATGGGGTCGCAAAGAGTCAGGGTCACAAAGAGTCATACTCAACTGAGCAACTAAACTGAACTGAACAAATATAAAGACTCCTACCTCTTTATATCATAAGTGAGGGAAAACAAGACTTATGCATTAAATAATTTCTTCAAGATGGTACCATGAGTTCATGGCAGAACTGGATCTCAGGAGTCACAGACCATAGTTCATAGGCAAAGCTTTCTCCTCAGAAAAAAAAAAAAAACCAGGTTCTCAGCACCTTGAATCCTGCGATGTCTCCTCTACAATATAGGTGCTGATGGGCCTGAAGTCACAAAGTTGTAAGGCTTAGAGGTGACCCTAGTGGTAAAGAACCCACCTGCTAATGCAGGAGACATAAAAGGCATGGGTTTGGTCCCTGGGTTGGGAAGATCCCCTGGAAGAGGGCATGTAAACCCACTCTCGTATTCTTGCCTGGAGAATCCCATGGACAGAGGAGCCTGGCAGGTTGCAGTCCATAGGGTCACAGGTCGCAGAGTCAAACACGACTGAGTGACTTATGATTTATGCACAGAGACATTTGAGGTATATATCTACTATTTCACATAATTCTTAGAAATATGCTACTGGAAGGTTGCATCTTGGGGGGCTAAAGTTAGTAGCATCAAAATCTAGCTGGCCAGTGTAGAAATGGGAATCAAAATGAAGTGGCTGGACCCTCTTGCAATGCAGAGAGAATGTCTGCTTGCTGGACTTTGTCGCAGGCTGGTTGTAAGAGGCTGCACCATCGGCATTCATCAGTTCAGTTCAGTTTCTCAGTTGTGTCCGACTTTGCAATCCCATGGACAGCAGCACGTCAGACTTCCCTGTAAATCACCAACCCCTGGAGCTTACTCAAACTCATGTCCATAGAGTCAGTGATGCCATCCAACCATCTCATCCTCTGTCATCCCCTTCTCTCCCGCCTTCAATCTTTCCCAGCATCAGGGTCTTTTCCAATGAGTCTGTTCTTCACATCACGTGGCCAAAGTATTGGAGTTTCAGCCTCAGCATCAGTCCTTCCAATGAATATTCAGGACTGATTTCCTTTAGGATTGACTGGTTGGATCTCCTTGCAGTCCAAGGAACTCTTAAGAGTCTTGGCATTCATAACATTGATGAATTTACTATGCCTCAGGTATGGAGCTTCCCACTTTCAGGCTTATAAACTGAATCTGTCATCATTACTAGGATAATACTGTCTCTCAGGGACTGTCACACGTTAACCAAGTTCTTTGAAACTGAAGCATAGAATCAGAAAGTCAATTTGTAAGTTATAATGAGAAATAGACTGTCACAGGATCTGCCCTGAAGGCAACTCTAAAAAGGAAGTAAAATCCTAATCAGATAGTTGTTTCTGAATGTGGAGTTCAAATAAGGAAAGTTAGATGAACTAAGGCAGTCCAAATTTTCCATCTCACAGTGAGGATGGTGTTGCCTATAGAAACAAGAACACTTGAATTTTACCCTCTTTCTAGGGGCTTTGTAATTTTAGCCGTAGGGATTTATTATCTAGCTTAGGAAAATTCCAAGTAAGTTGGGAGGTCCTTCTTTTGACCCTGTTCTGAAAATGCAGCATAAAGGTAGATGCATAATCTGCCAGCAGCAAGTTCTGCCTGTGTATAACTTCATCTGTGGAGGAATAGATTTTTTTTTTTTTTTTTTTAAGGAAAAGAATCTCTCAGACTAGACTTCTGAAGTGTTCGTTCCATAACCTTGTCTTCACCTCCACTCAGCCCAGGGGTGAGAAACAGAGAATCCGAATTAACTAACTGAAAGCAAGACTCAACTGATTACTAAGTGCTAACAAGATGGTGACTTTTAAAGTTAATTAACAATTTTTCTTTCTCAAACATGTCTTCATGCTTAGACTTTTACCTAGACTTTATTGTATCTACTTTTCTATAAACTTACAGGGTTGCAGTCTTTAGACTACATGACTGATTGTTGAGTCAATCACTTCATCTTATAGATGATGGGACAGAAGTCAAACAATATTCAGTGACTTGTCCAAAGACACACAGTCAGTCAGGAATGAATCAGAACTGAAACCTGGGATCAGTTTTGCCCTCAGACACAGGTAAAGAATCTCAGCAGATCGTACTCTTTAGTGACCTCAAGTGCCTGGAACTGATCAATAATGCTGCCTGGCAAAGGTGTCCTGATCCTGAACTGGGAACCACATGGATCCCATCACCTGGTCTCATTTCCAAGACTCTGTCTGTCCCTCTCCCCTATACAGAGGGCCAAGCAGATATTCTGAGGAGCTCTGGAACTTAAGCCTGGGGTGTGTTTGTCCCAGACCCACATGGCTGGGCACCAGTTCCAGGAGGAAATCTGATAAGAAATTGCTCTTATTGTCCAGCATAGGTCCCCCTTTGCAGGATCAGGGAAGACTAGGCACCAGAATGGTCCTGGCACAAGGATGTGGCTAACTCTCACTTACATCAGAACAGGATGAGTTCAGGTTCTGGAGCTGACCCTCTGGATTGAACTCACTGGACTGAGCCATGCATGTGGACCCATGTTTTTCCTACCGTGTATTCACATCCCAAACATGCTGCTTCCTCCTGTCTATGGTACCTGGAGTGCCAGGGGTAGCAGCAGGCATTTTTTATACTTTGTACCTCTTGCCACTGGCACCCAAGGTAGTCACCCCATCCCCTACACAGGCTCCTAGCCATGGGTCAGTGAGTCCTTGAGATAAATTCTCCAATCTTCTTGGAGGACTTTGTTTTTTTTTAATATTTTATTTATTTACTTATTTGACAGTGCCAGATCTTGGTTGAGGCATGCAGGATCTTCACTGAGGCATGTGAACTCTTAGTTGCGACATGTGGGATCTAGTTCCCTGACCAGGGATTGAACTCAGACCCCCTGCACTGGGAATGTATAGTCTTAGACACTGGACCACCAAGGAAGTCCTCCTTTGACAACTTTAAAAACCATTGCTCTGAAAAGCCTGTAGACCTTCCCAATCAATGTACTTTTTGCCACCAATCAATATGGTGATGGCAGCTGAGACCAACATTCCTTGTGCAAATGAGATTGCTCTTCTCACTCTGCCTATAGGGTCTTCACCTATGCTCCTCACGGGCAGTGAGTGGAAAGCAACAGCAATGTGATCAACACTGAAAAGTGCAGTAAAAGGGTTCAACAGCAGATGGGCTCTGAAGACAATGGAGGAAAGAATCAATGAACTGGAAGTGGTGGCAGAGAACTTTGCTCAGTATTCTGTAATAACCTAAATGGGAAAAGAATTTGAAAAAGAATAGATACATTACTTGTATAATTGAAGCACTTTGATGTACACCTGAAACTAACACAACATTTTAAATTAATTATATTCTAATATAAAATAAAAATTAAAACAAGAATTTGTAATAGACATAATTTTGTCATGTAGAATTACAGGATCTACTTAATCCATTATTATTGAACATTTAGATTATTTGCAGTCTTTTGCCATTATAAATAATGACATGATTATCATCTTTGTGCATAAAACTCCACTTGTATTTCAAAATTATGTCCTGAGGATAAATTCCCTCAAATTAGAATTACTAAGTCAAAGAACATGAGTACTTTTATAACAGTGTTGATGCTGCTGCTGCTGCTGCTAAGTCGCTTCAGTAGTGTCCGACTCTGTGCGACCCCATGGATGGCAGCCCACCAGGCTCCTCTGTCCCTGGGATTCTCCAGGCAAGAGTACTGGAGTGGGTTGCCATTGCCTTCTCCAATGCATGCATGCATGCTAAGGCGCTTAGTCATGTCTGACTCTGTGTGACCCCATGGACAGCAGCCCATCAGGCTCCTCTGTCCATGGGATTCTCCAGGCAAAAACACTGAAGTGGGTTGCCATTTCCTTCTCCAACAGTGTTGATATGTGTTGCTAAATTATTTTACAGAGAGATTGTACCTATTCACATTCTCACCAGTGGTGTATTAGGGTATTATGTTGTTTCAACAGTTTGCTAATTTTATTGTCTAATAATGAAAACTTCCTTTGATTCGCATTTTTTGATTACTGATGAGATGGAACATTAAAAAATATGTTCATTAGCCATTGTCTTTCCTTTGTGAATTTTTCTATTCTCATGTCCTTTGCTTATTTTCCTATCATATTTCCTTGGGGATGTCTGGTTTTTCTTTTACTCATAAAAAACATTTACCTATTAAAGATATTAAGCTTTTATGATAAAAAAAAAGAGAGAGAGAAAGAGAGAACAGAGGAAAGAATCAATGAACTGGATAGAAATTGCTCAATCAGAACAACAGGAAAAAATTGATAAAAAATTTAATAGAACCACAGGCACTTGTGGGATTATAATACATGATCTAATATTTGTGTCACTGGAGACCTGGAAGAAGAAAAGAAAGAGATGGGACTGAAAAAGCACTTGGAGAGATAATTTCTGAAAAAAACTTTTAGAAAATTAGGAATGAGAGGAATGGAATCCTTTCACTTGATAAAGAGCATCCACAAAACCCTGAAGTCATCCTACTTAAGGTGAGAAACTGAACTCTTTCTCCTCGAGACATTAACAAGACAAGGATGGCCCCTCTCACCACCCCTATCTTATGTCATATTGAAAGTCCTCAGTTTAGTTCAGTCGCTTAATTGTATCCAACTCTGTGACCACATAGACTGCAGCACTGCCAGGCCTCCCTGTCCATCACCAACTCTCAGAGTCCACTCATGTCTATTGAGTCGGTGATGCCATCCAACTATCTCATCCTCTGTCATCCCCTTCTCCTCCAGCCTTCAGTCTTTCCTAGTATCAGGATCTTTTCAAATGAGTCAGTTCTTGGCATCGGGTGGCCAAAGTATTGGAGTTTCAGCTTCAACATCAGTCCTTCCAATGAATATTCAGGACTGATTTCCTTTAGGATGGGCTGGTTGGATCTCCTGAAAGTCCTAGCTTAGTATAATAACACAAGAATAAAGAAAACTTTGAGACAGAAGAAATAAAACTGTCCTTGTTTACAGATTACATGTTTATCTATATAGAAAATCATATAGACCCTCCTCCTACAATAAAACAAAACTCCTGGATCTAATAATTATTGCAAGGTCATAAGATATATGGTAAATACACAAAAATCAATTCGTGTCCAATATACTATCAAAAAATTGGAATTTGAAATTAATAAGCTTGCAAAACTCAAAAATAAGAAAAACAAGTAAAGAATCTAATTAGACAGGTAAAAGATATGAAGGTACATTCACAAAGAAGATACAAAGATAACAAACATGAAAATATGTTCTCAGTTAGGAACTGTAAATCAAAACCACAATGAGATACTACCACACACCTGCTGGAATGGCTAAAATAAAAATTAGTGACTTTAGTGCTAGTGAAGATGGAGAGAAATTGGACCATTCATATTTCTGGTGAAAATGTAAAATGGTACAGGTACTCTGGGAAATGATTTGGCAGTTTCTTTAAAAACTAAATATGCAATGAACAAAGGACTCAGCAATTGTACTTCTGGGCATTTATCCCAGAGAAATGAAGAATTGTATTAAGGCAAAAACATGTATACAAGTGTTTATAGCACTTTTATTTATAATAGCTAAAAACTAAAACAATCTAGATATTCTTCAATGGGTGAATGTTTAAACAAACTGCTGTGGAGTTTGAACCATAGTTTGTACCATAGAATTCTGAATGAATTGTATAGCAAAGAGAACTCTACTCAATACTCTGTAATGGCCTGTATGGGAAAATAATCTTAAAAAAGAGTGGATATGTGTATATGTGTAACTGATTCGCTTTGCTGTACACCTGAAACTAACACAACACTGTAAATTATATGCCAATAAAAATTTTTTTAAAGAATTCTGCCTGGCAATAAAAAGCAATGAACTATTGCTACATGCAACAATTATTTGAATCTCTAGAGAATTCTGCTTACTGGAAAAAGCCAATCACAAAGGTCATATACTTTATAATTTCCTTCATATAATCTTCTTGAAATGACAAAACTATAGGAATGGAGAACAGATTAGTGCTTGCTAGGGTTAAGAACGTGGTGGGAATAAGAGGGGAGTAGATGTGAGTGGCATGAAGGATCTTGGTGTTGATGTGTCAGTATCCTGGCTGAAACACTGGACCATGGTTTTTCAAGATGTTACTATTGGGGTAACTTGGGAAGGGCACATAGGATCTCTTGTTTCTTATAACTGCATATGAATCTACAATTATCCCAAAATTAAAAGTTTAATTTAAAAAGTCCAGAGAAGTTTATAATTTATTCACTCAATTGAATCAAATCTAAAGAAATAAATCCCATTTAGCCATTATTCCCAAAGATACACATACACATGATGAAATAAAAATGTCATACTGCACTTGCAATCAGTTTATACCACCTGAGGAAAATCCTTATGACACATATGAATATATCTGTTTAAAATTCTAACTTGGTACACCCAAAGCCTAAGAGGTATGAAGAAATCAGAAATGGCTTAAGGGTAAATTGACTAGATTCTATCTCATCTCTCTAATCCTTTTCCTGACTTTTATTATTATATCTTTAGAACTTTGAGTATGTTTACTATAAGCTGAGACTTTGATATTTTCCCAGCTTAACAATATGCATAATGGTTTTTTGAAAGATTAAATACATGCGGACTTTAAAAATACATGTGATCCCACTATTGGGCATATACCCTGAGAAAACCATAATTCAAAAATATACATGTATCCCAGGGTTCATTGCAGCACTATTTATAGTAGCCAGGATATGAATGCAACCTAGATATCCATCAGCAGATGAACGGATAAAGAAGTGGTAGTACACATATACAATGAGGGCTTCCTTGGCGGCTCAGTTGGTAAAGAATCCACCTGCAATGCAGGAGACTGCCTGTGATGCAGGAGACAAAGATTCAATCACTGGATTGGGAAAATCCCATGGAAAAGCAAATGGCAACCCAGTTCAGTATTCTTACCTGGAGAATTCAATGGACAGAGGAGCCTGATGGGCTATAGTCCATGGGGTCACAAAGAGGCAGATACAACTTACCAAGTAAACCACTGCCTTATACAAAAAAATGTTAATCGGCCATAAAAAGGAATATATGTGAATCAGTTGAACTGAGCTGGATGAACCTAGAGCTTGTTATACGAAATAAAGTTAGAAAGAGAAAAACAAATATTGTATATTAATGCATATATGTGGAATCTAGGAAAACGGTACTAATGAAACTATTTGCAGAGCAGGAATAGAGACGTGGAGAACAGATCTGTGGACACGGGGGTGGGGGGCAGGGAAGGAAAGAGTAGGTTGAATTGAGAAAGCAGCATTGACATATGTACACTATCACGTGTAAAATGGATAACTGGTGGGAAGCTGGCTGTGTAGCTCAGGGAGCCCAGCCCAGTGCTCTGTGCCAGCCTGGAGGGGTGGGATGGCAGGGTAGGGGGAGGCTCAGAAGGGAGGGGACATATGTACAGTTGTGTCTGATTCACGATGTTGTATGGCAGAAGCCAGCACAGCATTGTGGAACAGTTATCCTCCAATTAAAAAAACCAAAACAACAACCAGAGAAAACTGTCCACTAATAGTGGGGGGCAGAGGTCTGAACAAACTAAGGAATGATGCTATTTAATAAAATATAATACAACCATGAAAAGAAATACATGGACTCCAGCCTAGAGAGACTGCACTGGCAATATAAATGAAATAAAATAGAAATCAATAAATCAATGATATTCCAAAAATCATCAGCTATGAAGAAATTTAACCAAAGAACATTGAAGTTAAAACTCTCATCCCTGACTGCCAGGAGCCAGCGTGAGGAACTCCGCCCATGGCAAAGGTCATGAGGAAGGAGGCTCGACATACACAAAGGCGGGATTGAGCCTCAGGAGTCCCCCTGGATATTCTCGAGCATCTACCTCCAAAAACCAGAGTCTGCCTACTTTACTGCTTTGTGCTCTCACCTCTGACTTTATGGGGGGCTGTCCCCCACCATCATCTCGCTCTCTCTAAAAGGAGTTAACTTACAGCTCCAGTTAATAAAGTTCCTGGGCATTAGGAGTGTTTAAATTCAAACCCCTCAGATGGCTCTCTAACTGGCCTGACAAGTTTACCCAGACTCCTACAGCTATGCATATGATTGTTTACAGTCTCCCAGCCTCAAGACGCAGGGGAAGCTTAAGATATTCAAATAGCTTAGAGCCTCTCGGAGAGTTAGAAACTGTCAGAATAAAACTAGTAAAAGATTTCATTGATGAGCCAATGCTTGCTGCCAAGTTTCCACATCCCCTGTTTTGTATCCTTGAATGTGTATTAATTAATATACTTGGTATGTAGAAAAAATAAGTAGTGGCCTTGGTGTTAGCAACTTTAGACCCTTAAGGTAATAAATTCTTTCCTTTGTTGTAAACCCACTGCACCTCTGCCCTATAGGAATGCAACTTTATCTAACACCTTCGGAGGATGGCGCCAAACCTTAAAATAATTACTCTTAGAGAAAATAAGTCTTACAGTTGACAAACCTTTGTCAAGAGTCATAAAATGTTAATAGGCCTTCTGGCCAGAAGATGATGTAAATCACCTAAACCATTTGTATACGATAAATTTGCAGGAAAGAAACCCTGGTTTCGATAAGGATCAAAGACTGCTGACTTTGCCTGATTTCACATCCCCTATTATCCTCTATGTGCAACTTAGGGTATAAAAGCCCCTGTTGAAAATAAAGCTACGGGCCTTGCTCACCGAAGCTTGGTCTCTCCATGTCATTCTTTCTTTCACATTCTGGCTGAGTCTCCATCTGGAGCGTGGAGGTCCTCTGCAACCATTAATTACCTGGGCTTCTAAGACCCACTCGAGAAGGTGCCTAAGGTGGGGCACCTTCCGCTATTCGAGAGGGCGCCTGCGGCCTCCATCGTCAGAGCTAACCTGATGTCACAGGTTATGTTGATTTTCCGCGTAAACCAAGCTACTCAGCCTCTTTTCTCCGCTGAATTTTCCTACTGAGCTATCCTCATTCTATTACTCTTTATATCCCTAATTAATATTTAAATAAATCCAGTGAACTCACCGAAGCTGTCTCCCCTTCGAATTCCCTGGATCAGCCGGGGCTGGACCTCGGCACCTGACCCTCCCATAAAAGAATAAAATAAGTTTAAGACTGAGTTGCTAGTTCTCATTATATGTTCAATTCTAAACATTCGTTTTTGTATTTTCTCTTTTAAAACTATAAGACAAAATACACGAACTTTGAGATAGAACATAAATTTGATACAGGAAAAAAATTCAAAATTCTTTGAAGTAATCTAATTCACTCAACAATTAATGTGCCCCAATTATGTGCACATTAGGAAGCCCTAGGGTTTCCCCCATGGCTCAGTGGCTAAAGAATCCACCTGCAATGCAGGAGACACAGTGTTGCCAAAATCTTGACTCCTGTGCACCGATACCAAATAGAAATATGGAGATAGAATTTGGAGGAAATAGAAAACAGTAGCTTTATTATTTTTGCCACGCATAAGGGAAATACAGCAGGCTAGTGCCTCAAGAAATGTGCCACCCTTTCTCAGCAAATAGGGAGAGGTTTTATATCTCTTGAAGGTCTTGAATTTTTTTTTTTCTCTTACAAAGTTTCAAAATGGCCACAGCTGGCATCGGACAACTGAGCAACTGGGTCTTGTGTCCCTGAAGTTATCAGCCCATTACCTTCTTTCTGAAATGTACAATGCTACAAGAGAGTATAGGGGGAAAAGAATGCCAGGTGAACAGTATAATCTATATGAAGTCAAAGAAAACTAGTTTTGTGCAGGACAAGTCCAGCTACAAGTGTTTGCTCTTAGTAAAAGCTTCAAAGTTATGACCAACCTAGATAGCATATTAAAAAGTAGAAACATCACTTTGCCAACAAAGGTCCGTCTAGTCAAGGCTATGGTTTTTCCAGTGGTCATGTATGGATGTGAGAGTTGGACTATGAAGAAAGCTGAGCACTGAAGAATTGATGCTTTTGAACTGTGTTGTTGGAGAAGACTCTTGAGAGTCCCTTGGACTGCAAGGAGATCCAACCAGTCCATCCTAGAGGAGACCAGTCCTGGGTGTTCATTGGAAAGACTGAGGCTGAGGCTGAAACTCCAGTACTTTGGCCACCTCATGCAAAGAGTTGACTCATTAGAAAAGACCCTGATGCTGGGAAGATTGGGGGCAGGGGCAGAAGGGGACGACAGAGGATGAGATGGCTGGTTGGCATCACCGACTCAATGCACATGAGTTTGGGTGAACTCCGGGAGTTGGTGATGGACAGGGATGCCTGGCGTGCTGAGATTCATTGGGGTCGCAAAGAGTCAGACATGACTGAGTGACTGAACTGAACTGAACTTAAAGAATAACCAAGATTGTTTTACTCTTGTAGGCCTGTTTGGCTGGTACATGCCAAAGGCTGTTCACTCATTTCTGTTTTAGCTACAACAACAGGAGATGTGGGTTAGATCCCTGGGTTGGGAAGATCTCCTGGAGAAGCAAATAACAACCCATT
The DNA here is from genome assembly GCF_002263795.3 of Bos taurus. NCBI lineage: Eukaryota > Metazoa > Chordata > Mammalia > Artiodactyla > Bovidae > Bos > Bos taurus. The sequence goes on along the minus strand of NC_037336.1, from coordinate 63,154,258 downwards.
CCAGTATCCTTCCCTGAAAAATCCCATGGACAGAGGAGGCAGGCCAGCTACAGTCCAAAGGGATGCAAAGAGTCAGACACAACTGAGCAACTAAGCACAAATTATGTTAGACTCTTAAGACATATCAGCGAAAAGAACAGACTGCATTCCCTTCCCCAGTGGAGCTTAAATTCTCTAGTAATTATTTGAGACTAATCACCCCTTTGAAGCTGGCTTTAGAAAAGGCAAAGGAACCAGAGATCAAATTGCCAACATCCGCTGGATCATGGAAAAAGCAAGAGACTTCCAGAAAAACATCTATTTCTGCTTTATTGACTATGCCAAAGCCTTTGACTGTGTGGATCATAATCAACTGTGGAAAATTCTGGAAGAGATGGGAATACCAGACCACCTGACCTGCCTCTTGAGAAACCTATATGCAGGTCAGGAAGCAACAGTTAGAAGTGGACATGGAACAACAGTCTGGTTCCAAATAGGAAAAGGAGTACGTCAAGGCTGTATATCGTCACCCTGCTTATTTAACTTCTATGCAGAGTACATCATGAGAAACGCTGGGCTGGAAGAAGCACAAGCTGGAATCAAGATTGCTGGGAGAAATATTAATAACCTCACATATGCAGGTGACACCACCCTTATGGCAGAAAGTGAAGAGGAACTCAAAAGCCTCTTAATGAAAGTGAAAGAGGAGAGTGAAAAGTTGGCTTAAAGCTCAACATTCAGAAAACGAAGATCGTGGCATCTGGTCCCATCACTTCATGGGAAATAGATGGGGAAACAGTGGAAACAGTGTCAGACTTTATGTTTTGGGGCTCCAAAATCACTGCAGATGATTATTGCAGCCATGAAATTAGAAGATGCTTACTTCTTGGAAAGTTATGACCAATCTAGATAGCATATTCAAAAGCAGAGACATTACTTTGCCAACAAAGGTCCATCTAGTCAAGGCTATGGTTTTTCCAGTGGTCATGTATGGATGTGAGAGTTGGATGATGAAGAAAGCTGAGCACCGAAGAATTGATGCTTTTGAACTGTGGTGTTGGAGAAGACCCTTGAGAGTCCCTTGGACTGCAAGGAGATCCAACCGGTCCATCCTAAAGGAGATCAGTCCTGGGTGTTCATTGGAAGGACTGATGTTGAAGCTGAAACTCCAATATTTTGGCCACTTGATGCAAAGAGCTGACTCATTTGAAAAGATCCTGATGCTGGGAAAGATTGAGGGCAGGAGGAGAAGGGGACGACAGAGGATGAGATGGTTGGATGGCATCACCGACTCAATGGACATGGGTTTGGGTGGACTCCGGGAGTTGGTGATGGACAGGGAGGCCTGGCGTGCTGTGGTTCATGAGGTTGCAAAGAGTCAGACACGACTGAGCAACTGAACTGAACTGAACTGAATCCCTTTAAAGAAATATATATTAAGAACTATTTTAGTATATTGACAGTTCTGTAAGCATAGGGAGGTTTATATCACTGTTTCCTTAGAAACCATAATTCCTCTAAATCCTTGCTATTTTTGTTCGTGATAGCCCAAAACTGCAAATGTTCATCAACAGGTGAATGAGTAAACAAACTGCTGTACTTACACAAGGGACTATTCTCCAGGAACAAGAATAGAATTAACTGATGATACAAGAAATAAAAGAAACAAATCTCCAGTCCTGGTTCAATGCAGGATACAGGAAGCTTGGGGCTGGTGCACTGGGATTACCCAGAGGGATGGTATGGGGAGGGAGGTGGGAGGGGGGTTCAAGATGGGGAACACATGTACATCCATGGCGGATGCATGTTGATGTATGGCAAAACCAATACAATATTGTAAAGTAAAAAAAATTAAATAAATAAATAATTTAAAAAAAGAAAAGATGAATCTCAAAAACATTATACCAGGCCAGAAGATGCCAGACACAAAAGATATTATTACATGTCATATAATTCCATCATATGAAACTCTACAAAAGATACATCTATAATGACATAAAGCATATCTGTGTGTGGGGATCCACTTGGGGAAAACTGACAGGGAAAAGGAATGAAAGAAATATTTATACTTTGATTATCATGTTGGTTACACATGTAATAAATTTGTCAGAACTTATCAAAATTTATATTTAAAATGAATTCATTTTATAATATGTAAATTGTTCCTCAAAAAAGTTGATATAAAAATCAATGTAATTCACAATACAGAATAAAAGAGAGATTAACAGACTGTTATTAGAATTAACAGAATAAATGAAAAAATCTATAATCATAAAACTAGATGTAGAAAAAGTATTTGACAAAATCAAAACCCATTCATGATTTAAAGAAAAAACAATAAAACTACTTAGCAAATAGAAATAGAAGCCTATGAGTAAACAAGCAAATCAAAAACAACAGCAAAGTCTCCTTGAATAAATGTTGAAAATTTCCCTCTTGAGACTGAGTATGAAGTAACATCTCTTATCATCACTTCTTCTCAATATTGTACTGGAAATTCTAGCCAGTACAATATGGTTAAAATGTGAGTCTGAAATTATTTCAAAATAAACTGTTTACTTAAAAATCAATAAAAGCACTATATAAGAATTCATTGGGTATATGACATTTACATTTAAAATGTATTTGTAAATTGTGTGCTACATATTCTATGTATCAGGTAAATCTATTATAAATTTACATAAGCATACATGCACATCAGGGCCTAAATATGTGCAAAATTTAAAGTAGGTATAGAAATACTTACTCTCAGGGTCATAAAGTATCTCACACCAGTCCGTGCACTGATATGCTTGCAGCTCTCCCACTTCACCTACCCCACCGGAGGACCAGTGGTTAAATATTTATCAACACACCACTACCATCAAATAAGTACGCAGTTTCATTTGTTATCTGAACTAAGACTATATCATGAAAGTGTCCTTAAAAAGTTTCCTGGCTTGTAATTGTCTCAGCTTCTCCCCTCCCCATCTTTTTTTCATTTTCACCAAGAACTCCACTGAACAATGTAATCACCATTTTGTTCCACTGCTTTCTGCCATTGTTCAGGCAACTTCATAATTCCATCTTCCCAAACTTTTTATCTTCTTGAGCAAAGAACTGTTCTAGGTACTCTTTACAGTCTTCCAGGGAATATAAACTTTTTCCAGTAGGATAATTTTGTAAATTTTGAAATAAATTGGACATCCAAAGGTGCAATTCGTGTCTGATGAATATGACAGATGAATCAGAACTTTCCAGCCATCAGCTTGACCTTTTTTTATTCAGTTCTAGTTACAAGAATTTTTTTGAGGGCTGAAATATGGGATGCTTGATCACCGTGAACTTGAGACTGTGAACTTGAGATATTATCTAAGTGGAAGGGTGCAGTATGTCGATACAACTTATCTGTACTCAGTCACTCAGTACTGTTTGACTCTGCAACCCTGTGAATTGTAACCCAACAGGCTCCTCTGCCATGGGATTTTCCAGGCAAGATACTAGAGAGGGTAGCCACTCCCTTTTCCAGGGGAGCTTCTGAACTCAGGGATCAAACCCAAGTCTCTTTGAGTCTCCAGCATTGGCAGGAGGATTCTTTACCACTGCACTGCCTGGGAAGCCCATGTCAACACAAACGGAGAGAAAAAAAACAACTTTGAAAGACATGAGGGATGTGAGAAAGTCCAGCAGGTTCTGAAACAAAGTCCCCACAGTGGAGAAAGATCAGAAACTGGAAAGACTGAATCAGGATGGAAAAAAGATAGGTGATATATCATAGGAGGATAAGACAAGATTATGGAGCCAGTTCAAAAGGAAAAAAATAAAGGGCTTTAAGAAGAAAAGCAGAAATGTAACCCTTGGTTACTGACAGAACAAAATAAAGGAACATTTCCTGAACTCTTAATAACTGAAAAGAAAAACTCATTAGGAATAATGATCTTTCTCATTGAAGGAAGGCAAAATGCAGTTTCCTATTCTTTATTTGTGACTAAGAAACTTGCCTAGGTTTTACATTCCTACAATCATTATTTATGTTATGGTTGATCACTGTCCTTAATCAAAATCCTCTTCTATATAAATATTTACTTGCAATTTGCTTCTTGGTACTTTTTATCTTATGATAAGTAAAAAATAGTTTTGGGGCTCAGTAATTGTGAATATAATTGATTTTATTTCTCACCTGCATTTGTCTCCTCTCTTGCAATTAACATCTTGCAGCCTTGACACTCCTCCAGACACCAGCCAAGAGAAAAACCTCCTGGATTAAATGAGCCTTCATGGCTGCTCTTTTGATCATAAAAACCGAAGTTTAAAGGGTAGGTCATTAATTGAATCTCTTTTCTTTTCAGTTACAAAGTAATGACAAATGCATAGTTATGAAAATCATGTCTAGTACTTTTTCTACTTTATACCAAGAAAGAAGATCAGTGCTTCAGCAACTGGCATAAGTGATTTCCAACATTTCCTCCACTCTTTGCACTGTCAGTGGGATTGGGTGTCTAAAAGGTGCTTTACAACAAATGAGATGTTGGCTGTTCAGTTACGTTTCACTTTTCCCTGTGGCTACTTGGCATCTGGTGGGCCCTCCCCATGGTAAGGCTCACTCTTCTCAGTGACTGGAAATGTACAGCTTGTTATTCAGTAACTGCCAGCAAATAAAGAACTCCTCTTGCTTCCCATTCTGCTTCCATTGCCAAATGAATATGCTGCTCTAATATCTAATAGCCTTTACCAGCTGCTGGGTTCTGTTCTCTCCAGCTATGATTACTTGGACTTTCCAGGTTCCATATTGTCCTGCCATTTTCATAGCAGGGGCTCCAGAGACATTACAAAAGAATCT